>NC_134858.1:72454150-72759150 GCF_049852395.1 Peromyscus maniculatus bairdii
TGTGCTTGGCTAATCTGGCCAAGTGCTCACATCAGCAGAAAGGCCTCGCGTTCGTGAGTTGGCAGCAAGGGGCAGGTTCACTTTTCCTTAGTTAGAGACTGAAGATTGGCTTAGAAAAAAGCAGTCAGCTCAGCAGGTACATGTCCAGGTTATACACTTGGTGACACAGGCCTGTAATCCCAGCATTCAAGAGGTAGACGCAGCAGGATCAGGAGTTCAAGGCCAGCCTCAGCTTACATAGCAAGTTCAAGGCTAGCCTGGAATATACAAGACCTTGTCTTTAAAAAAAAAAATCCAGTGTTCTAAAAGTTTTTGTTCTGACCTCTCAGAAGCAACGTCCCATTATTCCAATAAGTATGAGTCTTTCTTCCCTCCAGACTATTATATGAGCCCTGGGCTTAGCAAACACCCTAAACTGCCAGCTAAACCACATCCACATGGCATCGTTCATCATCGACGGTTTTCCCTAGTTCTTTTAAGTTATCAGTGACCTCATTCTGCACAATCAGTGGTCATCTCTGTGTCTTCATACTTGACCTCTGCTGAGTCTGTGACTGGTCCTTACTCACTCACTGTTTCACAGAAGACTGTATTGTCTGTGAGGACTGAGAACAGACCTATCTCCCATTCCCAGACAAACAGCTTCAGAATTCTGCCTGGAACGTAATCCACTGAGCTTATCCCACTGTTCTTTTAAAATACAAATGTGTCTTTGGTAGCTTAGGGAACCTAGGAGTCACACGTCACTGTTCATCGTTTTGAATTAATTAATGTTTTAATTTTATTAAATGTTCTCTTCCATCTACCCATGAGCTACGTGTGAAGGGATGAAGGGATGCCTGAAGCCGACCAGCTCAAATGGAAGGAAATGGAAGACCACATAGCATGCAGGAAGCTAGGGCCAAAGGGAGGGCAGAGAGACGGGATTAGAAATTTGTCTAGTTTTCATACTTCTGTCCAAACTCCAGAGCATTTTTAGGTGCCCCATCCAGGCTTTTCTCTCTGACGTACAGCCCCAGGAGGGACACAGTTTTCTTTCCGTCCACTTCAGGGGGAGGGGGATGGGAGGGCTGGAGAGATGGGCTTGTGACTAAAATACTTGCCGCACAAGGACCCGAGTTTGGTACCCAGGATCCTCATTAAAAAGAAGAAAAGCCAGATGTGGTGGTGCATGCTTGTAATCCCAACACTGAGTGGGTGGAGACAGAACAATCCCGAAGGCTTGATGGTCTAATCAGTGAGCTCTGGGTCTATGAGAGACACTGTCTCAAAAACCAAGGTTAACAGCCTCTCAAGAGTGACACCCCAAAGTCAACCTCTGGTCTACACACACACACACACACACACACACACACACACACACACACACACACACACACACAACTTTCTTCTCTCCAATCCAATCATGTGGGGCTCCCAGTAGGAAGTTCTTGGCTATTTTCCAGAACTGATACGAAGAGTTTCAGCTGCCACAGCCCAGATTGCAAATTACACATGTCCTCTCTTGTCCGTCTCATTCACCCACCAAGAGCCACATGGAGTGGATGCCAGCCGGCCCCATTCTTGTAAACAGTGGAGCTTGTTTAGAAATCTGGTTTCCAGGCCCCACCTGTTCTAGAATGTTCTGAGAGGGTAAGACTGAGTCGATATTGGTTGAGGCAGCACTTCTTGTCTCTCCTGCCACCACTGGCCCTGAGGAAAGTGACTTCTGCTCACACTTTGTCCTGCAGTAAAGGAACAAAAGCTGCTCTGGGCTCTGGCCCTGGGGCAGGAGTGACTCATGTTGGGGACAGAGAGGGGTGAAGGTCTATTGCCCGTTGACTCCCTCTTGCTGAGCTCATCTGCACCTTGCCCTCCCTGGGTTCGTTCCCATGTGCCAGGCAGGGATGGCGGAGACCAATGGCCTCCCTTGGAGACCTCCCACATCCCTCTGAGTCTCTCCTCTTCAAGAGGGAAGGATCAGTGCTCCCCACCTACAGGAAGAACAAGATGGTAGGATGCTGGCTGGTGGCAGTCCCCTGGTCACAGGTGCAAGCTGTACTCTCTGCTCTCATTAGTGAAGTTGGGGTTTCTATTGGGCTCTTGAGACTGTCCTTCAGCTGATTTAGAGCCGGAAGTGACAGTACATGTGGCCGCTTGGTAGGCCTAATTTGTTACCGGCATCTGCAGGAGAATTGCTTACCCAGGAATTCTGTTCCTTTGCTTCTCAGCACTCTCTAAGAAGAAGAATCTATTCTGTTTGACAGGTCCGTTGCTAGACCGCCATTGCAATACTATTTTTGGGCCCTGGAATTCCTCATCAAGGCAGTCCCAAGCCTGCGATGGGAGCCAGTTAGCATTTTTCCTGGGGTCCACCTTTCTAGTATACACCTCCTGGTCCGAAGGGTGGACTGGTGTGGGTTTTTCAAAGGGAATGTGGAGATCCAGTTTGAATATGGAAACTGAGGTAGCCAGATATGTGGAGGAACCTTCCTAGTGCAGGCAGTGTCCACAGATGAAGAGTGAGTGAAGTGAGCGGGCTATAAGTGAGGGCCAGATGCCTGGGCCTGGGACCAGGTTTGTTTGTTTGTTTTTTTCTGTGATGCCACATTTTGTGCGTGCATGCATGCATGCGTGCGTGCGTGCGTGCATGCATGCATGCGTGCGTGTGTGTAACACAGCTTTCTAGGTTATTATGAAGGTGTTATTTGTCATCATAGCGAGATAGAGTGTGTTTGTTAAAACACAGCTTTACTTCCCACTTCTCTGTACTTAGACACAGGGTATGGGAGCCCCTGCTTACAGTCTCGCCCTACAGTGTTTGTGGCAGGCCTATGTAACTGGTCTCGAAACACCAAGACTATTCAAGGCAAACATTTGATCCTTCAACTAGTAAGCGCGGTGGAGAGATAGCTGTGTGGGCTTGCTTTTTAGCTCCAAGAGTCCTTGAGCAAGTGCTTTGTGGATTTGCTCTCAATTATTCATTGTGTGTCATTGACAAAGGGAGAAAAAGAGAATGGCTACTTTGTGGGTTTTTTTTTTTGAGAAGTGTTCGAGTTGCCGATGTTGGCCTTGAACTCCCTGTGTTAGGAGGATGATCTTGAACTTCTGATCCTCTTGCCCCAACAGAGTTCACAGATTCCAGATATGTACCACCATACCCACCTCTCATCCCAGGGCTCTGTGCATGCTAGGCCAGCACTTCACCTCACTGAACTACATCCCCGGAACCACAAAGTTTATTTAAAGTGTTTCCAAAGCATTACCTCATCTGACCCTTAGGATTACTCCACAAATCAGCTAGGTCCAGAATCAATACCATTTTGTGGACGAGAAAGCAGAGGCTGGGGAAAGAGAAATGATGTGTACAGCATCTAAAAGAACTGGCCGTTAAGTGGAAGGATCTCTTCAGAACTGATGTAATCTTGCTTCTGGTGCTGGAGAGATGGCTCAGTGGTTAAGAGCATATACTACTCTTACAGAGAACCCAAGTTCAGTTCCCAGCACCCACATCGGTCACCTCCAGCTGCAGGGGATCCACCATCTCTGGCCTCTCTGAGCACCCACACTCATGTGCGTATACCCATCTCCCACATACACAGGTTATTAAAAATAAGAAAAACAAATCTGCAACCATAACGCTTTGCTTCTGCTGGGTAAGGATCTAGATGTCCCCCCCCCACCCCACCCCCCAGCAACACACAAGCACACGGGTTCCTGTCTGGAAGAGCTGCATTAGGTAAAGTGCACTTGGCCCTGGCTTCTGCTTTAGCTGGCATCGACTAATGTTTTCTTGGGGAAGTCGCCCAACAGTAGCTAAGCCTCGGTTTTCATCCTTACAATGAAGGAGCTGAAGGAGATAATCTCTCAGGTTTCTTCCAGCTCGATGGTTCCTTTTACCATGTATACCCCAGATTGCTTTTCATGTTTGTGAAAGCAGCCTGGAAACCCTGGCAACACAATTGTGTTATATTAATGAGCCTTTATCAAGTGGCCCCAGGTGGCCTTGAAGTCCCCAGTCAGATCAGCTGGTACCGGTTTAATCAGAAATTAAAAATGAACACAGAGCAAATGGCAAGTCAGCTCCACTGCAGCTGCTGCTGTTAGTTCTAGAGCTTTCTTTAAGGCTGAGACCGCACAGCAGTGTTCTCCACCATTCCAGGAGAGAGCAGCGAGATCTCTTTGAAGGAGGAGTCTTTGGCTTCTGGGTTCGAACATCAAACATCTTTGCTCCTAGCTTTCCTTCTAAGGTCAAAGCTCCCCGACAAATTCCGTGCTGTACCCCAGAGCTACTGCAGGCCCAGCTCCACAGATGTGTTTCTTCTGTGGAGATGTTTTAATTCTCACTTGGATTTGTCTGTCATTAGTTGGATCTGGGAGGAGAACGTCCCATCTCCAGGAACTACTATTTTGCAGAATAAAGTTTTAGGAAACACCATCAGAGAGCATTTGGGTCAGCCATGGTGGCCATGCCTGTAAGCCCAGAACTCAAAAGGCTGTAACAGGGACTGGGTAGATGGTTCCGTCAGCAGAGTGTGTGCCTGACACAAGCATGAGATCTGCATTCCTAGCCCCAGCACACACACATGAAAGCCAAGGATGGGAGTTCATGCTTTTAACCCTCACTCTGGTCCAGCTGAGACCAGAGGATTCCCGGAGCCCTCCTCTGGCCAGGCGGCCTAGCCAGTCAGTGAACTCTGACTAAAGAAAGACTCTGTCACAAAAGCAAATTGGCTGAGCATAGTGGTGTGTGGACCTTTAAGCCCAGCACTCTGGAAGTAGAACCAGGCAGATCAATGTGAGTTCCAAGGCCAGCCAATGCTGCATAGGGAGACCCTGCCTCGAAAATTAAAAAAGAAAAATTTAAATAATAAACAAAAATTTAAAAATAGAAAGTGAAAATAGAGAAAGACATACAATGGTTGACTTATCAGGGTACACATACGTGTTTAGTCACATGCACACATATGCTCACAGATACACACACCCCAACACACAAATGCAAGTAAAAACCCTAAAGCTGTAGTGAGAGAATTGCCAGTATTCCAAAGCCAGCTTGGGCTACCTAAGAACACAGGCCAGCCAGTGCTATAGAGATCCTATCTCAGAGAGGGGGGTCGAGGGAGAGGACACAGGAGAGAGCAGAGGGGATCAAGAAGAAGTGGGACCTAAGACAGATGGTGGAGCACCCCTTTAATCCCAGCATGTGGGAGGCAGAGGCAGGCGGATCTCTGTGAGTTCAAGACCAGCCTGGGCTACAGAGCGAGATCCAGGAAAGGCGCAAAGCTACACAGAGAAACCCTGTCTCAAAAAACCAAAAGAAAAAAGAAAGAAAGAAAAAGGAACAAACAACATCAACTACAACAAAAGTGCAACCAGGCTGGACATAGCTCAGTGTGGTACTTGCCTAGAAAGACCCTGAGTCCCTTCCCCAGCACCATATGTCCTAATATAGGTGTGTGTGTGTGTGTGTGTGTGTGTGTGTGTGTGTGTGTGTGTGTGTAGCACCATAGGTCCTATTATATCACCTATAATCCCAGCACTCATGCAGAGGATCAAGATCATCATCAGTGCTATATAGTGAGTTCAAGACGAGCCTGGGAAGCTTAGGCCATATGAGACCCTGTCTCAGAGACAAGTACCAAAGATAACCCAACTAGTTTATTGATCTATAATATCTCATCTCTACAGAAATTTAAAATGTCCCATCCACAAAATCCCCACAGTCTAGAGGCTCTTGATTATGAACATGGCTTTTTTTTTTTTTTTAGCGGCATGAATGTGCTAGTCCACCGGGCAGCTCTTCAAGTGCTCCTGAGAGGATCCTAGGTCTGGACAGGGCGAGATCAAAGTGGCCACAGTCACCACTGGAGTGCCACGCTTTGTCTAAAAAGTTTTGTGGGTGTGGGTGTTTTGTCTGGTTTGTTTGTTTTGAGGCAGGATCTTATTAGCCCGGAGCACATCCCCACCCTTCCCTGGGATTATAGGCATGTGCCAACAGGCCTGGTTTATGCAGTAGTGTGGATTCAACTCAGAGCCCTGTGCATCGTAGGCAAGCACTCTACCAGCTGAGCCACATCCTCAGCCCATAATTCTTAGTTTATAATCCAAACAACTTCATTCCTCTCTATTCTTTATCAAGCTTAACTCCCAAAGGGTTTTAGTGTTTCTGAAAGTCAAATCTACAGTTGTTTATTCTGCTCTACCAAGGATGACTGCAATACATCATCTCACCCCACATTCCGATTTTAACATGAGACCTCAAGCCTGGACAGAAATATCTCACATGCCTCTGGCCCTCATCTCTGGGGACACTGGTTCTTGGAAACCAGCTGCTATGTTCTGAAGTCCAAACAGTTCTGAGCAGAGACGCGACTGAAAAACCATGAGTAGATATGTCCAGCCATCAACTGCCAGAAACATGTGTGAAGCTGTCACCAGTGGCTTCCAGCTTTCAGCCTCTGTTTCATGCACCTTCTTCCTGGTGGAGGACCCAGATCTCACAAAACAGAGTCGGGCCATGCCCTTTCTTCTCTGTAAGATTTCCTAACACAGAATCTGTAAGGACAATACAATCAGTCCTTTGCTGGGTAAGGTGGCGCATGTGTGTAAACCAAGTATCAGGAGGCAGAAGGAGGAGGATTGCTCACTTGAGACCAACCTGGGCTATACAACAAGATTGTACATATAGAAAGCATATACAAAACAAGTCAACAGTCCAGCACAGAACAGGAACACTACCCCATAGCGATGTCCATGATCTGTGCCTTCTTCCCCGGGGACGACTGATGTCAATGACCCAAGTCGCTTCTGGAAACCATGTGGAAGTCCGTGATTCATGCTGCCACCAACTGCTATGGGCAAGGAAGCCTCTTTTGCAGTGGTGTTGACTGAAGATTCATACCTGAGAGTGAGAGACATTGAAGGATTCTGCGACAACCTCTCCCCACCCCCACCCCCCAAAAAAGAAGCATCCAAGACAGGAAGCTATTGAAGAGAGTCCTTAAAAATTGTGATGAAGATGCTGGAGTGTAGCTCTTTACAGTCTTTGGCTTCTGGTGGGGGGTGGGGAAGGATTCATGTTTTTTTTAAGGGACTGGCCACTGGGAGTTTGATCATGCTCCAATGAGTATAAGGGTAACACAAATTGGACTTGGTGGGTTTTTTTTTTTTTTGTGAGGGGGCACAAGAGTGGGAGGATGGACCTGGGAGGAATGGGAAGTGAGTGTGATAGGGGTATGTTGTATGAAATTCTAAAATAATTAATAAAAATATATTGGGGAAAAAATCTCAAAGAATTCATAAAAATTACACTACAAAACAAAGAAAAACAACCATTCTTTTATATATAAATCTTGGGGATGGTTTGTTGTGCAAACAATTATAACTAAACAAACTATCAAAGATGAAAATTTATTCCTTCTGAGGACATTCAGAGGGATATGCCCAGAAGTGTAATCTTATGAATCTTTGGGATGTCAGAGAGATAACCCCAGCATCCTAGAAGTTGATTTTTAAGTAAGAATTTTTCCTCCTCCTCTTCTTCCTTTCTTCCTCCTCCTCCATCCTTCTTGTCTTTCTGCTGCCTCCTCTCTTCCTGATTATTATTAGTAGTAGAAGTAGTATTGACTTTTTTGTTTTTTGTTTTTATGGTTTTGTTGTTGTTTGTTTGTTTTGTTTTTTGAGACAGTTTGTCTGCGGATAATACTCCCTGGCTGTTGTGTTGATTTTTGAAACAGAAATTTTAACTGGAACCCACGCTGGAGCTCAGTATATAACCCAGGTTGGCCTTGATCTCAAGGAAATTCTCTTGTCTGAGCCTCCCAAATGATTGGACTGCAGGTGTAAGCCACCACTCCCAGCTCAGTGAAGGCTTTTAGAATGTTGCCAAGTCACCAGCACGTGAAGGTCTGAGTTTCCTCAGGAGACAGAGGACACAAATGATGGTTCACTTGCAACTCAACAGAAACTTCCCAAAGAATTCAAAGTCTTAAAGTGCTCATGATGCTTGGCCCAGTATCTAGAAAGAATGGCTCACAAAGCCAAAGCCTTGAGGAGCCAGACTGGCACCGGCTCATATGGAGACCCAGAAACCTGGAAAAAGAAAGAGGCTTTCAACGGGATGACTGGCAGGTGCTTTTGCCTGGAGCAATGTAGCCTGTCCTGGTCCTCTCCTGGAGCTTTAAGGGCAGCATATTGACCTCCTGCAATCCCTACCTCCTGCCAGATCTCCTTCACAAGCTCCAAGGGACACTCAGAGCCCTAGAACATTCTCAGTATCTGTGTTCTCTGGGTGTTGAAATATGGTTTCAAAGGTTATTCCCAAGTCAAATGATCCGCCTCACCAGCAGGATGTACTACAGCTGGAGCTGGCCATGGGCTCCTGGCCCTCCTTCATTAGCGTCCTGTGTTACTGAAAAAAAAAAAAAGTTTTTTTTTCCAGTGAGGGGATGCTAGGAATTGACTCCAGGGCATTGTGCATGCTACACAAGCACTCTACCGGTAAGCTGTGTTCTCAGCTCTCACATACTACTTTTGTCTTTTTTACTGTTTATTTTGAGCCAGAGTCTAAGTTGCCAAGGCTGGCCTTGGATTCACTCTGTGGACCCGCAGGCCTTGATCTTGTCATCCTCCTGCCCAAGTCTGCAGACTAGCTGTCATGACCAGCCTGGCCCCATGGGAGTTTCACCTAAACTTCTTGGTAGAAAATGGGTCTGAAAATTGAATGTGGGTATTTGTTCCACGAGGTCCCATCAAGTTTCTGAGAATAAAATCCTTTTATTCATTTATAAGCTTGATTCAGTTTTGGCGTTCCCAGGGGTACAGTTTAAGAAAAGAGAATAGGGAGAAAGGAAGGGAGGGAGGGAGGAAGGGAGGGAGGGAGGGAGAGAAGGGAGGGAGGGAGGGAGGGAGAAAAGGGAGGAAGGGAGGGAAAAGAGGGAAGGAAAAGAAAGGAAAGAAAAGGAGAGAAAGGGAGGAATGGAAAGAGGGGGAGGAAATGAGGAGAGAGAAAGGGAAGAGAGACAGAAGAGGGGAGAGGGGAGGGGAGGGGAGGGGAGAAGGGGAGAGGAGGGGAGGGGAGAGGGGAAGGGAGGAGGGGAGAGGGGAAGGGAGGAGGGGAGAGGAGAAATGCGACTTCACAGCCGCAGTTTTCTGCACTAACTGCCAAGCCTCCCACCGGGCCTTGGCACTTCAGGACACTTTAATGCTGCCTCTCTTTGGGCTCAGTGCCAGCAATACAGCACAGCACCCCATACATAGCATTTCTGTAGCTCCGGGCATTTGTAGTTCTGTGGGGTGACTATCAACTCATCAACGCAAGTATCAGGGTAAAACCCAACACCATTACCTCAAAAACAACAACAACACATCCCAGAGGGACTTAGACCAAAGGTTCTCAACCTGCGGGTCGTGACCCTGTGAGGGGGGAGAACAACCTTTTTACAGGGGTCCCATATCAGACATCCTGTATATCAGATATTTACATTGTGATTCACAACAGTAGCAAAATTCCGGTTATGAAATAGCAACAGTTTTATGATTGGGGGGTCACCACAGCATGAGGAACCGTGTTAAGGGGTTGCAGCATTAGGAAGGTTGAGAACCACTGTCTTAGGGGAGCTGGGCCTGAACAGCAGAACTATTTTGGGAGAGCCAGGCTAGGACGGTCAAGGGCCTTCTCTCTTCAGGCAGGCCAGGGTTCCCTGAGGAGCAGGTCTCTTTTCATTTACCTCCCTCTGGGCTTCTCCCTGGAAGCCTTGCCCTCTTCACAATGGAGGCTGCTGTCCTGCACCTGTCCTCTCAGCTCTCAGGCCCCCAGCTCTCCTCCACAGCACAGCCCCTGGCTGCTGTGGTGGACACCTAGGAGGTAGGAGTCTAGAGAAAGCAGGACCTGCAGTCGGCTGATGGGGGAAGGAGATGAAAGTCAGGAATGTGGTAAAGAGGTCAAAGAACCTGACCAAGATGGAAGATTTGATCAGCTTTGTTACAGGATTAGGTGTCCAATGCCTTTCATCCCAACACAGCTGAGGCAGGAGGATTGCAAGTTTCAAGGACAATAGTGAGACTCTGCCTCGGAAAAGAAAATATAAAAAGGAACTAAACACACACACACACACACACACACACACACACACACACACACACACACACACACAAAGACCCAACCTACCCACATTGTGGTTGACTTTTCCCCTTTCTAATTGAAAGGTATCAGAATTCTACTTCTGCCCCTAATCCCAGGGTTGTTTTGAAGTGTCACATTTGTCATGAAAGGAGGCCTGGAGTCTCTCCCAGTGAAGTCCCTGCTTTCTAGAAGTAGGGTGCTGACACTGAGTCAGTTTACATGAAGCAGGACTCACGCTGTCAGGAGCTCACTTAACCTCTTTCCTTTGTTCTGTTCATTCATTTTTTCCTATTTATGACCCTTCTAAAGTTCTAAATTAATATGCATAGCAATTATTTTCCCAGGACAACTCCATTCTCCCTCCTTCTCCTCCTCCTTCTTTGTTGTTTTGTTTGGTTTTGGTTTTTCAAGCAAGGGTTTCTCTGTGTAGCCCTAACAGTCCTGGAATTCCCTCTCTCTGTAGACCAGGCTGACCCCTTGCCTGCCCCTGCCTCCCAAATTCTGGTATTTAAGGTGTGCACCACCACACCCAACCCCATTCTCCTTTCTTGAAGTCCCAGGGGGAAAAAAAATCCTGAGCCTCCTGTGACATCAACCTCTTGTAACAGAGGTGCTGTGGCATGGGAAGAGAGTGAATCAGGACAGGATTTTTCCAGGCGACCCAAAGCAAATCTGTACTCAGGGGCTCATCTATAAAAGGCAGACATGGGGTTGGTTGGTGATGTGGCTCAGTTGGTAGAAAGCCTTGGGTTTGATTCTCCTCTGCTCACCCACACTACCACTGTTCTGTTTTGTTTGTTTGCTTGCTCGCTGTTGAATAACTTGAAAGCAGATGGAAAGTATACGGTCCCTCAGTCTAATTTTTTGATAAGGAAATTCCTCTGTGTGTGTGTGTGTGGGGGGAGTGTGTGCTCACCCATGTGGTGGTGTTGAGATGTCCTCCCCCATTTACATCTTTATTTTATGCATTGAGACAAGGTCTCTCACTGAACCTGGAGCTCCATATTTCAGCTAGGCTGGCTGCTTAGCAAATCCAAGGACCTGCCACCCGCCAGTCTCTGCCTCACTAGTGTTGGGAGGGTAGTTTCTCTACTGTGCTCAGCTTTTTACATGCCACTGGGGATCTGAACTCAGGTCCTCACACTTACATGGCAAGTACTTTTCCCACTGAGACATCTCCCTAGCAGCAAATACAGTCTTTTACATGCCACGCGAGCACCAACTCTAATTTTTTTTTACAGCAACTGATTGTTTTTATATAAACTATAGTCCATATTTCAATTTTGTCAGTTGCCCAAATGATCATTTTTTTCCCTCCCATCAGGGTAGCGTTTGATCATGTCTCTTTTCCACCCTTAACTTGGAATATTTCCTGCTTCTTGTCTTTCATGACATTGACAGTTTTGAAGGCTGTGGGCCAGTGACTTCATGCGTTCTTAAATTGGATGGGTAGTTTTGTGTCCTCAGAAGGTCACTGATGAGGCACAGGGCTTCTGTCAGTCCTTAGGGTAGGATGTCATTTTCCTTTACCTTTAGTCACTGTCCCTGATTCTCTGTGTATCTGTTCCTTGTTCCCTTGTAGTCTTCAAGCAAGCTGTAGAGGCAGTAAGGTTATACAAATATCCTGCTCCCCGTGTGAGCGTCCCCTCTGGTTCAGCATCCACTCTCATCCAAACCAATCTTTCCTGGATGGCTATAAACATGGTCACCTTCCAATGGTTGTGCTTAACATGCACAGAGTCCTGGATTCAGCCCCCAGCACCAAATTCTGATGATGCAAATGATTGTAATAAACATTCTTGAATTGCCTTTAGTTATGTTTAGAAACTATAAGCACTTTGGGCTGAAGTTTGTTGGATATAATTTCCTCTAGTGTGTTCTAGGTAAATATGAATAATAATCACTTTGGGTATAAATAATGGGACCAGTCCCAAGGCCTGTTTGTTTGTTTTTGAAGGGACCATGAATCCCGCTCAGCATTGGACTGAAAGCTGCTGCTGTGGCTCAGATGTGAAATATTCTACTAAAGGGGCGTGTATCCAGGTGGTTGGTGCTATTTTGAAAGTTTCTGGAAACTTTAGGAGGTAGGAGATAATTGAGGGAAATGGGTCACTAGGAACAGACCCTCGAGGGTGTCTTGTCCTGGCCCTTCCTGTATCTCTCTGTGTTTCACATCTGCCATGAGTCAAAGACTCTCTTCTGCCATATGCTCCTGCCAAGAGTGTGGGACCAAGCCACCATGCACCGAACCCTCTGAAACTGTGAGCTGAATGTCTCCTTCCTTAAGTTGTTCTCTCAGATGTTTTGGTCATGGCTATGAAAAAAATAACTAATACAGAAAATTTGTACCAGAAGTGGGTTTGTTGCTATGGTGGATCTGGTTTGGGGGTATTTGGAGGAGTGGAACAGACAGACCCTAGAATGCTACAAGGTCAGACTGACATGTGATTCTGGTGGAAGCCCAGAAGGCCAGACTACCTATAAGAATACAGACAGTTGAAAATCAGCCTCTGAGGCCGTCAGATGGGAACAAGGTCTCGGCAAGGAATTCAGCTGCCAGGGGCCGTTAATGCTACAATGAGGCAATGAATTTGTTGACATCTTTTCCATGTCCTAAGACTTTGCAGAAGGTTGCAGAAAAAGAGCTTTAAAGTGGCAAATGAATTAACTTAGCAGAAGACATTTCAAAATAGCCTAGTATCCCGACTGTGGCATGGCTGTAGCTAGATTCACAGTGAGATTGGTGGCAAAAGACAGAGGAGAAGGCCTTGAAAATTTGTAGCTTGGTCAAAAGTACTCATACAAAGTAGAGGCTAAAAGCAGTGCGATTTGGGGTTTGGGATTTAGCTCAGTGGTAGAGCACTTGTCTAGCAAGTGCAAGGCCCTGGGTTCGATACTCAGCTCCAAAAAAAAAAAAAAAAGCAGTGTGATTTTAAAAGTGAGGAGGGCTATTAAGAGGAAGTCAACCCGGGCGGTGGTGGCGCATGCCTTTAATCCCAGCACTCGGGAGGCAGAAGCAGGCAGATCTTTGTGAGTTCGAGGCCAGCCTGGGCTACCAAGTGAGTTCAGGGAAAGGCGCAAAGCTACACAGAGAAACCCTGTCTCGAAAAACCAAAAAAAAAAAAAAAAAAGAGGAAGTCAACCAAGTTTCATCAGGACAACAGGGGAAATGCCTAGAGGAAATCTCAATAATAAGCCAGATCATACCTGTCCCAGGCTCAAGGGTATAGAAAATTAAATTAATCTGAGAAACTTTCAGTTTTCTCAGAGGATAAAGAATACTTTCAAAGGCACCCCACTCACAAAGGACCACCTATGGAAGTGTTCCCTCATGCTCAGCTGCCCAAGCACCCAGAAGTCACTGTAGCCATGTTTCAAATGGACCCATCTACTGCTCAAGTTGACAGTAGACCTTGGCATCATCTGAAGAAGGAGAAGAAGCATCTATGTTGGGCTTCCACAGAGAGTTAAATTGTGAATCTAAACTTTAGGGGTTGGAGTATAACTCAGCGTTAGAGTAATTCTCCAGCATGCACAGGGCCCTGGCTTGGTCTACAACACCAGAGAAAGCCAGAAAGAGACAGAGAGAGAGAGAGTAGGGGAGAAGGAGGAGAAGGAAGGAAGAAAAGAAGAAAGGAAGGGAGGGAGAGAGGGAGGGAGGGAGGGAAAGAAAGAAACTTAAGGAATCTAAATTTTAGATTTGTACACTGAGAATGTACATACTGTGAATGTTAAAAAAAGAGACAATTGTGCTTTAGAATGCCTCATGCTTAGTGGGCCACATTTCTCTGGTTGGAAAATCTTGCTCTAGAGCTGACTATTCTAACAAACAAATAGAATGCAAAATCTAATTGCACTGATGCCTCCAGTGTCCTTCAGATTCTTACAAATACTAAATCAGACTGATACAGAAAGGGGAAATAATAGTACACATCTTGGGAACAAGGAGATAGTTCAGTCTGTGAAGCATAAGGATGTAAATTCAAAAACATGTTTAAAAAAATCTGGGCATAGTGGTACACACTTGCAATCCCAGAACTCAAGCATCGGAGGCAGGGTATGAATAGTGAGTTTAAGGCCATCTCAGATGGCATAGTAAGACTTTATCTCAAAAAACGAAACCAAAACAGAAAGATTAGCTACACTGAAGGACACGAGCATTCTAGACCTGGAGGTCACACAGGGAGAGGCCTTCTTCTCTAGCCCAAGGATGTCTCTCATTTTCCCATCTCCTGCCTGACAGCAGCAAGGATATGGTTTTCTTCAAACCCAAACACTGCCAGTATGAAGACACAGACAAGAAAGAGGAATAAAAGGTAGATAGCTAGAAAAAAATGCTGGTAGCTCACTGTAGGAGGCCAGCCTACCATGGCGCTTGGTGACTGAGCCTTTGGGTTTAACCAAGCTCTTGTTCACCCAGGGCCAGGGAAAGTTTCTGCCAATACTCCACATGTATACAGTGCTTCCATTTTCAAAATACTTTTATTTTCACTCCCCTGTTTTACCCATCCAAGAATAGCTTTCTTATTCTTTCCACTAGGTCAAAGGGCAGTTTGTTTTGGACTATATCAAAACCCTTCCCCCAAATTTTGCCACACATGAATCTCCAAAACCATGACCACTGCTGCTGACTTGTTTATTTATTCTGTTGCTGCACGAGTAATAGCATCTAAATAGTAAAGTGACTACATGTCCAGTCCACATTCTCTATCTAGATAGACAGCCACCATCTAGATAAACTACAGAACATATTCTGCATCCACGAGAGTCCCTTGTGTCCTTTTCATTCTGTGCCCTGAAAGAATTATCCCCTATAATGGCTTCCATGAACATCTTTTAGATCTGATTTTGCTTAACTTTTATATAAAAGGAATCATAGACTAGAACTCTTTCGTGTCTGTAGGGTCTCATCATCATTATCATTTTTAGTTGGCACAGGAAATAGAAAATATGCTCTATTAAGACTTTTGCAGACACATGTATCGTGTACTTTTTATTCATCCCCATCACACTCCTTTGTCCCTTTTCTCCCTCCAAATAGTCTCTGATCTTCTTTCTCATATACATATATATGCTACTAAATGTAGATTTCACATATGGAAGAAAATATGTGATATTTGTCTTTCTCTGCCCCAACTTGCTCCCTTCTCTTATCACTCTTCCCGTGGTTGGCGAGCACTCAGTCTTTGTAAGATTTCTTTATCTTGCTGGAGCTGATTATTTCTTCCTGGGTTATTCATTTGCTTGTTTGTGCCAATTAGGAGATCCAACCTAGTGTCCTGTGTGCACTGTGCAAATACTTTAGGACTGAGCTAAATCTTCAGTTCTTGGTGTGTTAAGCCTGCTTTTATCAGATTGCTCAGGCTGACCTTGAACTCTTGCTTCTCCTGCCTCTGCCTCTTGAGTGATAGAATTACAAAAGCATAGCACTATTCTCAGGACATTTATCTTTAATGATGTCGTGTTGTTCTTCTCTGTAAACTTACTATCGTTTGTTTTCTGATGAAATTGATTATTTCTTCTTTTGGGTGGTTTAAATAAAGCTGTGGCCACAGTATTATACAAATGAGAGGACATGTGTATTCAGTTCTCTTGACTGCAAAGAATAGAATTGCTGATTCAGGCCTCAGGGTGCAGGCCTCTAGTTCCAGCTGTTGAGGAGGCTGATGCAGGAGGATTCCAAGTTCAAGGCTTGGCTGGGCTACAGAGTTCAAGTCTGGCCTGGGCTACTCAAGGAGACCCCGTCTGAAACTACTAAGAAAAATGAAGATTGGTAATGTGGCTCAGTGGTAGAGTGCTTGCCCAGGATGTCTAAGGCTGTGGGTTTGATTCTCAGCATTAAATAGAATTATTGGGTGATAAAATAGAGGCAGGTTTAACTATAGTAGAAACTAACGGGTAGTTTGGAAAAAAATATAACATCCTTTTACACATACCTGCAGCAACAGATATGAATTCTACATCCTTGAAAATATTTGATATTGTCAATATTTATAATTTTAGCCTTTTGGGTTTCTTCAATCTTCTTTTGTATTTTCTGAGTTATTTGTAAGACTGGATGACCCTCACTAACTTGTTTTTTTAATTATTTCTTGTCTTTTCTTTTAGCCATGTGAAAAGTTTCTTTTTCCAAGTTTCCAGCCAAGTCTTTTGCCTAAGTTTTCTTTAGTATTGGAGACTGAATCCAGGGCTGCAAGCACACAGAGTGAACACTCTACCACTGAACCACACCCCCTTGCCCACTTTTTGTACTTGACTGATTTTCTTTATTTCTTTTTTGTTGTTGCTTTTGTTTGTTTGTTTGTTTGTTTTGTTTTTCGAGACAGGGTTTCTCTGTGTAGCTTTGCGCCTTTCCTGGAGCTCACTCTGTAGCCCAGGCTGACTACACAGCCAGTGCGAGGCCTTTCCGGACTTTGAGATTTGTCTCAAAAACAAGCAGTGAATCCTATGAATCCCCACCTTCTTCTAGTCTATGTTTTACAAATAAAAATTTACTTATACAGTAAATAGGATTGCATATTAGAAGATAGGTGCCAGGTAGTGGTGGCACACGCCTTTAATCCCAGCACTCTGGAGGCAGAACCAGGCGGATCTCTGTGAGTTCGAGGCCAGCCTGGTCTATAGATCGAGATACAGGACAGGCTCCAAAACTACACAGAGAAACCCTGTCTCAAAAAAACAAAAGGAGGAAGAGGAGGAGGAAGGAGGAAGGAGGAGGAGAAGAAGGAGAAGGAGGAGAAGAAGAAGAAGAAGAAGAAGAAGAAGAAGAAGGAGAAGAAGAAGAAGAAGAAGAAGAAGAAGAAGAAGAAGAAGAAGAAGAAGAAGAAGAAGAAGAAGAAGAAGAAGAAGAAGAAGAAGAAGAAAGGGAAAATACTATGAGGTGCAGTCCACCGTATCCTTATGAGCTAACGAAGTGAGTCAAGGGAGGTGGGAAGATTTCTTGGTGGGTGGAACACTTGTCCTGCAAGCATGGGGACCTGAGTTTAGATCCCCAGCAACCACAGAAGTGTGGGTCAAGTATTTTTAGCTGCCTGTAATCACATGAGATCACGGTAGCATGCTGGCTAGTTAGACTAGCTATGGTGAGCTCTGGGTCAAACCACAGACTGTACCTCAACATATAAGTGATAAGGGATGGAGGATGACAACCAACGTCAACTGGCCTCTACATGCATGTCCATGTATATGCACACACATGCCCACAAACACTCATACACAACACATGAGCCCACATACACACACACACACACACACACACACACAACAGGAACTGAATCATGTCCTCGAATCAATTATCTAAAAGGTCATAGTTTAATTCAGTTCCACTCACCATTAAAACATCTGTTGATAACCTCTAGGGATTCCAAGGCATGTCAGAGAGTTTCTCTCCATGAGGTGTTACTGTTGAGCAAGCATAGGCAAGTAGGTCAACCAGGACTCTGAAGAGGATGTTAAAGAGCGTGCATAATGTGATATAGGGAGGAGGAGAGGAGGAGGAAGAGGAGAGGCCGAGACTAACTCATCCTAAGTGGGCGGGGGAAAGGGCACTCCTGGCAGAGGAGAACCCTGGAAGCTACAGGAGTTGTCCATGGTTGGACGGGCTTTGCTGGATCAGGAAACACCAGAAACACCCAGAGAAACAAAGTGGCCAAGGGCCGACAGGGATCCGAGATGGCCAGAAGAGTCTTCATTTATTTCTGTTTTCCTGTAGCTACAAGAGCCAAGCACTGATGGACGACTTAGCAAAGCTTCTCTGGCTCTTCTGAAACCTACTGAGTTTCCAAAGCAATTGGAGTAGTTTTATTTTCCTCTCACATTTGACTTCTGGCAAGGACACTCACATTGAGAACTGTGGGATTTAGCCATCTGATGCTGTGAGTTAAGAACACCCACGGAGTGCCGTGTGAGGACTTATTTAAAGGAGAAATACTTCTATCAAATACAAGTAAACCAAGTGCAGATGTGGAGATCCCTGGCAGCATTGAAGAGCATGGGGCTTGCTAGCTATGGTGGCGATTTTGGAAACTGAGGCAGGAGGATCATTTGAGTTGGCCTAGGCCAAACAGCTGGATAATTTTTTGAATGTGGTACAGACATAAAATGGAATAGTGTATAAGAGCAAGAGTTATGGCTTAGCGGCCGAGCTCTTGCCTAGTGTGTGAGGCCCTGGCTTTGATCCCGAGTTCACACAAGAAAGCAAAAGAATCTAGGCCTGCGTCCTGTACACGGGCAAGTGTCCGAGGAGCTCCAGGCATGGCACTGCTAAGATCAGGCCAGCAGAGATTTGAAGTGACTGTCACACAACTTGAGTTCCTTTGGCAACCTGGTAAAGTCCTTAAGTTCCACAGGATATAACTCTGTTATTATTTTTTTTAATGTTTTTCTTTTTTTGAAATAAGATTCCATTCAGTTGCACAAGCTGGCTTAGAATTCATAATGTAGCACAGTTTGGGCTTGAAGTCACAACCATCCTCCATCTCAGCCTCCCAAGTACTTAGATTACAGGCATTGGTCACCATCCTTGGTTGATATTATTTTTAAATATACAAATCAAAATACAAGATGAGTGTGGTAGCACACTCTAATAATTGCAGCACTTGGGAGGTAGAGGTAGGGGGATTAGTAATTCATTGCCAGCCTCAGCTCCATGAGACTCTCTGATAAGTAAGTAAATACATAGAAATTAAAAGAAACACAATCTGGCTGGGGTGCTACACACCTGTAATCCCACTACTAGGGAAGCAAAGGGAAGAGGCAGGAAGATCTCTCTGTTTGAGTCCGTCCTGGTCTACATAGCAAGTTCCAGGCCAGTCAGAGCTATATAGTATAAGACATACGAAAGAAAGAAATACAAAGGGCTGATGTGATGGTTCAGCAGGTAAAGACGCTTGCAACCAAGCCAACCTAAATCTAACCCCATATGGAAGAACTAACTTACAATTGTCCTCTGACATCTACAGGCATACTGTGGCATGCATACACATACACACACACACACACACAATTAATGTTAAAAAAAATTAAAGACATGCAAAAATGTTTCCACACAAAAAAAAATTTTGACGATCTCAGTATGTAACCAACACTGGCCTCAAACTCCCTCCATCAGGTGGTCTGACCTGTGGTCTCCAGCTTTCTTCTTCAAGCTCCTGAGAGCTGGATTACAGGCACATGCCACCACGCTCAGCTCTGAAACATCTCCTAGGATAGTTGCTCCATTATAAGCATATGAAAATCTAGTCACAGATCTAATGTTATAATTTCCAAGGGACAGTAAGCAGTTTCTTGGGACAAAAGTGACAATTTCGTTGTGATATGAGGATATCTATCATACCTGCTGGTGACAGGGGCAGGAACTGCTGATATGCTATGGTCTGGTACATATACACATAATCAAAAGAAATTCAGTTCTCATTTCTATGTTAACAAAAATGAAACCGAGCCTCTCTTACAGACTGTGTATATTACACACACACACACACACACACACACACACACACACACACACATCCCAGTTTCAGATCCTCTGTTATCAGAACACCTTTGCCTACCAGAAGTGGGGACAAGCAGGAAGCAGAATAGCCAGTTAGGAGGCCTCAGTGGTCCAGATAAGTCTGAGTGGAGGCTGATTCAGGACAGCATCGAGGCAGTGGGTGGACTCAGGGGGTTGTGGGTTGGAAGATAGCTGGTGTCATGGTTTGAATATAAACTGTCCTCAACTTGCTCACGAGTTGAACACGCAGTGCCCAGATGATGGTATTCATCTTTTGGGAGGTGTAACAGCGATTAGAAAGCCTAGCTAGAAGTAGGTCACTATGGACATGCCTCTGAAGATCCTACCTGGTCCCCAATCCCTTCTTCCTCTGCACCTTGTCTCTGTACAGTGATCTGTTCTGCTCCACCACACCCTCCAGCCTGGTGGATGGAAACGCACAGAAACGTGAGCAAGATCAATCTTTAGTACCCTATGATGCTGTCATGGGTATTTGGTCTCAGCAACAGGAGAGTGACTAACACAGATGGGAGGTAGCTGGGTAAACGGCAGAGAAGGATGACTGGGATTGCTCACTGAGGTTTCTAGCTTGGGTAACAAGGGGCATGGCAGGTCAAGCCATACCAGGTCATTCAGAGACTCTAGTCATAGCCTACTAACCTGCCTTTTGGGTCGGCCCTTGTCCTACTGGAGTCTAATTTCAACACAGCAGTTAGAATGACTTCTGCAAAGTAAGTAGCTCATATAATGTCAAAGTCAGCTCCGTTGTCACTGAGACCCCAGGTGATCTAGACCCCTGTCTCCTCAGACCTCATTTCCAACTGTCCTCCACTCTCCTTCCCAAAGTTTTCTCCATCATTGTTGCCCTTAAGCCTTTGCAAGGGAGTAGTCCACGTCTGGGACAGTTCCTGCCAAGAACCCTCTGCTGTATCCCTTAACGCACCAGGGTATCTGTACCTTTGACCTCCTTCAACTCACTCCAGTTGAGACATAGTCTTGACAACCCTACCTGAAAAAGCCTCTTTAGGTTAAGGGTGTAACTCCGTGATAGAGCGCATGCCCAGTATACCTACACTCCTCCACACTGCTAAATGTATGGAGAAGGAGAAAACCTTGCTTTCAATAACTGGATAGTCTGGAGGTCAGAGGATAGGTGGTCAGGGGCTAGGAATGTGAACTTGGCAGCAGATCATCATGAAAACATTAGTGAGCTGGTTTTGGATTCACTATGTAGAGGAGGCTGATCCTGAACTCTTGATCCTCCTGTCTCAACCTCTCAAGTGCTGGGATTATAGGCCTGCACCGCCATGCCTGGCAAGAGAAAATGTATTTCTGAAATCAATTTGAAAGCATGTGGTAGGGTCTTTTCTAATGTTTTGGCACTGGTGTTGTAAAACAGTGACATTTTTGTGTCATTGATGGTTTATTTTGGCCTTCCTTGTGTATGTGTGTGTGTGTGTTTTCCCCTAAGTCATTTAATACAAAGATGCAGGTCAAATTTCCGTGAATTATTTGATCTCAAAGGAAAAATGCTAATACCTGCTTTAATTCTAAGCAACCCCATATCAAAGACTTTTGATACAGGGCCTTAAGAAGGCCATGCAAGGGTGGAGGGTGTGGCTCCAGCTGGGAGAGTCTTTGTTTAGCGTGCACAAAACCCTGGGCTCCATCCCAGCAGTATATAAACTAAACATGGTGGTGCCTATTGTCTGTAATCCTAGCATTTGGGAGATAGAGGCAGGGGGATCAGAAGTTCAGTGTCATCCTCGGCTACATGAGGAGTTTGTGGATGGCATGGAATACGTGAAACTATGTTTCAAAAAATAAGAAAAACAAGGAAAGGAGGAGGAGCATACAGAGACTGATACCTAAAGTTGCAAAATTCTAAGTGATGTATTTGGGCTGTGTGCTGGGGGCAGGGGTTGTTTTTGTTGATGCTGTTTTGTTCTGGACACTCTCAAGTCCAGGCTGGACTAAAATACGCTGTATAGCCCAGGCTGGCTTCAAACACACAGCAACCTGCTCCAGCCTCCTGAGCTTCGGGATTACAAGCATGAGCCACCATGTTGTGTGTGTGAAGGGGCTGCCTCAAAATGAAAAACAGTCATGTTATATAGTGCACCTAATTTAGAAGCTTTGCCTTATTGAACAAAAGAACAATTTAAATGGCTAGGCATACATGTACAGCAGGCCTATTTTTCTATTATCTTTTTTTTGTTGTTGTTGTTGTTTTGTTTCTCTGTGTAGTTTTGGTGACTGTCCTGGATTTTGCTCTGTAGACCAGGTTGGCTTCAAACTCACAGAGATATGCCTGGCTCTGCCTCGAAGTGCTGAGATTAAAAGGCATGTGCCACCACTGCCCAGCTCTAGTATCTTTCTTGTAAACCTGATTGTTATATGTTCTCTCTCTCTCTCTCTCTCTCTCTCTCTCTCTCTCTCTCTCTCTCTCTCTCTCTCTCAGACAGAGTTTCACTATGTAGTCCAAGTTATCCTCAAACTCATGATCCTCTTGTATGCTCTACCATGAGATCTCTCAGAGATCTTCCAAGGGAATGCATATTAAATTTTGCCAACTGTACTTTAAGGCAATGATGGTCATTTGGTTTCCCTTTCCTTTTATCAAATGCATCAGTGATGTATATGAATTTATATGAATGGACTCCACACTGTTAAGCAGTTCTGTACTCCTGTAATACTCAGGTAATACACTACTGCTGTATTTTTGAGACTCTTGACAGATAGCACAGGCTGACCTTGAACTCAGTCCTCCTGCTTCAGGCTCCCTGAGGGCTGGGATTATGCAGGTGCACCACACTTGCCTCTACCTAGTTTGATCCTGTTTTATGATTTCCATTTCACTCATTCACCTTAATTTTCCAATATTCTTATATATAACATTATAAATGACATTGTCATAATTAAAGTGAGCAGTCCTCATCTCTCTCATCTCTAATATTTGTGTTCTCTTTGTAGAATGATGCAGACTTTCAGACTGCAACCTATTTAATTAAAAGCGACAAGAGAGAATTCCCACAGTGCTACTGTCGCAGGCAGATTAAGTCTCATGCAGCAATTAAAAGCACTGGTGTTTAGGGATTTGGGTGTTTTAGAAAGAAAGGATATAACTAAGAGCATTTGTAGTCCCTCGAAGCTCAAATAGTTTAATAGCTGATGAGTCTGAGCAACTATGAACCGCTTCACAGGGTGACCTTAGTGCTGCACCCCAAACCTCTGATGCTGTACCCCAACTCTTCAAAGCTGTATGTCAACCCCCTGAGTACTGGAACCCAACCCCCTGGGGCTACTTTATTTCCTCTGGGGAAAACATTCTTAATTCTGTTGTTATAAGAAACAGAACATTTAGATTTTTGGCTTGGCTACTGAATCACAGCAGGGTCATCTTGAAATGCATCAATGTCAGACCCTGGACGTTTCAATTTCACCAAGTATCAGATCCCATCTCCTCCATCTTCCTTAATCTAGTTTAATGAATTACCCATCTCTTTATTTTTTCAGCCCGTTATCTTGGGCAATCCATGCCATTAATTTTCAGTTTATCTCATTCTTAGGATGAGGAAGGAAGACTTATTACTCCCTGGATTCCCTTTCATTTGTCAGTGGCACTTTTCCATTGATACAAAATGCTAGCCCTAGTAAGGGTCGTCAGTTAGCTCGTAATTGATTTCTGCAAATTTCATCATATTTTATACTTCCGTTTCTACTGAGGGACCATGGTCTAGTTAATAGCTACAGGTTTACTGAGGCTGCTTTCTCCTGCTTGCTTTGTTTCAAATATGTTGGGTTTCAGAAAAATCTTGGCTAAGTTTTATAGTGATTGTAGAAGTATTCTAAGACATGAGTCTTGATAATATGCTGTGGATGTGTCTAGAAAACTATATACATTGGAAAAAAGTAAATGAGTACATATGCCTAGATTCTGAGCTCTGATAAGTTGAGGATGGTCCCCAGGGTTCATAGCCTACACATTCCTGCAGACAGTAGCACCAGGACGCAGGGATTACATCAATTTCATTCACTACTAAATTCCTAATGAGTATAGGTAACTACCACATAGTAGGCAACCAAACATATTGCTGACTGAATAACAGATGTGTGTAGAGAACTAATTCAGGAGTGTAGTTTAACTTTTTCACTCATAACTAGAAATTGTGTAAAATTGTTTTACTTATATTTATTTACTTAGACATGGTCTCTTTATCTATTATTATTATTATTATTATTATTATTATTATTATTATTATTATTATTTTGGTTTTTCAAGATAGAGCTTCTCTGTGTAGCTTTGCACCTTTCCTGGATCTCACTCTGTAGACCAGGCTGGCCTCGAACTCAGAGATCCGCCTGGCTGTGCCTCCCGAGTGCTGGGATTAAAGGCATGCGCCACCACCGCCAGGCTGACATAGTCTCTTTATATAGCACAGCTGACCTCTAACTCACGACCCTCCTGCCTCAGACTCTTTAGTCCTGGCTTACAAATGTGTGCCACCATACCTGGTTCAGATGTTTTCAAGTTTCAGGCATCAGAGATGTTCAGGCTGCCTTTTTTATTGGGGTTTGGTGAAAGGATTCATGGTGTCTTAAAAGAAAGAGACACAAGATGCTCAGTAGTTACAGCATCCAAGCCACAGAACAATGGACCATCATCCATCATCATCACCATCTGGGCCTGGCACCTCCAGTAGCCTAAGGTGGAAGCTCTTAGCTTAAGAGCAATTGGTTTCAGGGCTGAAGAGGTGGGTCAGGGTTAAAAGTACTGGCTGCTCTTCCAGAGGACCTGGGTTCAATTTCTAGAACCCACACATGGCTACTCATAACCTTCTGTAACTTTAGTTACAGAGGATCCAAGGCCTTCTTCTGGCCTCCATGGGCACTGCATGCACATGGTGCATATATACACATGCAGACACACACTCATGTACATAAAATAAAAAATTAGCCGGGCGTTGGTGGCGCACGCCTTTAATCCCAGCACTCGGGAGGCAGAGGCAGGCGGATCTTTGTGAGTTCGAGGCCAGCCTGGGCTACCAAGTGAGTTCCAGGAAAGGCGCAAAGCTACACAGAGAAACCCTGTCTCGAAAAACCAAAAAAAAAAAATTAATCATTCTTTTTTTTTTTTAAAGATCACTTGGTATTCTTTGAGAAGTAGGTGCTGTTGCTCCCTTGTCTGTTGCCTACTCTCAGGGAGGGCTCTGTGTTGGAGAGTTAACTGGGACTGTCTGTGTATGTCTGGAGCACATCCCAGCCCTCCTACCACCACCATCAAGACAAATATGTATAGCTAGTCATTAATCAGAATAATACACATCTGCCTTAGCCATTCACAAACCAGTGTAACACATTCCTATCTGGCTTAGCGAGTCACTAACCAGTATAACCCTGGTCTCTTTAGTTTAGCTGTCACTTAACAGCACAACAGACTTCTGTCTGTCTTAGCCAGTCATTAACCAGCACGATACACTCCCTATCTGGCTCAATGCTCTAGCAACAGGCCACTCTGCAGGCCACTGATGTTGCAGAGGGTTGCTTCAGGTCAGGCATTGATCCTTGGATCAATGCCAGTGGCCGGGAGCATCGGAATTCTGGCACAGAGAGAGTCACAAGCAAGGCAGGTATTCTGGGGCATCTTGCATGGATGAGTGCTGCCTTCCTGTTAAAGGCCAGAGCCAGGGCACATGTCTTGTACCCAGGTCAACAACCCAAAGAGCCATGCTGACTTCCTGACGTACCCATATCTTCACAAAATAACTCTGCGGTGAGATGATCACTGGATGAACAGGACATGGATGCCCAGCCACGTTCCTGGGAATCATCCTGAAGTGTTCTGATGAAGAGCTAGACTTGAGTCAGAATCTACTGGGAGGAAAGTACATGTAGCACCATGAAGAGAAATCCCACCCACAGGCATTTGTGAGTGAGAGCTGCAGGAATCCTGTAGCTTTCAAAATGTGGCATTCTAATACACCAGGAAACATCTCCCAAGTACATCACTCTTAAAAAACACTTGCTGTAAAATTTCTGGATGTTAGATTTTCTTCCCAAAGATTTATTTTTAATTGTGTGTGTGTGTGCATGCAGATGTCTATGGAGGCCAGAAGAGGTCATCTGGTCCCCTGAAACTGGAATAAGAGGCTGCCGTGAGGTGTTTGAGGTGAGTGCTGGGGACCAAGCTCCAGTCCTCTGCAATAGCAGCCAGCAAGCTTTCCTAACTGCCACGCCATCTCTCTAGCCCCAACATGTTCAATTTTTTTTCTTTGCTGGAACATTTCACCAGACAATAGATAATAGAATTCCTGTGATTTAGTACAAATGATGTTGAATTCCCAAAATATGTGATCAGGATAAACACATTATCTCCTCATGTTTATATCACACTGACCTGATGTGAAATACCAATCACATTCACAGCAATGCGTGGTAAATTTCCCAAACATGGATTATTCACTGAATGTGTACCCAGTTCCCGTCTCTCTCTTTGTAAAAGCAGTTTCAAAACTGTTCCTTCCTTTATATGTGATGTGACAGCCAAATCAAAGGACGTTTTTCAGTACTTACCTTATTTGACGTCTCTGCCTCAGCTGATGTAACTGAGCACCCATTTTTCTAGATACCCCACAGGCCTGCTCATCTCTTCTCCCATAGAATCACCACCATGGTGTGCTTAGAGTGAGACCCCGGCCACAGGTCCCAGGGCAGAATAATTTTCTGTTTCTGAATGTCTGTTTAGATGCTTATGAGTTCTTCAAACACATTGTGCCTAAAACAAAATTCTCCTAGTCCCCCTTTCCCTTCTCCCCATACCTCACCAGTCAACCTGATAGTTCTCTTATATTTCACCTAGTTTTTATTCTTTACATTTTATAAATACACCCAATGAAATATAATCATATCTACTTCTACTTCTCCCTCCAACTATTCCCATGTGTCTTCCAACATGCTCCCTTCACAACTTCATTTTTTTAATAACTCCCATTTCACTCATTAAAAGTAGGTGTTTAGGAGGCTAGAGAGATGGCTTAGTGGTTAAGTGTGTGTACTGCTCCTGCATAGGGCTAGTTAAGTTCCTAGCATTCACATGAGGCAGATCACTGCTGCCTGTAACTCCAGCTCTGGGGGATCTGAAACCCTCCTCTGGCCTCCTTGGACACCTGCACTCACATGCACACCAGCTCCCCATTCATAGAGGGAGACACATTATGAAAACTAAAACAAGCCTTTAAAAGAATATGGGTGTTACACCAAAGGAGTCCGTGCTCTACCGCAGAGTCTCTATACCCACCACTAGTGCTGATCTTTTCATAATAGCAAGACACCAGCTACGCCTAGATATGTATCAACTGATGAGCTGGTAATGAAAATGCGGTACATACACATGCTGGAATTTTATCCAGCCAAAAAGAAAAAAACGAAATTTGTAGGAAAATGGATAAAACTGAAAAGCAAGTTAAATTATACAATCCAGGTTTAGGAAGACAAATGGAACACATATTTGTGGAAGGCCGACTAGGGGATGATGCCCAAGCTTGACCTCTGACCTCGCATACATGCTCACACATGCCGTGACACAGAGACCTCCCACAGCTCAGCAAACCTGCCGAATGATTAAAAGTTACCAGGGCTTTAACTGTAGAGGTGTTTGTGTGTCTAGGTACCACAGTCACTTCTGCAGGCAGGAACTGGAACCAGGTTTCACTTCCTTCTACCTGTGGTCACACGGAGTAGACAGTGTCACAAAAGGGCAGAGCAGCCAACCAGTGGAAGGAAAGGCAGAGGATTGTTTGTGGAAGCTGGTGTCTTGGATATGACTCCACAATCCTTCACTTTTGGAAGGAAATGAACATGGCGAATTTAATGAATGACCAGAAATGGTTTAAAAAAGACAGCTTACACTTCAGAGAGGAAACTTTATACAGTTTGGTCTGTCTGTTGTTAGTTACCAGGCAAGACCAGATTTGGCCATACATTCTAATTAACTTTGCATTTCTATTTCCATATACTTTATGATGAAAAAAGCTACCAAATGCTATATTTAAAAGAGTATATTTTTGGGTACAGTGGCACACAACCTGTAATAACATCACTTGGGAGGTTGAGAAAGGGGATCTTGGGTTCAAGGCCAGCCTGGGATACATGGCCAGACTCTGCCTCTAAACAAACAAGCAAGCCCAGTGTATTTGCATGTGATGATTCTTAAGTATTATTTTATGATCATCCTTTAGCTATAAATAATAGAATTACCTTTAAAAATATTTTTATTTCATGCATATGAGATTTTGCCTGCATGTATGTCTGTATATCATTTGTGTGCTTGGCGCCTTTGGAGACCCAGAAGAGAGTATCGGATTCCCTGAAACTGGAGTTATGGAGAGCTATGACCTTGGTCCTCTGGAAGAACAGCCAGTGCTCTTAACCATCTCTCCAGTCCATAGACTTACATGTGATATCTGAAAGATTTTCTTAACATTTTCAGTTGGTTTATAATAACTTTTGCGGTATTAAAGACCTTCATGTTTTAGTGACCAGCCTCTGAACTTATGACCTCTTCTTCATCACATGGCCAAGTTCCAGCCTGTGCCTCCTTTGTCTTCATTACCTCTTCCTTGCAGTGATGGGATCTCAGGTCAGATAAGCTCTCTACCATGGAGCACACCTCCAGCCCTTTCAAATATGTTTTGTTTGGGTTTTTAAGATAGAATCTCAGATGGACATGGTGGCACACACCTTTAATCCCCCGCACTCTGGAGGCAGAAGCAGGCAGATCTCTGTGAGTCTGAGGGCAGCCTGATCTACAAAGTGGGTTCCAGGACAGCCAGAACTACACAGAGAGGTTCTGTCAAAAAAAAAAAAAAAGCAAAAAGATAGAATCTCACTCTGTGGCCTTGGTTGACCTGGAACTCATTGTGTAGTCCAGGCTAGTTTAGGCTAGTCTCCAACTTACAGCAATCCTCCTGTCTCAGCCCCTGAGCACGAGGATTTCAGGTGTTGTCTCAACATTTTTCTATTCTTTTTTTTTTTTTTTTTTTTGGTTTTGGTTTTTTCGAGACAGGGTTTCTCTGTGTAGCTTTGCGCCTTTCCTGGAGCTCACTTGGTAGCCCAGGCTGGCCTCGAACTCACAAAGATCCGCCTGGCTCTGCCTCCCGAGTGCTGGGATTAAAGGCGTGCGCCACCACGCCCGGCTAACATTTTTCTATTCTTGTATATAGTTATATTTATTATTGCAGAAGGGTGTGTGTGTGTGTGTGTGTGTGTGTGTGTGTGTGTGTGTGTGTGTGTGTGTGTAAATCAAAGAATAACTTGTGGGGGTCAGTCTCTTCTTCCACCTCGCGGGTCCTAGGGCTGGGGTGATAGCACTCAGGCTTGGCAGCACCTTTTACCACCTAAGTCATTTCATCAGCCCGTTTTTCTGTCCTTTATGCTTCCTACACACTAGGCAGGGTGGTGCTGCCGAATCACACCTCTTGCCACCTCTTCATCCACAAGCCTTCTACGACAGCTGTTATCCGACCCCAGCTGGTATGCTAAATCATTTTGGATTATCTGTAACTGTTCTATTTCCCATTACTAAGGTTAACTGAAAAGCAATTGCAGAAGAAGTCAAACTTCTGTTCCCATTTTTTAAAAATTGCACAAATCATTATTAAATAGTGGAAAGTCTACCAGGAGTTAACATTTGTAGCCACCACCATATCAAAGAACTCTTTCCATTGCCCAAACGTTCACTTCTCATGGTGGAACATCGTCATGACTAGAGTATGCATCTCTCCATGTTCTGCCCTGCTCTACCCAGCTTTGGAGCTAAAGTTAATAACTTCAGTTGTATATGTTATTTTATGGTACATGTCTAATCATCTAGAAAAATATTACTTATTCACAACAGAAAGTCCATATATTTGATCTGAAGCAAATGATGATGATGATGATGATGATGGCTGGAGAGATGGCTCAGCAGTTAAAAACACTTGTAGAGGACCTGTATTCAGTTCCCAGCTCACAACCTTCTGTA
The DNA here is from genome assembly GCF_049852395.1 of Peromyscus maniculatus bairdii. Classification (NCBI taxonomy): domain Eukaryota; kingdom Metazoa; phylum Chordata; class Mammalia; order Rodentia; family Cricetidae; genus Peromyscus; species Peromyscus maniculatus. Next base: position 72,483,770 of record NC_134858.1, read on the forward strand.
ACTCTAGTTCCAGAAGATCTGACGTCCTCTTCTGGCCTCTGGATGCACTGCATGCATGTGTTAACAGACAAAAACACAAGCAAATACTTATACTGTTGAGTATGTATTGTTATTTTACTTTTCCTTTGGTACTAGAGATTTGAACCAGGGCCTTGTGCATGCTAGGCAAGCACCCTACCACTGAGCAGTATCCCAAGCCCTCACTCATATACAAAAATCAAATCAAACCTTCAATAATTATAGTAGTAGTAATAATAAAATTGCCAATTTTGTGATTTACAAAAACCACTCTAGCCGGGCAGTGGTGGCAAGCCTTTAATCCCAGCACTTGGGAGGCAGAGCCAGGTGGATCTCTGAGTTCGAGGCCAGCCTGGTCTACAGAGCGAGTTCCAGGACAGGCACCAAAACTACACAGAGAAACCCTGTCTCGAACAAATAAACAAAAAAAATCATACGTTTAAAAATTTAGAAACTATAGAGAGATGAGAGACAGAGAGAGAGTCGACCACAGTTCACTTTAGTCCTTCCTGTTGTGATTCTCATATGCAAAAAAAAAAAAAAAAGTTCTTAAAAAAGTGTGTTTTTTTCCAATGAAACTAGAGCCTTGCAATGTTGTACTTCTTCATTTGAGTTTGTCTTAAACCGAGTGGCTAATAGCTGCAGCCCTCGCGGTGCTTTTTTTAGCGACAGCAGATTCTTGACATCTGTTTGTGTTTAAGGGATGACACAACATCGGAACACGCAATGTCACCGTGTCACATTGTTATAGCACAACAAGAAAATTACAGCTCCCCAACAATAACATGGTGTCAGAAGTGTCCGCTTGGCGGTGAGTCAGTGCTTTAGAAGTTACACGAGCTATTTTTAGCTCTTTCGGTGCTTCTGAAGCTTGGGTCCTAGCAGATACGCAAAAATCCAAGGGTGCAGTGGGAAGGGGCCTTCCCTGGTCCCCAAGCTCCTTTCCCTGGTATGTATGGCCCCCATTTTCCTTTCCCGGCCACATCAAACACGGGCTCCATGGGGGGAATAGCATGCATTGAGGGCTGGATTCCAGCTCTTCTGCGCCAGGCCAGCATCCCTGTGGAGGAGGAGACACTATAATTATCTTCCCGTCTGGGGTAAGCCCTGGGGTGACATCTCCCAGGTGACCCTGGTGCACTCGGGGCGCGGTTCCGTGGCTGCGTGGGTGCGAAGTGCAGGTGGCCCCTGTGGGTCCCGCGTCCTCTGAGGCACCCTCCCTCCCCCGGGAAGAGCGGTCCCCCCAAACTCCAGCTCCGGGGCGCGCGGCGGCGGCGGCGGCGGCGGCGGCGGCGTTGCCATAGCAACCGGCGCGCGCAGCCTCGGCGGAGGAAGTGACGAGAGTGGGTTGGCTGTTGTTGGGACACGTGACCCGGGTAGTGTTTTGACAGGGCAAACAGTGAGAGAAAGAGTGGAGAGCGAGCGAGCGAGCGAGCGAGGCGGGCAGGCAGCGGGGCCGGTGGATGCGCGGGGCGCGGCGGCGTCTCGGCGTCTGGGCGTCTCGGCGGCGGCCGCGGGGTCGCTGCGCGCTGCGCTCGGGGAGGCGTGGCCCGGATCCGGCACGGAGTGTGATGTGAGCGGCCGGGCGGCCGCGGAGAGCAGTGCCGGGAGGAGGAGCGAGGGGGTCCCCGGAGGGCTGCGAGCGGGCGGGCCATGGGAGCCGCTCCCGGGTGGGCAGCGCCACGCGTGGGTCGGCGCGCCTGAGGACATGCCCGGGCTCTGCTGCTGACCGGCTCCGGCGGGAACCCGGCTCCCGAGGCCTCGGCGAGCCTAGCCGGAGGGGAGACCCCGCAGGTGAGGCCCGGGGGGCGCTGCGGGGGCTGCTGCGCCTCGGCCCCCGCGGAGGTGCCTCGGTGCCCAGAGGATACTTGACCGAGGGCTGCCTTAGCTCCTGTAGCCCGACTCTTCCTCCTCCGTGCCCGTACCTCCAGGGCATAAATAGATCCTGTTTGGGCTTCCGAGACGCTGTGTCAGAGGAGGACACCTTGGCCTGGAGAGCGCAGGGGCGGGGAACAGGGGTGCTAGGCCGGAGGACGCCGGGGGAGGCGGTACACAGACTTTAGCTTTTTTTTCCCTTCAGACCTGCCCAGGGTTCTGTCACTGCAGTCTGCACCAGGAAGAGGCCTAACTTAGTAGTTTTCTTGCAAGATCCGGGGGTTAAAACAAGACCCGATTGTTTCCTTTTTTTTTTATTTTGATCTCAGCGTTTGGAAAACGAAGCCGAAGGCGTTGAGTCAGCGGTGTGCCGGTTGGAAGAACCCACACCTGTGTTTTACAGCGCCTTGGGTGGAAATTGGATGCGAAAATGAAGCCGGACCGAGGTAAATGATTTATTTAAGTAGGGCCCTGAGTTGTGTTTTGTTTCTGTCTCCTTTTAGAGGCGTTAACCTAATTTTCCGCAGGATCAACTATTCCAGTGTCAGACAACGACGGACAGTTTCTGCGAAGATACCAGCTGCTCAGGAAGAGATAGATGGGCTTATGGAGTAGGTGGTTGAAGTCAGATGGGAAGGACCTGTCCCTTAGAGCGTGTTTGGTCTGTGGCAGAATGTAGGGTCAAGGGAAGAGTAGCATTTGTGAGCGGCCACAGACTTAGTATCCTTTTTAGTTGCGATTACTCATTTTTTTGGTAAAGTCAATCCAACTTTAGAAAAGTTTCCCAACTTTTGAAACTCGAGTTTGAACTTGATAAAGAGTATTATTTTGTAATCATTTCTGTTCCACGAGCTGGTTTTTTTTTTTTTTTTTGTGAGATTTTTAGATAAGGTTTGCCAAGTTGTCTAGGCTGACACAGATCTCACCTTGTAACCCAGGCTGGCCCAGAACTCACAGTGTTGGCATTACAGGCATGCACCACTGTGGCCCTTCATTGGTTCATTTTTGTGCTCTAAGTGAATTCCAATTGTTTTTAGAGTACCCCAGCTTCTGTCTCTCATATGGACAATGAAGGGCCCAATTTTTCCATTCTAAACCTGTGTTATTGTTGTTGTTGTTATTACTTTTGAATTTTCAGGACAGGGTTTCTCTGTATAGCCCTGGCTGTCCTGGAACTTGCTCTGTAGACCAGGCTAGCCTGGAACTCAGGAACTCAAGAGATCCACCTGCCTCTGCCTCCTGAGTGCTGGAGTTAAAGTCACCACTGCCTGGCTCTAAACCTACATTTTTCAAGACTTAGAAAATAATGTGTATACCTTGCTCCACCCTCACCCCATTTTTTGAATGAAAAACAAAGGGTGTCACAAGCCCAGGAGATGGTTCGGTGGGTAAAGGTGCCACCATGCGTGATGATCTGAGTTCAAACCCTGGAACCTACAAGGTGAAGGAGAGAACCAGAGAACCAACCTGAAAGTTGTCCTCTGACCTCAACCCATGCACATTTGGACACAGTGCACATACAGGCCCAGTAAGTGAACATTTTTAACATAATAAAACATATCTTAAAAAGAAAAAGCGTATCACGATGTACCCCAGGCTGGCCTAGCCTCTCCTGCCTCAGTCTCTTAAGTGCCAAGATTACAGCCCCACAACACCACACCAGCCTCGTTTTTCTTTTCAAAGACTTAAAAAGTTGCTTATTAGCCTTCTGATTAAGGATAAGGACAGCTCTGAGGAGTGTTTGATAAAGTATTAGTGGATAGGAGTGAGCTTCTTAGCCAGGTGTGAGTTGAGTCCAAGAAATTGTGCAGTAGGTATTATCGTGTTTGGGAGGAAGGACTAAAAATACAGCACTCATTCAAATCTGAGATCTCAGGACTGGAAAAAGCAATATATCCTCCAGAAGTGGATTTTCAAGAACCCGTGCATGAAAACGATTACTTTTTCCTATATATATATTTTTCAAAATGATTAGAAATACAAATTGTCTACTTTAAAATATGTCTTCTGGTCATAATGTCTTTTAAAATATACTAGGTAGAAGTGGGAGACAGCTATATTTAAGTTCATGCTCTAAATTAGTTTTTGAGTGTTTTACTGTAATTCAGCTAAGTTTATAGTTCTGTCTGTAGACATGTCTATCGGGTGCATTGCTGCTGAGAGGGTTGCCTGTGTCCCGTGCTAAGTTTAGATTTTTAGATTACATCAGTGACTGTGGAAAAACTGGTACCAAGGTCAGAAGCTGCATCTCAGAATAAACAAGCAAATAAAATCAAAGTCACTGTTTGTCTTGGATTCTTGTTAAAAAGTTGCTTTAAAGCCACTGCAGTCCAACAACAGCATTGACAACAGCAACTTTATAAAGCTTGTTTTGTCTTAGGTAAAACTGTAACTAAACAATAAAAGGTTTAGTTAGGTACTGATACAAGTTGATACGGAAAAGAAATCCACTTATCAAGATTCCCAGAGAAGTGAGAGTGAGTTTCTTTCCCTTGACAGTTATTGATCCCTTTACAATTCTCAGGTTAAAAAAAAAAAAAAGTGAAGTAATCCCAAATCCACTGTTGTGATTTTATTCTAGAAAAACATGAACTGTCACTGGGAGGTGGTGGCACACGCCTTTAATCCCAGCATTTGGGAGGAAGAGGCAGGCGGATCTCTTGAGTTCAAGGCCAGCCTGGTTTACAGATCAAGTTCCAGGACAGCCAGGACTACACAGAGAATCCCTGTCTCAAAACACCAAAATCAAACAGACAAAAAAAACAAAAAAACAACAACAACAACAAAAAAACCAAACCATGAATTGTCTGGTTCATGAATTAAAAAAACAAAAACAAAAACAAAAAAACAAGATTCAGAGTAATTACAAAGTCTTACTTAACAAACTACTACAGAAACACTAAAGCAAGTTTTTCATCGATCTTTTCATTATTGTGTGCAATGGGCTCTTGTACAGTCTCCTTTAGCCCAAGCTAGCCTTCCTTTGTCACTGCGGCTGACATCGAATGCCTACCTCTCCTGCCTCTACCACCCTAGTACTGGCCTAGTACTGGCCTTTACTTTAGCAAACACCAAGAGGGACTGGAGAGATGGCTCAGCAGTTAAGAACGCTTGCTGCTCTCCCAAAGTGAGTTCAGGTTCCAGTACCTACGTGGTGGTTCACAGCTACCAGTCACTCCAATTCCAGGGGACCCTCTTCTCCACCTGCCCCCCCACCCCCACCCCCAGAGAGAGAGAGAAGGAAAAAGGGTGAATACAGTCAGTATAATTCAACCTTAGTTGATGATAAGGGGAGCTGCTGAAAATTGCAGCTGTGTGCCCCGGCAGCTCTAGAGAAGCTAGGTAAGTCTGTGGTATTTTCTTGGTGTCTCTTAACTTCAGCCACGCCGCTGTTTCTTACCTGTTTGTTCATACCTGGTTTTATGGCCCCCTGTATTAGCAGTCTCTGATGCTAATATACTTATTCTTGTTCCTTTAGTTTTTCTGCTTTTAGTCTGTGTCCTGGAGAACTAGATGATCCTACTTGATGCCAGGATCTCTGTAAAATGAAGGTGAATAAAGAGGCTCTCAGGCAGGCATGCAAGAACTAGAAAAGTGACTGTTTTAATGTAGAGACGTGAAACTATTTGCTTAGTGGGGTACAGCTGTGTCCACCCTCATTTTGAGACAAGTGCTCACTGTGTAGCCCACACTGCCCTGGGACCTGCTAGGATGTCTGTAAGTAACTGCACCGGGAGGCCCTTACCCTATGACTGGGTGTGGCATTTGGTTAGCTGATAAAAACAGTTCAGTGGGAATCACAGAAAAATCACAGTGCTTTTCATTTCATATCCTCTGTTTTTTTCTTCTTTTCATTTCATATCCTCTGTTTTTTTCTTCTTCCTTTCCTGTTTTCTTTTTCTTTAAAAAAATTTATGTGTATGGGTGTTTTGCTTACATGTATGTTTGTGCATCATGTGTGTCCCTGCTATTCCGCAGAGGCCAGAAGAGGATATCAGATTCCCTGGAACTGGACTCACAGTTGGCTTTGTTTGTTTGTTTGTTTGTTTGTTTTGGGTTTTGGTTTTTTTGAGACAGGGTTTCTCTGTGTATAGTCCTGGCTGGCCTCAAACTCGCTTTGTAGACCAGGCTGGCCTCGAACTCACAGAGATCTGCCTGCCTCTGCCTCCCCAGTGTACCCCCAGCTACACACAGTTTTGAGCTACCACGTAAGAGCTAGGATATGAACCTGGGTCCTCTGCAAGAGCAGTCTGTGCTCTTAACCACTGAGCCATGTCCTCAGCCTTCATTTTTTCTTTTTGGTACTAGGCATTAAACCCAGGGCCTGTACACTTAGTACCCTTGAGCTTTACCCTATCTCTGTGAACCTTTGGAGGGTGAAATGGGTCTGCTTTTCGAGTTGGGTGTAATATTTCCTATGTAAAGCAAACCAAGACACAGGTAAGATCTCTAGCTCTGACTTCTATAAAGTGGAAGAAGACTATGCAGAGCAGTCGAAGGTGGGAAACTCACATTTTTAATTATTCCTAATTTTTACAAACAATTTTATAGTTTTTTTGTATGTACATAAATCGTAAGTTTGTTTTAGGGAGAGGGGAAGTTTATGTTCATCAAAAGTGTATTTTGGGGGTTTGAGGTATATAGCTCAGTGGTACAGTTAATACACTTACAAGGCTGAGAGTTCAATCCCCAGTGTGCATATGCTGGCTTGCTCTGTGGAAAGATGGATGCATGGATGAGTGAATGGATGATGGATGGATGGGTGGATAGATAGATAGATAGATGGCAGGTGGATGATGGATATATTTATGGATGGAGGATGGCTAGATGGGTGGGTGGGTGGATGGATGGATAGATAGATTGGCTGACTTGTTCCAAAGCATTCAATTTGCTTTTCACAGTAGCAGTTTTTGAATGCATGGTTCTTTGGTTTATTTTAATGGAGAGAGTGGCACAAATGGATTTAGTAGCAAAAGACCAGATTCTTCTAGATTTTTGTAAATTATGTATCTCAAGTAGCAAAACAGAAATGTTCAGGCAACCAGAACATGCACATTATCTGCCGGTGTTGAGTGTATGCATGTGTAGGTACCTTATATGGTAGGTAGATGTAGTCAACTCTGCCTGTTAAGTTAGTTGAAGCTGGAGGTTTTGTTTATATACTCAGTTAACATGTTACTGTGTAGCACATAGCTATATTCCACTCTCTTTGTACAGCAGTGTTTTACTAGTAGGTGAAGCATGATCTGAATTAGTCTCTATGAATCCTCAGACTGAATTGGGGTGGGGGAGCTCCTGTCTCCTCCTGCCTTATATTCCTGTCTCTACATCCTGAGTGCTGGGATTAAAGGTGTGTGCCAACACTGCCTGGCCTCTATGGTTAACTAGTGGCTAGCTCTGCCCTCTGATCTTCAGGCAAGCTTTATTTGTCAGAAGACAAACAAAATAGTATAGAACAAGTAGGCAAAAAACATTTTTCAAGTTCCAAACAGTTTATAACACACTTGGGTAACAATGGCAACATAGGTCCTTAATGTTAATTGTTAGCGTGCATTCTGGAGTCAGAGTCTTCTTTCTCATTGCTGCGTGTTCTTCCTCACATCCGCTTCCGTCTTCTCACATATGAACTCTGAGAGCCGTTGACACATGGTAGGAACTCAGTACCCGACTTTTACTGTGGGTGCTCACATGTTGGTCAGTTGCAGACTGTGCTCAGCAGCGGTAAGAGGCAGTGTGCAGTCGGGAGCCCGTTGTTTTGTGTTTTGGTTTGGTTTGGCTTTTGTTTTTCAGATTTCTCTGTGAAGCAGTCCTGGCTGTCCTGGAACTCACCCTGTAGACCAGGCTGGCCTCAGTAGTTTTGTTTCTTCAAGACACGGTTTCTCTGTGTAGCCCTGGCTGTCCTGGAACTCGCTCTGTAGACCAGGCTGGCCTGGAACTCACAGAAATCCGCCTGCCTCTGCCTCCTGAGTGCTGGGATTAAAGGTGCCACCTCCGCCAGCCTGTAGCCTTTTAATATGTAGCTGTCTGGGAAAACATCCAACCTACAAAGAGACACATGACATAAGTGTGTAGTTTATTTCTTTATGCCATCACCTGCTGTTAGAACTACCTTAATATCTGTCTGAGGAGTACTGTGGTTAGAATAAGTTTTTCTGGATTATAGGTTTTTAACTGGTGTTACCTGCTGAGCCCAGCTGGTTAGCTACAGAGGGTAAGCTGCTCTGCCTTGGACTTAGGGATGTACAACTTGGCCCCAGTTATACAAATATGGAGTGTCCAGGGTCTCATGGGAAGTCTTTCAAACATGATCTTTGTGTGGAAGTAATTAAAGCATATCCCCACATGTTGTAAAATACATTAATTTTGTCTATTTTAAGTGCTATTTTGGTTCACAGAAACTTATTAAAAAGTAAGACAAACTTGAAGTATCAACAAATCAGTTACTTAAACAGACTGTGTTTCAAGTCATAAACATTTTGCAGATCATGTCTGATGCTTAAATAAGTGCAAAATTTGATCTACAAACAAAACTTCAAACAATTTGATATTTTTTAAGTTAAAATGGGAGGAATATCCTCTGTCTCTCTCCCTTTTGTTATTATCTTACAAACTTTGTCATTAGTCTTTGGACTGCCGTGGCTTTGGACCTGCTTCTGTCGACACAAGCAGTCCTGTTCTCTTCCAGTGGTGCTCTGCAGATAGCTGAAATAGAAGGAAGACGTGGTTAGGTCTAGACGGTGTGGCAGGGGACTCAGGTGCATTCCTCTTGTGGTGGGAAAGGTCCATTGTTGGCCTGTGTAAATCAAACAGCAGGAATGACAGATGCCGGAAGAGAAGAAATGCTGGCTATGTTAACTGCAGTCTTTGGCTGAATTCCCGGAGGAAGGCAGCAGTGGTGTTAATAACAGCTGATACTCGGGCCTTCCATGCAGAGACCATGTTCCGTGTTCTTCCAGGTGTTACTCATTTCATCTGCACAGTTACTCATGGATGTATCTGTTAGCACCTTTGTTGTGTAGAGAAGGGAAACTAAGTCACAGAGAATTTGGTCTCTCTCTCTCTTTTTTTTTTTTTTTTTTTTGAGACAGATTCTCTGTATAGTCTTGGCTGTCCTCGAACTCACAGAGATCTGCCTGCCTTTGTCTCCCAAATGCTGGGATTAAAGGCGTGCGCCACCACTGCCTGGTCAGAGTTTTAGTTTCTTAGATAAGGTATCCAGATAGTAAAAAAGGTGAGCCTGAGTTCAAAGTGAGTTCAAGTATGTGTTCCTAGCCTCTCTGGTAACAGTAATTTACATAAAATGTTGTAAAATTTAACTTAATTGGTGGGGGAAATAGGCTTGAGGGAGTCTGCTTTCAAGCCTGACAACCAGAGTTTCATCTCTAAGACCCACATGGTGAAGGGAGGGAACAGACACCCCCCCTCCCCCATGCACACCACAACAAACAAACAAATGTAGATGCTGGGGAAACCAGCCAGTTATCTCTGAGCGTTGTGACTCTGGATGTTGCCTGCCTCTTGGCTCCCGTGTCTTTACAATGGGCTTTTTAATAAACAGTACCTTGGCTTAGAGTTACCCTGAAAATTCAGTAAGTTAACATACATAATGTGCTCAGAACAGCAGCTGCCACTTAGGGAGCATGCTAATGTGAACTGCTGTTGTTGCTCTGGGACATTTTCGAAGGACGAAGCCAGGCATTTTGAGAAAGCTAGGAGAGCGGAACAAAGGGGCTGATTGAGCTCCTGCTTCAGAGTGGAGGTGATCTGAGCTGAGAGCCTGCCACCCCGCCAGTCTGTCAGGCACTTATGCTGATGAGCCTCGACACATCAGGCGCTGTCAGATAATTGCTGGAATAAAGGGGTGGACAGAGAGGTACCCTGTGTTTTTCTTGTCATCCAGTGAAAGGGAGGTGATTTAGTGGACTGAACACTGTCATTTCTCTGTCCAATGAGGAAAAAAAAATCATCTGAGGGTAGACTTGAAAAGCTAATGTATATGTACAGTGAATAATTTAAAATTTCATTTATCTGTAAACAGTGATGAATCTGTGTGTTTTGAGCATCTTATGTAAAGAAGCCCAGGAGAATTTTAGTTGTTTAACCAAATACCATTATTTATATTTCTTCTTGTTCTTGTTCTTGTTGTTTGTTTCTTAAGACAGAGTATTACTATGTATCTCAGGCTGGGCTCAAGCTTAGAACAATCCTCCTGCCTCAGTTTCTGGAGTGTCAGGGTCACAGGTTTGCACCACACCTGGCTTTGTTTATTCTTTGGTCCCTCTCATCTTTACATCCCATCATGGCGGTGTCTGTCTTCCTTCTTTTTAAAGTGAGAACACTAAACTTAGAGTCACTTACTCTGCCTTTCTTTTTTTCTTCATTCAATAACTATATTTATGATATTTATTAATTACATTAATTGTATTGATTTATTACATTCATGATATGTTGTCCTGATACTACTGTCCGTTTGTGGGGCTTTTCCATCACACAAGGTACAGTCTTTGCAGGTGATTCTGTCCTTGCTTAGATGGGGGAAAATGCAGAATAGACACGAGTATGCCAAGTCAAACATCTCCCAGTACTCAGGAGGCTGAGGCTGGAGAATTGTCACAAGTTCAAGGCCAGCCTGGGGCTACAGAATGAGTTCCAGACCAGTCTCGACTGAAGAGGGAGGTATTATATCCAAAGGAACAAAAACAAACAATAAAACCAGAGCAGTTCCATGATTATGTCTGAGGTTCCTGTTGGCCTGCCTGGCAAAGAGTGCAGTTCTTAACCGGAGCCACATGTGACACCTGAACTCTAGGTAGAAGTCTGAGGGAGCTTCCTCACCAGATAAAATATAACAAGCTTTGTTCATGTCTTCCCTGTGTTTATACCCAGTGCCACTGGCCACCTTTTTGCATTTTGATTATCACTCGGGGTCTTAGATACATTTTTCCTTTTATCGAAAAAGCCCTTCTCTCCAGCATCCCATGGTGCTCCTTGTGTTTCTCTTCTAGGAGGGAATGCCATTTTTTTCAGAGAATTCCCCCCCCCCACTACCCTAATGTTCCCAACTCACATTAACTGTTAGTTACTGTTGTTATGTCTATTAAACTAGATGTCTCTTGCCATTCTGTGTCAGCATTCTGTGTTCCTTTGGTAGCATTTACCAAACTTTGTAACTGGTTATCTTTTTCCTTGTTTGCTGTCTGTTGACACATGAAGCCATAGCTACATTCCCTGACTAATCAGTTTTTCAGAGGGAAGGTGTATTGTGGGTGCATAGCCTGTACTTAATATACATTTGTCAAATGAACTGACAAATGAGTGAATGGCTAGTACACACCAGTGTGGAAGAAATGGGAGCAAGAGAAGGTAGTTATTGTTGACACCAACTGATAGTCTTCTGTTCTAGGTGTTTGTTTGAGTTATAACTCTGAGGCTGTTATCACAACTTTATACCTGATTTTTTTTTAAACTCATTAAAAACATTTCTCCATCCCAGGATTGGGGGAAAGGGTATCATGTCTCTCCAGGTCTGGGAATACAGGATGTGGCCACCATGCAGTTTCAGGCAGTGCTAGGGATCAGACCCAGGGCTTCTTGCATGCTAGTTAGCCAAGCCCTCTGCTACCAATGGGCTACATTACCAGCCCAGGAGCTTCCTGTTGAAAAAAGCGTGTGTGTGTGTGTGTGTGTATGCATGCTATAGAGCCAAGTTGAACTGAAATAAAACAATATAAAATAAGAAGTAGGCGAAGGCTGTTTGGTGTCAAGTGTCAGTGGTCTCCGGGTTATCTGATTAGCAAGTGATCCACATACAAATATGTAGAGGAAGCTCTGATCACCATCCCATGCTCAGTTTCTTCCTGTTGTTGTTTCAGGGGGGAGGGAGTAAATAGGTGAACTTCCTGTTTCTAAGCACAGGAAGGCAGGGGAGTAGATAGAAGAGCAGGGGAAAGACTTGAAGGATTTCGAGTTGAGATAGGGGCTATCCTGTCACTTACTGGGTTTTGTGACTTGGGTCAAGTCCCAAACCTGTTTTCTCATCTGGAAAATGTGCTTGGCTCAGTATTGTTTCTTAGCTCAGGTGAAATGATGCGACAAAGGACTTTGTAAGCCATGGAATGCTATAATAACACTCCTGGTTTACCCTGAGGGCTGGATCCTTTGTAAGTAGCAGAAGTGTTCCCAAGGGCAGTCAGGTGCTTCACAGTTGGGGCTACTCTCCTAATAGCAATTCACACATTTTAAAAAATGAATTACTCCTTGTTCCCTGACTTAAGTTACACCAAGTATAGAGTCATTTAGACTAGTAAATGCATATTTAATTACACTTTTTCTTTCTTTTTAAGGTTTGAGACAGTGTCTTATTTGGCCACTTGGACTGGCCTTGAACTATCTTCATAGCCTAGCTAGGACTTGCCCTTCGCCTCACCTTCAGAGTAACAGCCTGGTTAGATGCTTTCCCAGGAGTGTTAAACTGTGGCAGTCCTGTAGTCAGGCCAGTTGGACCCCCTGAGCTGTGTGATCTAATGTAACAAGAGTGAAGGACCTGAAACTTCATGATCAAATCTGGGCTGAAACGCCAACTTCAGGGGCTGGCTGGAGAGATGATCCAGTCATCCAGATGATCCAGTGGTCAAGAGCAGTTACTGCTCTTGCAGAGGACCCAGGTTCAATCCTTGGCATCCACATGATGACTCAGCTTTCTTTAACTTCCATGCACTCACGTGGTACACAGAGAATAAATAAATGTAATATTCTAATACCAATATTTGCCAGGCCAAAATGACCTTTAGACAGTTACATTGTCTGATTAACAGTTCTTTTTGCTCTAACACTGTCTACCTGAAGCCTTTTGGAAAGTGAACTGAGAATTTGGCAATGGCAGGAGCCATATGCTTCACACAGGCAGGGGTATGGTTAGCTCACTTGGCTCGTGGGTTTCAAGACCTAGCCCACGCATGATACAGGAACGGAGTTAGGGCTAGCTCTGGTTTTTGTTTTTCCCTTGGCTGTTCTGAAGAACTGAGTATTTCAGAACTCTGTTATAAATACTAGTTTTAACAGTCAACAGACCTTCCGTCCGCATCAACATTGGGTGTGCTAGAAGTGGAGACTGGCATTGGACTGCAGTGTTAGGGCAGATGCCACAGGGAAGGGGAAGCAGAGTAACTGGGGCACATCCAGCTGTTTCTGGGTGGTGGTGATCAGTCTAGAGTAACACTAAGGCAGAGAGGTTGGGGGCAGTGGTGGGCACTAGGAACTTGGTGGAAAACACAGAATAATGATCTGTTAATGACTGACAGCATTACCTAGGATTCCAAAGGACTTGGACCAGGCTCTTCTTTAAGCTCAGAATTCAGTCTTGTCTTGTGGTGCTGTGAGCAATAGCCAATGTCAGTTAAAACCTTTTGCAGGGAGAGGGGCACAGAACTGGTCATTAATGGGAATTTCTTTGCATCATTTTGTGATTTGTTTGCTTTGTAGTGTAAAATAAAATACTTTAGTGTTGGTTTTTTTTCCCTCTTTTAAATGGGAATATTTATTCCTATAAGGTTATTTGTGGATTAAATGAAATTATATGATAAAGAAGAACTATATATGTACCAAAAAATAATCAGGGAGTTACTCTTTTTGTTTGCCTTTTCTTTTCTTTCTTTCTTTCTTTCTTTCTTTCTTCCTTTCTTTCTTTCTTTCTTTCTTTCTTTCTTTCTTTCTTTCTTTCTTTCCTTCTTTCTTTCTTTTTTTTTTTTTTCGTTTTTCGAGACAGGGTTTTTCTGTGTAGCTTTGCGCCTTTCCTGGGACTCACTTGGTAGCCCAGGCTGGCCTTGAACTCACAGAGATCCGCCTGGCTCTGCCTCCCAAGTGCTGGGATTAAAGGCATGCACCACCACCGCCCGGCTTGTTTGCTTTTTCTTAAAAAAGGGTCTCAGCATATAGTCCAAGCTGGCCTTAAACTTACTATGTAGCCTAGGCAGACCTTGAACTCAACACTATCATACTGCTTCCACCTCCAGAGTGTTGGCATTACAGGCTCACCACCACAGCTGGCACCGGAGCTATTCAGTGTCTAAGCATTTATGCTTATATGTCACCCGTGTGTTCTCCATCCATACAGATGATGAGGTCAAGGCAATGGGAATCTCATGGAGAAAGGGCCAGAAGCATCAAGGCCAGTACAGTAAGTGGTCTGATAACAGCTGTGCCTGAGTGTAGGAGCTTGTACAGAGTACCCAACCGCTGGGGTCTCAGAGAAGTCCCCTCAAGGTCATAATAAAGAAATACACACACACACACACACACACACACACACACACACACACACACACACACACACAAACTCAGCCTTCCTTGATTGTGGAATTCAAAATTTGGATTTTTGTGGCATTGGTTTAATGTTAACTAGCCAGTTCATCTGTAAAATCCCAAATGATTAGGAATCCCTTCAGTTTTTTGAGGTCTTGCTAAGGAAAGTTATGGTTACATCGGGGAGCATCTGCAGCTCTGACTGTATAATGTCTATCTTGCCACAGTCTTCTGAAATGAGCTGATAGCTGGGTGAGTGTCAGAACAGTGTCTCTGTCAGAGTGCTTTGGGGTGTTTGACTGCAGCCAGGAAGAAGGATTTAAAGGTATGGATGGTCTTTAGGAAGACACAGCAGCTGTGTTGAGCCTTGAAGACACATATTTGCATAGACATAGACTCAGGACACTCTAAGGAGAGAGCTGTAGGGTGGAGGTGTGTGGTGGTTTGAATGAAAATGGCCCCCATAGGCTCATAGGGAGTGGCACTCTTTGAAAGGATTGGGATTTGTGGCCTCATTGGAGTAGGTGTGACCTTGTTGGAGGAAGTGTGTTACTAGGGGTGGACTTTGAAGTTTCCAATGCTCAAGCCCAGCCCAGTGCCTCTCTTCCTGCTGCCTGCTGGCTGATGGGATGTAGAACTCGAAGTTCCCTCTCCAGCACCATGTCTGCTTGCCTGCCACCATGATGATAAAGAACTGAACCTCTGAAACCGTAAGCCAGCCCCAATTAAATGCTTTCCTTTATAAGAGATGCTGTGGTCATGGTGTCTTTTCACAGCAATAGAAACCTTAACTAAGACAAGGTAGAAGGCAGAATCTTTGGACTGAGGGCTAATTTAGGAATAGAAGAGATTGTATTTTTGAATGTCAAGCTAAGGACTTTGGGCTTAATCTATTTGGCAGTGGGCACTAACTAGTAAGTACTTTGGGATGACTACAGAAAACTTTTTTGTTGTTTTTGTTTTTCGAGACAGGGTTTCTCTGTGTAGTTTGGTGCCTGTCCTGGATCTCGCTCTGTAGTCTATGCTGGCCTTGAACTCACAGAGATCCGCCTGGCTCTGCCTCCCACGTGCTGGGATTAAAAGCGTGCACCACCAACACCTGGCTACTACAGAAGACTTTTTAGAAGAATCATTGAATTTCGTTTCTTTAATTTAGCCATAAGCAAGCCTACTATTTGACAGTCTTGAAATCATGTTTTAGATGGCAGAATTGTGACCTGCACTTATGAAATTACTCAGCACTAACCTCTGCTCTTGGCTAAATTCTTTCTCTCCTTTGTTTGTTCTACCCCTTGCCTTCATTCGTTGTTTATGAACACGAAGGGTTAGTATTCTCTATTCTGAAAGTTCTTGAACTACTAGTGTGGAGCACAGTACTAATCATCGTGTGTCTGCTATCTTATGATACTCACTCGTGTCGGAGCAGTAAGCTGCACTGTTGTTCAGCCACGGGTTCTGACATGTGAGGAGAAACACAGATGGTAAGGTGGGAAGGGGAGAGGTTCCTTCTCCCAGTCTAGACGGTCGTTTGCAGAAGCTCAGATAAAGTCTGTGGAGTTAGATGCCCTGTGAGCCCTGAGCATGGCCGTCCCTACAGCACAGGTGAGCTTCCCTGGCTGTGTTGAGGAGAGGATAGGCGCTTTCCTTCCCCAATCACAGAAATCGTCTCACAACACAGCTTGAAGGAAGGGAAGCTGGTGGCCAGCGGAGGAGGCTTGTTAGGGTAGGAAAAGCAGGAAGCAGGAAGGTCCTGGGTCTTAGTTCTCTCGCTGTCTGTGCCAATAGTCACCACCTTCTTTACCCAGGATCCTCTTCATCTGATGGGTAGATGAGATGACTTCAGGGGGTCCCTCTAGGTTCATTGTCCCTTCATTCATAACTCCTTTCTTAAATGTTGTTTCTCTGGACATGTCTACTTAGAAACTGGGAAGGATCTAGACAGACTGTTGAGAAAGTGTTTTCATCTTAGTAATGACTATGCAGAGTGAACACTGGTCCTGGAGTGTAGTGTGCTCTAGCTTCTCATCTAACCTTGACCTGTGCCTTTCTGATAACTTGGGTTGTAGAGTGCAGGTGTCTACCAGGCACTCTGAATGTCTCAGATCAGAGGGAAAGCCTCAGGTGATATGCACAGTGGCACAGATTAAATTCCATTATGAGCATCTTAGCCCCTGAAAGTGCTTTTGTTACTCTGAAATTAGTCTCAGAGCCATTCAGCTTCTAGAAACCCAAGTGAGAAAGGCTTTTGGAGAACGTGAAACTCTAGTTAAGAAAACTAGAATTTGGCTAGGCAGTGGTGGCACACGCCTTTAATCCCAGAATTCAGGAAGCAGAAGCAGACAGATCTCTGTGAGTTCAAGGCCAGTCTGGTCTACAGAGCGAGTTCTGGGACAGAAAGAAAGGAAAGAGGGAGGGAGGAAGGGAGGAAGGAGGGAGGGAGGGAGGGAGGGAGGGAGGGAGGGAAGGGGTGGGGAGGACAAGGTTGGAGAAAAGAAGTAACCTCTCCAGCTATTAAAGCTGGTCTCAGCTGGTCTCAGATTTGTTGTAGGACGTCCTTCCTGACAGGGCTGTTGTAGCAGTCGGTGGAGGTAAGATGTGGAAAGTGTCCAGCTACAACTTGACTCTGAACAGTGTGTAGTTCTTCTGTCTACTGCTGTGAATGTCAGCATCTCTTTAGTACACAGGTTGAACACATATTCCAGGTGCTCTGAAAGAAACGTACACAGGTCAAAAGAGGCTGAGGTCAGAGAACGTGGTTAAGACCTCTGTGAAAGAACAGAGGTCAAGAGGGAGTGAGCTGTGCAAGGAGTGGGGTCAGAATGTTCCAGGGCAAGGTGTCTTGTACATAGGCGCTGAATTTAGGAAGAGTCTGGCCTCCTCTAGGAACTGAAGGAAGACCAGATACTGACCGCACTTTTTTGCTTCCTTAACCTGTCTTCTCCAAGGGAAGAGAGTGTATCCAAGCCCTTGGCTGTGTCTCTCCTTCCAACCACAGAACTGGCTTTATATTGTGTTTATAAACCACTCACATGCCCATCTCTTCCTTAGTCAACAACAGCACCTTGAAGGAGTACCTTCGCTCCCTTTAGACAGGAGTAGGCAGGATGCAGTAAGGGGTTTGATTTGGTTAGCCTTGGTGTGTTTTAGAAGGATCTCACATTGCCTAGCTTGGCCTTGAACTCCCTACATGGCTGAAGGTGGCCTTAACCTGATCATCCTAGCTCTACCTCCTAAGTCCCAGGATTACAGGCATGTGTTGTTATGCTTGGATGTTCATATGGTACCTTGAAAAATAAAATGAAGATATTAGCACACTTTTTTAAAGCATATTCAAATAATTTCAGAGATAAATAGTCAACATTGCTGCCCTGAGACAACATTCTCTCTGCTGTCAAAATCACTTGTCAGCCTTTGTGCATGCAGTGATGGCTAATGTCGTTTTCCTTATTTGTGAGAAAAAGAAAATGGAGCCAGAGAGATGTTTTAGTGGCTCCTAGCACTTGCTGTTCTTGCAGAGAACCTGATTTTGGGTCCTAGCACTGATGCCAGGAGGTTCATAGGCACCTGCATTTTCAGCTGCTGGGGATCTGGCACCTTCATCTGGCCTCTGAGCACATCCACACTACACAAATAAAAAAAAATATTTCTTTTTTAAATGACAGTTTTGGTTTCGTGGTTGTTTTTCAACACATTAGTTGTAGTATCTGCTCTCTGTGGTTGTTTAAAAATTAGTTAACTAAATAAGTTAGTGCAGCACAGTGCAGTGCTGGAGGAGGAGCCTAGGGCCTCGTGCATGCTAGGAAAGTCCTCTGCTCTTAAGCTGTGTCTCCATCCCTGTTTCTTTTTGTGTAACCCTGGCTGACCTCAGGCTGCCTGCCCCGTCTTCCTGTCTCAGGCTTCTAGTGCTGAGATTACAAGTGTGTGCCGCCACACTAGGCTCAGGAGGTCTGTGTAACTGTTGACCTTACTTGAATTTTGCTAAGGTTCTTCCAGAATTTTTTTTTTTTTTTTTTTTTTTTTTTTTTTTTTTTTTTTTGGTTTTTCGAGACAGGGTTTCTCTGTGTTGCTTTGTGCCTTTCCTGGAACTCACTTGGTAGCCCAGGCTGGCCTCGAACTCACAGAGATCCGCCTGGCTCTGCCTCCCGAGTGCTGGGATTAAAGGCGTGCGCCACCACCGCCCGGCTGGTTCTTCCAGAATTTAACATACTGAATCTGTCACTGACATCAGCCCCTGTTAATAAAGGTGACAGTATATACATCAGTGACAGGCATAGGGCTTGGAGTTGTCACTCACCAACTGCTTTAGTTTCTTTAGGCAGCCTCTTAATCTTCAAAATACTGCTTCAGGAACAGAAGAACAGGTAATTATGGGCTCTTAGCTCCATGGAAAAGCTTTCAGGAAAAACATCGATTTATCAGCATAAAAGGTCTTTATTGGTTCTAGCTGACTTGAAAGTAGCATGCTTTGCAGTAACAGGCCATTAGCAAACCCCAGAGTGCACCTGTGAGGAAGTAAAGGGGGATCCATGTGCACCTCGACACACGTTTTATGTAATAATGCTGAAATTAACCATGTGTTATAGGGTATTAAAAAGAATTCTTATGCCTGATCTTGACACTTATTATATGTGACTAATGTGTGTGCAGATATTATTAGACAAAGTGTTTGCCCGGTAGCTTAGATTAAAATAACCCCTGTTCTAGCTCATTTTAAACAATGTAGTATGAACGGTGCCAAAAGAACCGGCGAGAACATTTTCTTCTCTCCAGGATCTCGGGTCTTGTAAACAAGGCTCTGCTCCTGCAGCCCATCCAGGTCGTCATAACCCAGACCGTGCCCAGATGAGGATGCCAATTAGGTCCCTTTGAGTCTTCTTATTATTTATGTCAAAAATGCTGTTGGTTCTTAATAACAAGTATCTCAGGTGCTCTTTTGCCACTCAAACCATCTCAGCAAACACAACTCAGCGTGTGCATGGAAGAGGAAATGAATGTGACTGGCATCTTGACTTAGCCCTAAACTGTCCCGACAGCATGCTATTGTTTTTAATTTTCAGAAAGACTTAGCTATAACTGTTAACAATGTTGAATTTCAACTATTTTGTCACCTTTCTTGCAACTTAAATCATTAAGGTATTATATGTGATGCTGTTTAAGCAATGTAAAAAATAAGAATAGAAACCTTTGACAGTCAAGATCAGCTTCATCCATTTGTTATTTATCTGTATTGCTCTGTGTGTTTGTGTGTCTGTCTGTGTGTCTACGTCTATATGTGTCTGTGTGTGTGTCTGTCAGTGTGTGTCTGTGTCTATATGTGTCTGTCTGTGTGTATGTGTACATGTGAAGAGGTGTTTTGGGAGGGGGCTCTGGATTCCTTTATGATAGCATGGACCTCATGTATCCAAAGGTAAGGAAACTTAAAATACTTGGGTGGTTCTGGAAATCCATCCGAGGGCACTGGACAAGCACTGACTGCTACTGAGCTGTGTCTCCCTGCCCAAGAAGAGACTTAACATTCTTGAATTGCTTGAAAGCCAAGCACTGGGCTGGATGGTTTGTGGCATTAGAGAAATCATTTTTTATAACTTTATAAATAAATAAGCTCAGGTAGTTTTGCTAGGACATCTGCCCCAAGTGATCTTCCCCACGAGGGAAGTGGGAAGGTGCCTGCACTTCCCTGCCTGGGCTGTCTCAGAAGTCCGACGTGGGAAGTTGCAGAGAGTGGAGCACTTTGCGGCTCTCCCACTTGTGTCTTGTTTGGTTCACCGGCCGCTCCTGGAGCATCCAGAGCTGCACTTCATTCACAAAGCTGGCTGGAGGCCAAGTTTAAATCTGGGGCTCTCAGGTCAGTTCCTCCTCACTTGCTTCACTCCCCTGGGTGGAGGGAGTGGCCTCTGTCATGAAGTGCAAGGTGCACCAGTGGACCCTTTTGTGTCCAACTCATGGTCTTGCTGCATCCAGGCTCCCTGTGTCAGGACTGGTGTTTTTAAGATAGATGGTTGGTTGGTTTTTTGTTTTGCATTTATCCTCCCCTTCTGGCTTGGCCCTTGCAGCCTGTTAGCAGCTTTGGTGTGTAATAGGCTGCTGTAGTGTCAAGTATTGGTTAGTAGATAGAAAACACCAATGTGAACATTCTTTGTTTAAATCTTATCCTTGCTGGGCAGTGGTTATACACGCCTTTAATCCCAGCACTCAGGAGGCAGAGCCAGGCGGATCTCTGAGTTCAGGGCCAGCCTGGGCTACAGAGTGAGATCCAGGACAGGCACCAAAACTACACGGAGAAACCCTGTCTCGAAAAACCTAAAAAAAAAAATGTATCCTTGTGTGAGGCTGTATTTGCCTTATGGATAGAGATGGATGCATGTATATAAGAAACATTTGTCTAGCCTGGCGGCATAGGCCTGTAATTGTAACTACTTATCATTCACGGTCTGCCTGTGTGCTACAGTAAAATCAGGGTCAGGGTAGGCAACACTTTGAGACCCTGTCTCAATTTAAATAAGTAAAAATTGCAATGTGATGAGCAACTGTAATCCCAGCACTTATAAGACTGAGGCCGGGGGTCACTATAAGCTCAAGGCTACTTTGGTTGCACAGTGAGTGTGAGGTCAGCCAGGATTACATAGCAAGACAAAAAAAGAAAAAAAAGAAAGAAAACTGTGGCTGTATTTCTGTGGTAATACACTTGTCCAGCATACTCAAGGCCCTCAGTTCAGTCCTCAGTTTCCCCCGACACTCAGGTTCTGGGAAGGATAGCTATGTTTAAGCTCAAACATAAGACACAAAAAGAACTCCATCAGAACCCTAGTTTTGTCCACTTGACTCTGGTTACCTGGGCAGGTAACAAGTCAGTTTTCTCAGTTGCATAAGAACTGCCTGAGAGTGAGAGGAGGTAGATATGTAACAAGTTGGGGGGCAGCTCCTGTGTAGTGGCTCCCTAATATATCCCTATGCATGGTAGTTACTGAACATACCCACATTGAAAGGTCCTTTTTGTTCAAGAAGTATCAAAGCTTGTATCCAAAGTATCTTAGCAGTTATTTCTGCTAGCAGGAAACAGATAATCTAAAACAGTTGGCTTTTGACGTTCTTCTATTTGGAATGAATACATTGTTTTAAAAACCATTATAAAAGATGAGCTTTCCTGTCAGTTTCCTTGCATGAGGATAACAAAAGTAACTTCCTGAACTGGACCACATAGAGTGAGTGCATACTAGTGTGTGTGTAAGTGTGTATAGGTGTGTGTGGGGGAGGTAGAGACCTAAGGACAGAAGCCAGCCCTTGTGTAGCATCTCTGTGTCTAGACTCTTGGCCTACAGATGGAGATCTACAGAGTTGACGCGCGCTGTCAAGCATATCCATCATAGCTTTGTTTACTAAGATTAGCAACCCAGGGAGAAGCAAGACTCCTTCAGAAAGACGGAAGGTGCTCTTCAAGATGCACTGGACCAGCAGCACAGGGGAGGAACCTTGTAAAGTAAACTTTGTTTGGTTAGTTTTTATTTTTCTCTCTTTTTTGATTTTTCCAAGACAGGGTTTCTCTGTGTAGTTTGGGTGCCTGTCCTGGATCTCATTCTGTAGACCAGGCTGGCCTCGAACTCACAGAGATCTGCCTGGCTCTGCCTCCCGAGTGCTGAGACTAAAGGTGTGTGCCACCACCACCCGGCTAGTTTTTATTTTTCAAGGTGATGCTCTTCTTGGAAAAGGTTATTAATTTATACTTATAATCTGACTAAATAAAAACAATGTATTTTCTGAGTTCTCCCTTTTTCTTGTTTAGTAGTTATTTATTTACTTATTTTGATCAGAGTCTCATGTAGCCCAGACTGGCCTCAAAATCTGATTCTTCCTGCCTCAGTCTCCCAAGTGCTGGGATTATAGGTGTGCAGTACACCTGGCTTGGGAATTCTTTATGCTGTTAGTCCATACTATAGTATCAGTAAACACCCAGTAGCATAAGCTGTTAATTACAGTGCTCAACAGCTGTAACTGAAAGGAAGTGGTCCCACTCTACCTAGGAGTTACTAGTATTGGATTTATTTCCAAGATAAGAGCCTCACTGAATAACCCAAGATAACCTAGATATTGTGATCCTCTTGCATCAGCCTCTGGAATGTTTATATTGCGGTTGTGTTGTACCATGCTCAGCTATGTTTTATGTGGCTCTTCTGGTTTGTTGTTGTTGTTTTAGAAAGATGAGAAAAAGTTAATTTTGAAATACAAATTTATTAATCCAGATTTTTAATGTGATTCCCTTAGATGAACCAGTTTTCTTATCTGGGCAATGGAAATAATACTCTCTATTCATTTGTGTTTTATTCATCTCCAGTAGTTTGGAAGTAAAATTAAATCATGTGGGATTCAACTTGGCATGATGCTGGGTGAGCAATTGTAACATGCAGATGTGATACTGCCATTTGAAGGGCATACAGTGTAACGGAGGAGACCCCATAAAGCAGTCATTTGTCAGCAGCCATGTGCATTTTAGGTCCAGTACTTAGAGGGGGCTTGAGACTAGTCTTGCATCAGGGAAGTTTTTAGTGGCTTAGAAATTTTCTTTCTCCTACTGTTAGTGAATAGAAGATTCATGTTTTGAACCCTTTGGTCTGACTTTAAAACCCTGCCTTCTCTATAGTAGCATCCCCTGAGTTGCCTGTGACGTGGGCTCATTCTGTGTTCTCAAGCATACCCTGTGTTGTTCCTTGGGAGAGTTGGGAGCTCTCCATGCCTAGTGGAGGAGCCAGCAACAGGGTTAGATTTAACTCTTTGGTTGTGTTTACTTGTGTGTTGTGAACCCCTGGAGTCTAGACGCTTCCTTGGGGTGGTAATCTTGTGGATTCTGGGGCTGTTATGAAACTGCCTGACGCCGTGCTGTTTGTGGCCTCTCGTGTAAAAATAGCCTCGTGGTGCTCATGGGGTGCTTAGTGGCCAGTGTTTCCATCATCCTGCACTCCCCCACCTAGGACACTTGAGGTAAACAAAGCTCCCAGTAAGAGCAGATTGCAGCAGCTGCTCTACAGACCGCAAAGCTGCCACCAAGAACTCAGAAAAGGTTCCATTGCTTTAACATCCAGAGCCCTCTGCCTGGTTGATGAGATAGATGTTCAGAAAAGCATTTCTGAAATAAAACCATTTGTGATCTGTTTATCCCTTCATACCTGTGTTGAGTCTCCCAGGCACTTACAGGGGTTTGGGGCCTGTCTTAGTGGCAGAGTGATTGCCTGGCAAGCACAAGACCCTAGGTTCAATCAGCAACACCACTAAAAAATTTAAAATCCAAGCAGCTTTGCAAGCTGGGGAGGTGTTTTTGCTGTTGATGTTCGTGGAGATGATGTGGACTAGTATACATGAAACCTGAAAATTATCAGTACCTTCCCATGTCCAGGTAATTTTTAAGATAAAAGTAAATGGATTTAGAATATGTGTCTTGCTTCATGTAACAAGAGACCTATGCTGGAAATTCCTACCTCCTTCCTACACTGTAAGAGTTCCCTAAGCAGCTTGTGGCTTTTCCCTTTTGGATCTTACTCAGCGACCTGTTAACCTGTTCTTGCCTCTTAAAGGCACTGGGACTTGTGAGGTCAAAAAGATAGGCGGCCCTACCTGCCAGTTCAGTGCCTCTCCGGTGGTGCCAGTCTAGGAGTTTGCTTTTGAGTTCAGAGTAGGTAGATTCAGGTCCAGGCTACATTCACATGGTTACTATTTCTGTATTTACACGTTGAGGGTTTCACTTGGGTGAGAACCTGATTTACTTGAAGTGGAAGGTAATAAATGTTTCCCCTCACTTCCCTGCTTTGTTCTGGGTTTTATGTGCAACCCAACCAGAGATCAATTTTATCTTACACACTTCTGGTCTTTTAAGAGCAATTAGAAGTACACGTGTTGGGGCCCCGTGCTGGTCATTGTCAGTTCACTGATCTTCCCTTTCAAGTTGCCTAAACACAGCTGAGTTCTTAAGAGGAGCAAAGAAAACATGACCGTGCTGCCAAGTAGACAGGAAGCCCGGCGAGCGAGCGAGTAAGCGAGCCGACCCAGGAGTGAGGCTGAGCACAGCCTGCGTCCAATCAGCTGAGCGCACTGTTGCTATGTGCGCCCTACTCTGCCTTTGTGAGAAGCCTGCCCGGGGAAGCGCTGCGCTCCGCTCTGCTCCCTTGTTTTCCACCGCTGCCGACATCTGGATCCCTCCGTGGCTGACAGTGTAGCAACTGACAGCCGGAGGCTTCCAGTATGGTTTTCAGTGGGAACAAAGGGCTCCGAAGACAAGGTGTGTAATGAGGTGTTTTCAGTGGTTTTGTTGTCAAGCGGCCAGTTTGGGGTGGTTGTTGCTTGTACGGCTGGTTTACGTGGATTTTTAATAAACAGGTCCAGGGATATGATTGGACTTTGAGAGTCATGGGACGTAGGGACAAATTGTCCTCTGCTTCAGATAGCCTGTTTCCTTTGAACAGCATTGCCTGAAGGATTATTAAAATGCTAATCTGAACAATGAGTGGGAAGAAAAGAAACCAGATACAGTGTGCTCACTTTAATGAGGAAAAATGTGATAGAAATGAGAACATGGGGAGGGAGGGCGGTTAGCCAGGAGTCCTGGCTGTGTGCACAGAATATATTTTAAAACAAAAGCTGCCAAGGAGTGTTTTGAAAATCTGGTATATATGTTTAGTTGAATTAATTATTTCTGAATGAGATCAAAATTACCAGGGATTAGCCTAGTGGTTTTTGACAGGAAGGGATCCATACTGCCCATCCATAATGCACTTATGAAGATGCTTCCCAAAATTATGTAGTCTCTTAATTAGGTCTCTTGACTAGTTTTGTGCAGTTCAGATAGAAGACAGTGATGTAATTCACCAGTAAACCTGGTAAATGGTCATCTAGAAAATAGAGCAAGAGATTTTGAAGCCAACCCATCAATGTGTACAATAGTATTTTAAGACTAAAGTTAGCCTCCTAAGTATAATTCTACACCTGATGAGCTAATTGCAAATGTTAAAAAATTATTAATTAAGCAACACTGATTTAGTAATTGAATAGGGTATAAGGTACAGTGTGTTTGAGATCTGAAAATGCTGTCCTATATAATGTTGTTTGTTCTTTTTTTGTTGTTTTGTTTTGTTTTTTGAGACAGGCTTTCTCTGTAGCCCCGGCAGTCCTGGAACTCACTCTGTGGACCAGGCTGGCCTCGAACTCAGATCCTACTGCCTCTGCTTCTTGAGTGCTGGAACTAAAGGCATGTGCCACCCCGCCACTCTCCCCTGCCCCCCTTCAATTTTTCAAATACTGTGAAATTAAAATTTATATGATTGATGTAGGTGATGGCTCTTTTGAGCTAATTAAAGCAGGGCAGGACAATTAGCATATTTCCCATTTGATGAGCAGTCAGTGTTGAGCTGTAACTAATACAGGTTTTGGATGTGGTTTTGCTTTTATCTTGTGGTACTAGGGATCAGAGGCAGGCTTTGTGCACACTGGGCAAGCACTGTGTCTGAGCTACCTTGTCAACCATCACATTTTCTTTTATGTAGTTGTGTAAGTCATCCCTTTCTAATTCATTTTGAGACTTGTGTCTGAACTTTTTAATCTTTATAAACATTCTTTGGAAAAGGATTGTTTTCTTTTCAAAAAGTCCTTGTAATTAGAAAGTCATAGCAACCAGTATCAGCATTTTTTGATAAGTGAGGAAAAAAATGTTTCTTTCCTTTGTAAACAACTTAAAACATGTTGGTGCTTTTGTGCCTTTTGTTACTTATTCTTAACAATACATATATTTGTGTCAGGGTAAAAGCTTGCTGGGTATGGTGGCACACTCCTGTAATCCAGCACTTGAAAAGCTGAGGCAAGAGACTCACAAATTAGAGGCCAGCCTGGGCTACAGAGCCAGACCCTGTGTTTAAAAGAAGAAGAAAATGACCACCTGGGGTCAACCTGGTTGTTTTCTCTTTTTGAGCTCATTCTCATCAACTGCTAATTCCATTGTCTAAATTACACAATCAGAACCCCAGAGCATTACTTAAACTGTTCCTCTCTCCAGTTCCCTTTGGTTTACTTCCTAAGAATGAACTGAACTCTAGGTGCAGGCTGTTTTCATGTGCTGTACAAGATGGGAGAACACAGGGCCACAGACAGAGCTGATCACACGTCCTCGTCACATAGGCTTCGCTGTATCCAACAGGGATGTTCCTGGCAGATCCGTCCACTGAGTCCTTGCTGAGCATCTGAAGATGCTTTCTGTCTGAGAGCACTGAGAATCCTGTTCACTGTCAGAATCTCTGGATGACGGACAGCTAGACACCGGTGGTTAGAGCAGTGTTGCTAGCTAGTTCAACTGAGTTTATTATTTGATGGGAGGAATTCCCCTGCCTTCTGTGTCAGATCTTAAATTGGCTCTATGCCTTTGCACTTTGCTTTATTGAAGCAAGCACAGTTCTGTTTATCAAGTACAGTGATGTAGAAATGTGCCTGCATGTTTTGAAATCTGTAAGCTGTGATCCGTAAATACATCTTATTTCCTAATCCTAAATTCTGTCCCTGGTTGTTGGAAGGAGGAGGGTTGGTGGTGGTGCCGGGGCTTAAGCCAAGTGGACAAGCTAGGGAAGCATGCTGCCACCGAGCCCCTTCTCCAGCCGGGTTCCTAAATTCTCTTATGTAAACTTTTGGGCCAGATGGGTACCAGTCTGGCGGTGGTGACTTTTTAGTTTAGGCCTGTGAAATCATTTCTGTTCTAGGTGTCACCACAGATGTTTGCTTCTTTGTCCTTTAAATGTCCGCCTAAATGCTTCGTGATAAACCTTCAGCTCTCCCCTGCAGAAGCTCCTTCCTATCGGTAGCCTGAATCCAAGGAAGACTGGTTTACACAGTCAGCTAGACGGGCAGGTGGTCGGCCATTTTCTTCTCTCTTCCCCTCCTGTTCGTTCTCATTCTCTCTCTCCCCCTCCCTCCCTCCCTCCCTCCTTCCCCCCCCCCCTCTCTTTCTCTCTCTCTCTGTTTTCCTTGAGACAGTGTCGTTTATTTCCAGTCTGAGATGGCCATCCTGCCTCAGCCTCCCATGTTGAAGACCGGCCTCCAGCATGGCCGCTCCCAGGCTGTTGCTGAGCAGTTTCACACATCAACTGTGCTGCTATATAGACTTGATGCTTTTGTAAGAACAGAGTGTGTCTTATTTTAGCCTTGAGACGTCACTGTGGAAAGTCAGAGACTAGGGAGATATACCTGTTAGTGATATTAATTGGGTCTGGTTATATAATCCTTTGTGCCAAGACTGTGTTACGAAACTGGCAGCCAAGGACTGCTGGCAGGGAAGCTGGAATTATTACCTTCTTGTTCTCATTCGCAGATTCTGAACATCAAAGGGAGTAATGGTGCACACTGGAACAATGAAATTACAAATTACAGGAAATAATAAGCATATCAAAAATAACCAGTCAGGCCTCAGATTTTGCTAGGAGTTTTTTGTGTGGAATAAGAGGGAACTGAGGCAGCTGGTTATACATGCCCTGTTCTCCAACTTGTATTGTGAATTCAGCACCAGCCTGGGCCACACCGTGAGACAGTGTCTCAACTAGTGATGGCAATAATGATAATGATCCAGCCTGTCTTCCTGTGGAGGTTCGGGGTCTGAGGTGTGCCTTGGTGGGCCATGGACACCAGCTCTTCTTCTGTAGTGAGTTCAGTGAAAAAGTGTACAAAAGTACCCAGATTAATGGCTCAGTTAAACACTCAGTGACGTCTGACATAAATCCCCAAGTGTAAACAAGTTTTCTCAGGATTAGGTAGATGTCAATTTTCAGTTAAGACTTTGCCCCAAGCTTCACATTTATAGAAATGATACATTTCTTGATTTTCTGAGCTGTGTCATGCTTTGGAAAGGGACAAGAGGGCTAAATCAGAAAAGGGAATCAGAGAAGATGGCTGTCAGAAGCTAACCTCAAACAGTGGGTCTAGAGAGCAAGAGAAGTCAGGGAAGGGAAGGCAAGGCCGTGCTCAGGGCAGTCTGCTGTGGCCTGTGCTGTGCATGCCCCGCTCTGCAAATGTCTAGCTGCTCTGACCTCTGGGTCAAGCCTCCGGGTAGTCACTTGTTTCTCTTTGGGGTTCCTCAGCAGGAACTTAGTAGAGTGACCTTGGTGTTGCCTCCCATTGCCAGCTGTCCAGGAGCCAGAAAGTGAATATCACAAATGAGTCGAATAAGACTGTCTCAAGAGTGCAGAAACTTCCAGAATAGAACTTGGGTGCTATTGTGAGGCTAAATTTTGAAAACTCAAACTTCAAAGTGAAAATGTTCAGAAAATGCTCTTTTAAAAGATTAATTCATTCACAAGATTTTTAATGACTACAATATTTTCACTGTTTTGAGCTATGATAATTTTATTGTGTTAAAGGCAAGATTTAGTATGAGTCCCATCCTCACTTGTATGTTTTCTTTTAATACTAAGATTTTTTTTTGGTGTGTGTGTGGGGGTGGAGGTGGGGAGATGGGGGTCAAACCCAGGGCCTTGTGTATGCAAGATAAATACTTCACCACTGAGCTACACCCAGCTCTAGTGCTGAGATGATTCACAGAAACATAAACATCAGTTAGTCTTACAACCTGCTGAAGACCACGTAGTTTACTGAGAGCTAAGAAGCAAGCAGATTTAAAAAGGAAGCTGATGCCTTCCATCAAAGCCCATCTTTTCCCTGTCGATGAGTCCAGTGGTTCTGCTAGGCGCTGTCTGTACCAGGCCCAGGGATTACTTTGCACTTGGTGAAAAAGGAACACAGCCTTTCAGAAGCTGTAATCCCAGCATTTGGGAGTATGGGGCAGTAGGGTTGCCACAAGTTCAAAGCCACTCGAGCTACGTTGCTAGTACCAGGCCCTCTAGGGCCACTTAACAAGACCCTGTCTTAAAGAACAAACCAAAACAGCAAAAATATGGCGTGAGTGATTCATACTTGTAATCAGCACCTGGGGTTAGAGGCAGGAGTTAAAAGTCAACTTGGGTTACATAGTGAATTCAACCTCAGCCTGGACTTCAAAAATCAAAACAGTGCCGAGGAAGAAGGCTCAGAGAGTAAAACACCTGAGTCTTGGTTCTCAGAACCTGTGTAAAGCTGGGCATAGTAATGCATCTGCAACTCTTGTGATACGAGGTAGATTCATGGACCAGTTAGCCTGGTATACGCAGCAGTAACCATCAACAAAAGAGAAAGGCAGAAGCTGAGAACTGACACCTGAAGTTGACCTCTGACCTCCACATGCATGCTCTGGTGTGGTACTCTCACACTCACACGAGTGTACACTCATGTGCATACACATACATATATATCATATATATACACACATGCTCACAGACACAAAATTCAGGCTTAAGACAGACTGAGTAAGGATTTTAAGACATGCATGTAAGAAAAATATAGGTTTTGAACACCTGTGTGGGTTTTGTAGCCTCAAAGGAGATGGTGGCATGTGCCACAGTGTCCTGATAAAACCCATTGTTTGCACTGACTTCTGCATTCTGGGTGAGCTGTGGCAAAGAGTCAGGCACAGAAGACCACTTTGGAACAGCTCTGAGCTGCAGGACGCCCAAAGAACACTTCCTTCGGCCTTAGGCTGCCATCTGAACTCTGCAGAAAAGGTCCTGTTCTAGAAATGGAGGTCCACTGCAAGAATATCACCTTCCTCCATCTTTGTTTAAGACGGTCCAGCTGAGCTGCAGTTGCTCTGTGCGGTAATTAGAAGCACGTCTGTATCCCATTATCTTTTGTGTTTCTCCAGGAGTTTTAGGTTTCACGCATATAAACACACACTCAGTGGAAAATGTGAATGCTGAGAGTGCTAAGGAGTGAAGGGTCGCGCACGTGGCAGAGGGGTGAATGTTGAAAGGACTGAGTGTGTTTTTTGGGACCAGCCTATGCTGTAACCATATTCCCACGAGGTAAAAATGCAAGACTAAATTAGGTTAGGCTTAAGGATAATTTTGGAAAGTTATGTGCCAGTTATCAGGGATTAGTAAGGCTGGAACAAAACAAAACAGCACTAGAATAGTAGATGGTTGCCTTTTTAGCACAGACTATTCTCTGAGCACTCAGTTAAATCTAGAGCATGTGGTTCTGAAAGGGGTTTTTGCTTTCTTCTGTGACAGTGTTCTCTCAGCAACTGCCTCCAAGTTCTTTCTGCATGGGCTGTGGAATAACAATACCAGGCAGTGGGGATGTTTCCACAAAGGACAGTGAAAAGGATACCATCTACTTGAAGCATTTCAGTCTGACAGAGCGATATCCTAAGGCCGATGCTTTACTTGGAACACAGAGAAGTGGTATGACGTGGGCTTAGTGCAGGGAGGACAGCGGTGAATCAGAGCTGTGTAGCCCCCAGTGTAAGCCCAGGCATCTGTGACACATGGATGAAAGCATAATTCTTAGCCCAAATTGTAAGGAGGCAAAACTATATCCTTTAGGATACCAGCAGATTCCCTGAGTGACCAGCAGATTCCCTGAGTGACAACTTCCTCTGATGAGTCCGGGTCCTTCTGTTTCCCAGTGCTTTGATGTGTGTCCCTGTTAACTTTCATCACATCCCAAATGAGACCAATCCTTGCCAGCCTCACAAGATAGGCCTCTCCTTGGGGGTTGTGATGGTGTTTGCTCCGCCCCCTTGGAGGTGGTGGTGATGGTGCCTTGCTCTGTTTTTGCTTTCTTTCTTTCTTTCTTTCTTTTTTTTTTTTAAAGATTTATTTATTTATTATGTATACAGTATATGTGACTGCAAGCCAGAAGAGGGCACCAGATCTCATTACAGATGGTTGTGAGCCACCATGTGGCTGCTGGGAATTGAACTCAGGACCTCTGGAAGAATAGTCAACGCTCTTAACCTCTGAGCCATCTCTCCAGCCCCTGTTTTTGCTTTCTTTTTTTTTTTTTTTTTTTTTTTTTTTTTTTGGTTTTTCGAGACAGGGTTTCTCTGTGTAGCTTTGCGCCTTTCCTGGAGCTCACTTGGTAGCCCAGGCTGGCCTCGAACTCACAGAGATCCGCCTGGCTCTGCCTCCCGAGTGCTGGGATTAAAGGCGTGCGCCACCACCGCCCGGCGTTTTTGCTTTCTTAAGAGCTGAATTTTACTCATAGCTTTTCACACCTAAACATTAAGTTTCTCACTTCTACTCCAGTCTTCAAGCTAATCCTTCGGATTGATTGAGTTCAGAGGGTTTTCCTGGAGCCTTGGTCACCCCCAACTCCTTACACAAGCATTCAGTAAATTGTATGGTGTATATCTGCAGTCCTGTCAAAGATTGCCCAGGAACTAGGAAGAGCTCTCTCATTTTTCATTTTTTTATAGATTTGAATGCCTGTGAGCCTTGTGTTAGAGACTTCATGGGTGATTGGCTAAAGCAGTTTGCTTATTTTAAAAATGAATGTTTCTTTTTCCCATTTGAGGGAACTTTATTGATAGAATAGAAGGTAGAAGACTATTAAAATACAAAGATCGTGAGGATAATAAGAATCATTATTTGAAAAGTTTGATGTCCAGAACCCAAGTAAAGATGGAAGGAGAAAACTTACTCCATAACGTCATCCTCTGATCTCCACATGCATGACATTCACACACACACACACACACACACACACACACACACACACACATACATTCAGGCACATTCATACACATGGACACACACTCACACATACATACATCATGTACACACAGGTGTGCATAGTATACACAAACACAGATGATTGACCTTTTTTCCATGGAGTTTCAGCTAAAGGTGTGTTTTATTCATGCTGAGTTTAGCAAGGAAAAGTACACAGTGCATGCAGTGAGTCCTTCCAAGACAGTCAGAGCTGCAGCAGAGGGCACAGGCTTCAAATGAGATGGGAGACCCAGAGAAGGAGAGTGTCTATGAGCCGAATTGGAGACCTTCTGAGAGGTTCATGCCCACTCACCCCCTTTTTGGGAAGATCTCATTATATAGCCCGAAGTAGCCTTAAGCTAGTCATCCTCTTGTGTCACCTTCCAAAGTACTGGGACTTCCAAAGTACATGGGAGAGCTACCACACCTAGCCCATAGCATATTTATTGATGTGTAGGATATGAGGAATTTTCCCTTCCAAAGAGAAACTATGTTAGGAAATATAAAGGGGACGTCTGCTTGCAAGAGTAGCTTTTAAACCCAGCTTGATCCCCTCTACATGTTGTGAGAGCTTGACCCTAGAGTTGCCCGTGAGTGTCTTAAGAGGCTCTCACAAATGGTGAGATCTAAGCCCCCATGGCTTCTAGAAGTTGATTGAAGTAGTTTTCATCACTAGCTATAGTTATAGGGAACCACTAATGAGTCCATGAAGCATCTCAAGAAAAGCAGGATGAGGATGCTAAAGAATGGGTGTGCTCTTCCAATGCACAGGAGTATGAATTACCTTCTGACTGCCTAGGTCTCTATGGTGTAGCTTATGAGACCTTCAGGAGCCAGTGCTGGGAACAAGCAGTGACTAAGGTGGCTAAGACAGACTGAGTGAAAGATGAGGTCCATGCCCTGGGGCTTGGTGGTGCACACATTTGATCCCAGCACTCCGGAGGCAGAGGCAAGCAGATCCCAGTCTCTGAAGCCAATCTGATCTACATAGAGAGTTCCAGACCAGCCAGGGATACACAGATCCTGTCTCCAAACAAAACACTAAGTAAAGAAAAGATTAGGTTGGGGTTTGGATTTTTCACCCCGTGCTTCCTTACTGTGCTTCAGGCATCCAGTGCTCCAACTGTCCTGGAAATGGCCATGGGTCACAATTGCTGGAAATAGAGCAATCAGACTTTCCCACAGAGGGCAAACTTGGGACAAAGATGGAAATGGAGTGTAGATCATTCTTAGGTTTCAAGTCCCAAAGTGCCAAGCAGCTGTGTTGGGACAAAGGCTTCCACTCCAGCTAGCACCCCTGTGATTATTTTTAGTTTGTTGTGGTAGGATAGACTTAGGGTCAGCCTGTGCCTGTGGCCAAAGTGGTATTAAAAACAACAGATGGAATGGTGCTGCTGGTGATTGCAAAGGACTGAAACTGGAAGAAGCCTGTTCAGTTTCACACACCTTTATTGTCAGAGTGGACAGAGGGTCAGAGAGTTTGACCTTCACTAAGGACTCGAGGCTCGTGGACTACAGAGCTTGACAGGTGGCTCCGGAGCAGCTTTTCCCATACTGTTCAGTAACTTGAAAGCACTGTGGGAAATGCTGCTTTGATTTTTTTATTTTTTGTTTTTTGTTTTGTTGTTTGGTTATTTTTTGAGAGATCTGTGAGTTTCAAGATATTGTACATCTACAAGTACAGACCTAATGATGTGTTACTTAGCTGTCAAAATTTAGGGAGAGACCATGTGAGGTGTCACATGCCTATAATCTGAGCACTTTGAAGATGGTGGCAGAAGGATCAGGGGTGAGAGGTCATCTCAGCTACACAGCAAGGTTAAGACCAGTTTAGATGATATGAGACCCTCTATCAAAAAAACATTTTTTTTTATTTTAGGGAGAAAGAGCTAAGTCTGGAAGTGGAATGTGGGCTTTAAGTAGATTGGCACACTTATTGTCAAGATATAGTTTGGACTAATGAGCAGTAAATGACTGCTTAATTATAAAAGCTGCACATTTGATTGACTGGCCTCAAACCAGTTTAATCTGGTTCTAGGAAATAGTCTGTGCTTGACTGCCTGAAGTTCATGATAACCGTGACCACTGTGATCCAATAAAACATCAATTAAAATTGTTCCTTTGGAATTAAATCTCAGGACTTGACCATTGTAGTTAGCACAGGATCCCACCTCTGGCCTCCGCCACTCTAAAGGGACCAGAGGGCAGTTGGAATGGTGTTTGAAGAGAAAAACTGAAGAGAGAAAGCATGGCTTCAGTTCTTACCAACCTGATAGTAAGGTGATACTTTTAAAAGAGAAACTGTAATTAAGCTAAAATGTTTCATCCTAAAGCATTGATCTCTGTAGCAGTGTGTAAACGGGAATGAATGAATCCCTTGAGTAAGTGAAGGCTTAGTAAGTGGCATGGCCTGCCTTAAGTAGTTCAGTCATTGTTGGAACCTGTGCTTCCTCTTCCCAAATGCTGCTGTAATGTCTCCTTTTCTTTTAGAAAACTTGTTCTCTTTAAAATTTTATTTTATGCATAGGGATAGTTTGCCTGCATGCATGTCTGTGTACCACATGTGTGCCTGGTACCTGCATAAGCCAGAAGAGGGCATTGCATCCCTGGAACTTCAAACAGTTGTGGGCCACCATGTGGGTGCTGGGGATTGAACCTGGGTCCTCTGAAAGAGCACCCAGTGCTTTTAACCCCAGAACCATCCCTCCAGTCCCAGAAAACTTTCCTTTCCCACTTCTGCCCCGTGACTCCATTGTTTTGGAATTGGCAGTTTTCCATCTTGGGGAGTACAGGTCTCTTGACTTTGGTCGGGGTGGCGGGTGGGGTGAGTAGGCAGAAGGACCCCACAGTAATGCTGCCCTACTTCTGGTTACTTCCAGCCTCAACCTTTCTGTGCTTTACTGAGGGATGGCCTGATGTCCACAGCAAGACAGGCCAGCCCATCTTGATTCTGCCTCCCAGCATCTATTCTAAAATATCTTTCCATTTATGAAATTATGGTGAAAGTGAAATTTAAAACACTGCACTTTAAATCTCCTTCTTTTTGCAGTCCTGTACTTTTGCTCAGAAAGTGAAATAGTACATCTTTAATAAAGGTTATTAATCCTGAAACTTTGCAAGTTTATTTTATTTTAATTTTTTACATTATTCTTAATGCTACTTTTTTCCTTCATTTTTGTGACAACCTCATATAGCCTAGGCTAGTCCAAAACTCACTATGCATCTGAGGCCTTGGCTTCCTGGTCTTGCTGTCTCTATCCCAAGTGCTGGGATTACAGGTATAAACCACCACACTTGACATATCTTTAGGCATTATTCAAAAATCATAAGAAATATGAAATTGTATTTCTTTTTAACTGAGTGGACTTCATCAGGCATTTTGCTAAATAAGATTCTTTTTAAAAATACCTTTAGCAAAATGTAAAAGTCTGTATTGTTGTAGATTTTTGTTGTTGCTTTAGTAAATCTCATTTGTCTGTGACTTTGGAAGCCTTGGAGCCAGATAGACCTGCACATGTGATTGGTGTCTACCATGTCCCAGCTCCTCAAGATTTGATTTAAGGCATTACAAAATGCTACATAATGTTTGTAACAAAATTAAAACAAGACAGCATGTCATCAAATAGAACCGACTCCTTTTTACTTCCTTTTCTGTTTCTCAGGCTTTTTTTACTTCCTTTTCTGTTTCTCAGGCAGTTTGATGCATGTACCTCCAGTTTTTCTAGTCACTTGTTAGCCACATAAACTCACATGCATTTGTATGCTTTACAACTGGTAAAAAACAAAAACGAGGCCGTACTATATATGTGCCACCAACTTCGCCTTTCCCTGCTGAGCAGTGACTGTGCATCTGCAGAGATACTGACCTAACTGCAGCACAGTCTTCTATGTGGGAATGTAGTTGTTTTTGAAGTAGCTTTGTCATGTTTTTGGGTACTTGGGAAAGGACCCAGGGCCTTGAGCATGCTGGGCACATGCCGTGTTCCTTAGCCACACTGCCAGCCTTGCTCATTCAGCTGCACATTGTAGGAAATAAATGCATTATCTAGGTACTTTTGTTAGAATTGGGGTGCTGTGTAGATATATAAGGCACAGCAATCCTAGATGCAAAATATAATGTCTGAGTTCAGACGTTAGAAGTATGTGATGTTAGAAGTATGTGATGTGTGTTGTTTTGTTGCCTCATTTAAATCTGAGTTTCAGATGAATGAGTAATTTCTTAGTACAAGTATATCCTGTACTGAAGTTCCATGTAATTGGGCAAGTTTTATTTTTATTTGTGAAATTGAGCAACCATAATTAGAATCTTATATAAAGTAAATGGCCTCTCCATTACCCTGTGTCATCCCCTGAGTTTAGGATGTTATTTTGTTTTTATAAATAACGAAGTGGAGAAAATACACACATGTTGCATGCATTTTAAAAATGAAGGATCACGGTTTAAACTTTGCTTTTCAACTTCCTCCACTGGATCTGTCTCAGCAGCTTCCTCATGTTCATGTCAGAATCACATTTAGTAGTGTAAATGGTTAATATTTTGAGTTTTTAAAGTGAGGTTATAAGAAAATACTTTTCTCCTTGTTTTTAAATGCTAGTAAAATATTTTCAATGGTGTAAAATTACTGTCGTTTGTAACAAATACATTTAGGATCAACCCAGTACAAAGTCCTTGAGACTTATAGGCTGCAGCTGGACCAACTCTGATTCAGTTGTTAAAGACAAATTAGTAGTGAGGTCTGCATTCACCTCTGTAGGACTTCGTTGATTGGAGAGCCAAGTACTGAAATGGGACCAATATGTGCTGGTTGGAGACATTTCCTGTGTATTTTGGGGGAAGTTGCATAACCTGTCTAGACTTCCTCTTCTTTAATGTTTTATCAGGGAGAATTAATAAACAAACAGAGATTGGCTTGGTTTTAGGAACTGTCATTTCATTTCAGCTGCTATAACAAAATGCACTAAACTGAGTAATTTATAATGAAGAGAAATTTATTGCTTAGAGTTCTGGAGGCTGGGAGTCCAAAGATCTAGACACCAGAAGATTTAGTGTCTGTAAAAGGCTCACCTCTGCTGCAGAGACAAGCCTTCCTGTTATATCCTCAAGTAAAGGGACAAACAGGATCCTTTGGGTGGCCCCAGAGGCCCAGCTCTGACTACCATCATATTGGGAGCTAGGTTTCAATAAAAAATTTCAGAAGGACACAAGCATTCAGACCATATTAAGAAATCTGCCATATATTTAGAAAAGCCAAGTATAACTTTTACTGACTTCAAGGTAAGAGGAAGAGAAGGTGTTAAATGTTTATAGAAAGTTCAAGACATTCTCATCACTTAAATTGATATTTGAGCCTATTCACTCAGTGTCTTCCAGGCCTCTCCTCTCACAACTGCCTAAGGATAAACACATAAAATTGAAGTGGCTAGCATAAATTATTTTTAGTTACAATTTAGAAAAATGACTCAGTAAAAAAATTTTCATTCACATACATAGTCCCCATACAATTATAAAGCCAAAGGTGTTAGCGTTTTAATACGTTTTTAGTTGAAATAGAATTATCTTACCACCCTTTCCCCTCTAGCCCTTCCTAGCCACCCTCTCTGTAATCCCTCTTCTACCCCCTTCCCAATTGGATAGCCTCTTTCTCTTTTATTATTTTTGTTGCATGTGTATATGTGTATTCACAAGTATATAAAAATACAGCCTTCTGAATCCATTTCTGGGTGTGTATATGGTTTCAGAGCTGATCACATTGCATTGGATAGCCCACTAAGGGTCTCATTCTTAGGAGAGGCTAATTCTCCCTCTTCCAGGAATTGTTAGTTGCCTGTAACTTTTAAAATGTCTAAGGGTAGGACCCTATGGAATTTCCCCTTTCCACATTAACATGTCTCCTGATGTTGCCATTGTTCTGGTCTTCTTTATGCAGCCGGTTCTAGGAGAGACTGTTCGACAGCAGACTTCCTGGTGTTCTGGCTCTTACAATCTTTCTGTCCCCTTTTCTTTGATGTTCCTTGAGCCATAGATGCAGAAGCTGTGATGGAGGTGTATCCACTAGGGATGGGCTCCCATCATCTGTTGATTTCTACATTGTGTCCAGTTTTCGTTTTCTGTAATGGTTTCCACTTGGTAGAAAGAGAGGCTTCTTTGATAGCTACACTTAACAAGGAAAGGTGGCTGTTTTTTGTGGGTAATGCATCTGGAACTAGGCTTGTAGGTTTGTAGATGGGAAAGGGCCAGAAGAGGTGGCCCTCTAACAATTTTACAGCAAATCAAATTACAGGACCAATACACTGTAAGTCATTGTGACATGTTACAATTATAAAGTTACCGATCAAAGTATGAGCACAGTGATTGGTCCAGTTTTAGGGGCCAAGTCTTTCAGAGTTAGGAATATTTGTGATACTGTATGTATTGATATTTGCTTAATCTACATTCTGCCTCGTGGCTCATTACCTCATCCTTACTGCCAATCCTCCTTCCTTTGTGTCTGTCTGGCAACTCTGCCTTTCTT
Source organism: Peromyscus maniculatus bairdii (assembly GCF_049852395.1). NCBI lineage: Eukaryota > Metazoa > Chordata > Mammalia > Rodentia > Cricetidae > Peromyscus > Peromyscus maniculatus. The sequence continues at coordinate 72,522,078 of NC_134858.1, forward strand.
CTTCCCAGAGTTCTCTCTCTGCCTCTACCTCCAACCTAGCTATTGGTGGTTCAGCTTTTTATTACACCAATCACAACAATACATCTACACAGTTTACAAATATCCTACAACATTTCCTCCTTTTGTCTAAATAAAAAGGAAAGGTTTTAACTCTAATACAATAAAACTATATACAATAAGAACAATTATCAAGTAAGAATTACATTTACAATGTCCAGTCCATTTGTATTTGGCAAAATTAGAAAAAATATTCCATTATCTGTCCTTTCTTGGTGAGTCCAAAGTTTTGTACATAATTTATTTTCTATCATAACTCAGGAAGACTGTAACTGTAACTATCTAGCCTTCAACCCCATCAGAGACCTGAGAAGGATATAATATTATCTGAGTAAACAGGAAGCTCATAGCAAGCAACTTAAAACTATAAAAATGACAGAAACAGCTAGTTGCCTGGATGGTCACGTATGGTTTCTCTGCAACATTGGGGCATCAATCTTCAGCCTACAAGACTAGAACATTGGATAGACTTTTCTGTGAAGCAGGAATTTTGAAGGACTGTCCTATCTTGTCTTGGCAAAGTTTGTCAACCACCTTCTTTCTTGTCTTGCTTGACCAATTTGGACAACATATTGTCAGCAGTAGAGGGAAGTTCAATTTCTTGCCCAGTGACTAACTTTGCCACAATAAAAACAAGCTCCATATGGATGTTCTTCAATGCACATCACCCTTTTTTGAAGTAAATTGGCGCTGCCAGGAGCAGATGTGTCTCACTGTAATGAAAAGCCTTATGTTAAAAAATTAAATTCTACATTCTGTAGGTCTCTGAAGTACTTGAAGACCATTTATCTATCTAAAGTCTGTTTAACCTTGAAAACATAACAAACATGACTACAAGTTTATTATTAAAAATAACTAACTACTAACCTATATTTCTTAATTATATATTACATTTTTAAATGAGCTGCATAGGTTCAATACCTTAAACAAGAGTAGAAACATAATGCAGTATAACAAAAATGACCTGAAATTTATATCAATACACAAAATCCACACCAATATAAAATATTTGAGATTAATAGTTGCTTTTTAGTTTAAAGTACATTTAATAATTTAGCCTTTTAGCCTATCATTTCTGTATACCCCATTTCTTTCCAGAACTAGATTCCTGAATCTAATCTCCTTTGCTCAGCTTTCTCTATGACCATAACCAACAACAACTTGTAACCAACCTCCCTAAATGATAAACATTCATAATCCATTGAACAACCAAAAACAACTCATTCCCCCTCTTGGGAATGTGGATGTCATATTCTCTAGACTGCTTCCTGTTACCTGGGGTGACAGCATCTTTAGGAGATGCTGAGAAAATTGGGATACTGGTCAAGTACTGGGAGAGCTAGCTATATTATTTTTTGTTTAATCTCTGTGAAATAGGAAAGTGTAGAGCTTATCTAAAGTTTTGACTGGAGTAGTCAGTGAGGCTGGACCATCTCAACTAGCAGCTTTGAAGTTGTTCTGGATGCAGAATTTTGAGGAAACTGCAGCAGAGGCATTTTAAGAGGCTGAATCACCTGGGATACTTGTTTTCATTGGTGCCTGGTCTTTTTCTTCTGAAATCATATACACTTTTAAAGGTAAAATACATATCTGCATTAATACAAGTATGAAATGTGTGGTGTATACAAGTCAGCTAACAATGATTTTTTTTCTTTTATATTTGAACAGGTGAAAGGCATCTATCTGTCAACTTTATAAGTCCATCTGGACTGTATAACCAGACCTCTATCCATGCCATAGCATGTAATTATAAGTCATGAGAACTCTGTAGCCAACAAGATTTATCATGTCTCACTCAGTCTCAGAGCTGTTCCTGTGTTGAGGGATCAGCAAATGCATCACCTGTCTTGTAGGGAATTTTTTTTTCTTCATGTCTGTAGCCAAGATTTTCAGGTCTTCCTCATCAAATCTGATCTTTATTAATGTTGGAGGAATCCATAGCTTTTTTTTTTTCCTGTAGAAACAAAAACAAAACTTCTCCCCCAACACAACATGTTTTTTCTGACTTCCATTCTGAAGTTAAGACATTTTTAAAATATACAGGTTGGTTTATTTAGCAGTTTCCATAGTCCAGTGTCTCTCAGCAGCGATTTTGTTTTCATAAGCATTTAAAAAATTTAAAGTCAGCAAAGCACCATACAGGATCCAGACATCCTGTGTATTCTGCTCCTATATCAAAGGATCAGCATATACATCACCTGTGTTATGGGTTTTTGTTTTTTTGTTTGTTTTTTGTTTGTTTTTCTTGATGTCTGTAGCCAAGATTTTCAAGAGGTCTTCCCTAGTCAAATCTGATCTTTATTAATTTTGAATGAATCCATCTTTCTTGTTGGATTATCTTTGGGCTGCCAACCTGCAAATAATGACCCAGAGACTTATTATTAACTATGAAAGTTTGGCTTTAGCTTAAGTTTTTTCTCAACTAGCTCTTAGAACTTACTTAATCCATATTCTTTTAATCCACGTTCTGCCACATGGCTTAGTTACTTCTTCTTAGTATGATACACCCAGTTCCCTCGGAGTCTGCTGGTGAAATCGTGCACCTAGATTCCTCCTCCCAGTTTCTCTCTGCACGCAAGTCCCACCTATACCTCCTGCCTAGCTATTGACCATTTAGCCGTTTATTACACCAATTACAGCAGTATGTCTTCACACAGTGTACAAATATCCCACAACAATACCCATTCCTCACTTAGGTGTTATTAGTTGGTCTATGCAGTTTGTAACTACAGCTGACACAAGACTGTTGTATACGGTAACAATGGTGCTCTCATGATGACGCAGCTCCTTCCGCCCTTTCTGTGTCTCCCTTGCTTGGGTGTCACTCTCTTAATCATTACCTGGTTTCAAGGTTCCGTTAAAAGCAGGGAGTCTGGCAGAGGCAGGCAAATCTCTGAGTTCAAAGCCAGCCTGGTTTATAGAGCAAGTTCCGGAACAGTCGGCTACATAAGGAAACCCTATCTCAAAAGAAATAAAAAAAAGAGCAGGGAGTCTTAGGGGCTGGAGAGAGAGCCCAGTGGTTAAGAAAACTTAGTGATCTTTCAGAGGATTTTTTTTTTTTTTGATTCCCTGCACCCATATGGGGAAGTTCATAATGATATAACTTCAGTCCCAGGAGATATGATGCCCTCTTCTGGCCTCTATGGACACTGTACTCACATGGCATACAGACAGACATATACACATAAATAAAAATTTTTAAGAAAAGCAAGAGCAAGAGTTCTGAATCACTAAACATTATTCTATAGTGGAGTGGCTGCACTTCAAAATTTCCTAGGAATCCTTTTTTAAAGATATAATGTTTGAACAAAAAAAAAAAAGAAAAAAAATGATATAATGCTTGGCCTTAAATGGAGTCCTAGTATTATTCTGTTATTGTATTTTTGTTTGGGCTCTCAGAATTGGATGCAGGGCCTTAAATATGAATCACAAACTCTGCCACTGAGCTACATGCCCAACCACTATTTTTGTTTTTCAAAGATTTCCAGTTTATTTCATGTGTTGCTAAAACTCAAAACACAAGATTTCAAACTTTCAAAAGTTTCCTCTGAGATTAACAGCAAAATCTTGTTACATAATAGCATGTATTTCATAATCATGTTCAGATAACACACTTTACCTCTGAAGTGAACAGTGCTGTAAGCTGTATATTGTCACCATCTTTCTCAGGAAAATAAGCTTTAAACAGACAAAAACTATTTTCTTGGCTTACACAACTCAGAGTATAGTAAAGACTCAGAATGTTGATATGATCTTAACCATGAAATCATAATTTGTCATCATTCTTGATGGCTGTGGATATAGAACCCTGGTCTTCCTCCAGACTAGGCAGCCACTGTACCAATGCTGTATGCACCCAATTCTGAAATATAGATTGATTTTTTTTTTTTTTTGGTTTTTTGAGTCAGGGTTTCTCTGCATAGCTTTGGAGCCTGTCCTGGAACTCACTCTATAGACCAGGCTGGCCTCGAACTCACAGAGATCCACCTGCCTCTGCCTCCGGAGGGATTAAGGGCATGTGCCACCACCGCCCAGCTAGATTGAGCACCATTTGTTGCTGGAGAGCTTCTCTCCAGGTTCCACCAAGCCCCACAGTCCCACAATCCACTTATAAAATAATCACTCAGACGCTTATATCACTTATAAACTGTATGGCCGTGGCAGGCTTCTTGCTAACTGTTCTTTTATCTTAAATTAACCCATTTTTATAAATCTATACCTTGCCACGTAGCTGGTGGCTTACCGGCGTCTTCACATGCTGCTTGTCCTGGCGGTGGCTGCAGTGTCTCTCTCCTCAGCTTTCCGCTTCCCAGAATTCTCCTCTCTCCTTGTCCCACCTACTTCCTGCCTGGCAACCTACTTCCTGCCTGGTCACTGGCCATCAGTGTTTTATTTATATAGAGCAATATCCACAGCATGATTGTTTTTTTAACCTATCTTTGTTAAGCATTCTTTCTGATGACTGTATTTTTTACTTTGGTTCATGTACACAGTTTCCTTAGAAATATGTACAGCTAAGAGCTGGGTGTGGCAGTGCTCACTGTAATCCTAGCAGGTAAGAGGCTGAGGCAGGAGGAGTGGGAGCCCCGGTCCACCCTGGGTTCCATGGTGAGTTTGAGGAAAGTCTGGGTTACTTATTGAGCTCTGCCTGCCTATCGATCTGTCTGTCTATATGTCTGTCTATGAATATATCCATCCATGACATACATTCATGAAATACGAATGCAGTTCTTATTTTTAGATTTTTTTTTTTAAGATTTATTTATTTATGATGTATATAGTGTTCTGCCTGCATGTATGCCTGCAGGCCAGAAGAGGGCACCAGATCTCATTGCAGATGGTTGTGAGCCACCATGTGGTTGCTGGGAATCGAACTCAGGACCTCTGGAAGAGCAGCCAGTGTTCTTAATCTGTAAGCTCCAGGAATGCAGTTTTTATGAGCATCTATGTCTGCAACTATTGCTTTTTTTCTTCAGATAAAATGTTTGTTGGCTCAATGGTTTCACTCAAAAATTGAGTGTCTTTTCAAAAGGAGCTGAAAAATATTTAGCTAATAGAGTTTGCTTACTTTGGTTTTGGTCAATCATGCCATATTGTATGTAAATCAGAATCAGATAAAATTCATCACTTTACATTTCTACACTTGGTTGATTTTAACAGGCACATGTCTTCCTAAATGGATTCTTGATGGAACACAATGCTTTAATTGGCAGGACTTTTTTTTTTTCTTAACTGGTGAAGCATAAAATAATTGTGTATTAGTTTGAATGTAATTGGCCCCCCATAATCTCAGGGAATGGTACTATTAGGAAGTGCAGCCTTGTTAGAGGAAGTGTCACTGTGTGGGCAGACTTTAAGGTTTCCTATGCTCAGGATACTGCCCAGTGTCTCAGTCAACTTCCTCTTGTCTGCAAAGTGTAGGACTCTCAACTGAACCCCAATTAAATGTTTGTTTGTTTGTTTGTTTGTTTTACAAGAGTTGCTGTGGTAGCCGGGCAGTGGTGGTGGTGCACGCCTTTAATCCCAGCAATTGGGAGGCAGAGCCAGGCAGATCTCTGTGAGTTTAAGGCCAGCCTGGGCTACCAAGTGAGTTCCAGGAAAGGCGCAAAGCTACACAGAGAAACCCTGTGTCTCAAAAAATAAAAACAAAAACAAAAACAAAAAAGGAGTTGCTGTAGTCTTGGTGTCTCTTCACAGCAATGAAACCCTAAGACAAGTTGTTTATCTTAAAATTAATGACATTTCAGATTTGATGAAGTAACAATGAATGTCCTCTTCTTGGAGGTGCAGTGTGACCAGGGCTTGGCACACATGTTTTAGATTCATTTTTATCTTTAATTATATGTACATGTGTGGGTTTGTGTGTGAGCATAGGTGCCTGTTGAGGCCAGAGGTGTGGGATCCTGGGAGCTGAGCTAGCCAACATGGTTGCTGGGAACAGAACTTCACTCTCTTTAAGAGCAGCTCACACTCAGATCCACTGAACCAGCTCTAGCCCTGGCACACATAGCTTTACATTTACTGTATTAATATCATTGTGAGATTAAATGAGATACAATGTGTATCATGGTGTCCAGCCTCCAGAAAGCACCTAAGTGTGAATTACTGCGGCCTTTTAGCAGTAAAGCTGTGCAGGAGGTCCACACGAGTGCAGAGAACAGCGCACGTGCTCCTCAGGGTCAGGGGAGGAGATGGGTTCTTCTCACAGCTTTGTGCTGCAGGCAAGTCCTTCAGCCCGCAGAAATCTGCCTGATGCCGGGGGTGTTTCCTACACTACTGCATTTGTAGAAGGCTGAATGGCTACGTTGCAGTGTGGAGTGCTGCCCCTTAAAAATTCGTGCTCTGACATTTTTCCAAAACACAGAAATGTGATACCCACTGTTCTAATCCATGGAATTTTGTCCCAAGAAATTTGGCATTAGAGGTTGTACAAAAAGAAAGGCTGTTCATAATAGACTTGGAGAATGTAAGTTGTTTTAGGAAGGCCCTTCCCTAGTTGCTTAGCAGCTCTTTGCTTGCAATACAAGCCTAGTAACAAGTAGTCAAGATACAGCCCTTCCTCCTCTCATACTATCAAACCTTTCCTGGTTTTAGACACTGAAGACAGTGGTAAGTACTGTATGTTCATACTTGCCGCAACTGCAATGGTTTAAGTCCTTAACTAGGACTAGAGATGTAGCTTTGTGGTAGAGCACTTGCCCAGTACCTGTAAATCCCTAAACTTAATCCAGAACCCTACAAAAAATGAAACTAATTGAAAGCTGGTCATGATACATACCTGTAATCCTGATCCTCAGGATGCTGAGGCAGGAAAATTTAAGGCCAGCTTGGGATACATAACCAGTTACAACCTGGGGTGCATAATGAGGCTCTGCCTCAATACAAAAGATATAAACTAGCTGGGCAGTATGGAATAATCGATGCCATTTCCACGAGGATTCTGTTTTACATGGCATTTATCAAATCAAGATAACTTATAAACAAACCTTCTTGACCCAACAAATGATGTATGTGAAAAATATTCACCTAGTTATTATATTTAGTTGTGAAATATTAAACACTGTTGCCAAGGTTAGAAATAAAATGCCCACTATTGCTGCTTCTGTGCTGTGTTGTGTAACTAGCCATTGTAATATGGCGAGAAAAACAAGTTAAAGCATAAAGACTAGAGAGAGAAGCAAAACTCATTTGCAGTAATTATGGTTGATGAGTTAGAGCAGGAACACCCTGGTAATAACAGTGCTGTATCCTGTATTCAGTGATTTTTAGACTCTCTCTCTCTCTCTCTCTCTCTCTCTCTCTCTCTCTCTCTCTCTCTCTCTCTCTCTCTCTCTTCGACAAAAACTTAACAGTTACTTTATGGCCTCAAACTTACAGAGATCTGCCTGCTTCTGCCTCCCAAGTGCTTGGGATTAAAGGTGTGTGTCACCACTGCCCAGCTAGACTGATTCTTTTTTTTTTTTTTTTTTTGGTTTTTTTCGAGACAGGGTTTCTCTGTGTAGCTTTGCGCCTTTCCTGGAGCTCACTTGGTAGCCCAGGCTGGCCTCGAACTCACAGAGATCCACCAGGCTCTGCCTCCCAAGTGCTGGGATTAAAGGCGTGCGCCACCACGCCCGGCTAGACTGATTCTTAACAGAAATTTGGACATTAAAAATAAGTAATAGGAACCATTGTGGAGATTTGATCCAACATAATCATATTTACTGTGTAGAGAATTCTTTTGAGGAGGTTAGGAATGGATAGAATGGAAGGAAACCAGATGCAGAGAACCACCCATGGTACTAGTGTTACCCTGGAAGAGATTCTAACCCTAGAGCAGGAAAGAAAACCAGCTAGAGCTTGGCTCCTGGAGCATGTGTATTGTTAGAACGTAGAGAAAATGTAGAAGGAAGAGCAGGTTTGGGGCTGGGAGGACAAGAGCAGGAGAAGGTGGCAGGTGATACTGTACTTTATAGACACTGTGGTTGTTTTTCTTTTCCCTCTGCCTCTTAGTCTTTATGGTTTTTTTGCTCTCCCTATCTTTATCTTAGTTTCATTATGTATCCTACCACAGAACAGATTCTTCTTCATTTAAGTGAGACCATCAATGCTTGGCTTACCTTATTTCTAACCATTATAACTAGACAGTAGTTGGATGATTAACTGTTAAAATAACAAGGAATCAAGATGTCTTAGTTTTGTACTATTATGTCAAGATCTCAGGCTTCATAATTTAAAAAATTGTTACATTTATTTGTGCGTTTGAACTCATGTGAATGTGTGTGTAGGTGCATGGGTATACCCATGCCACAGCACATGTGTGGAAGTCTCAGGACAGCTGTGGAAATCAGTTCTCTTTTTCTACCATGTGGGTCCCAAGGAAACAGAATATCAAGCCTGCCAGCAAGTACCCGTAGCTACTGAGTCATCTTACTAACCCTCAGAATTCAGGACTTTAAAAGAATATACATTTAGCTTAGCACAGGGGTATGTATACACCTTAGTTTCAGCTCTGTGAGAACCTGAGGCAAGAGAATTGTAACAGCCTGGGCAACATAGACAAAATAACGAGACCTTGTTGGAGTAGACAGGGGACAGATTTACCTCCTGCAGTTTTGCGGCTAAGAAGTTAAAGATTGTGGAGCTACTGTAATCTAGCAAGATCCTCTGTGCTGTGTCAGCCTACGATGAGTATATGGTGGATTACGTGCCTGGATGTGTGTGGAGCCCAAAGCACAACCTGGAGTGTCCATGCTCCTCAGGTGCTGTCTAGTTTTTGATTTTTTTGTGACAGGCTCTCTCACTGGCCCAGAACTCACCAAGTAGGCTAGCCCCAAGCCCCAAAGATCTGTCTCTCTCTCTGCCTTCCTGGCGCTAAGATTGCAAGCACATGACACACCAGTGGGCCTTTTTTTTTTTTAAATGTGAGTGTGGGTGTCTTCTCTGCATGTATGTCTGTGTACCATGTGTGTGCTTGGTGCCCACAGAAGTCAGAAGAAGGCATCAGGTCCCCGGAACTAGAATTATAAATCATTGTGAGCCAATGTGTGAGTGCTAAGAATCGAACCTGGGTCCTCTAGAAGAGCAGCTGGTGCTCATAACCACTGAACCATGTCTCTCAATGGACATTTAAGTTTGTTTTTATTTTTTATATTTTGTATACATGTTTGTGTGTGTTTGTGCACATGAATGCAGTGTCCACAGAGACCAGAAGAGGGCATCAGATCTCAAGCTAGATATAGGCATTTGTGAGCTCTACCCATCCTGTATACTTGTAACCAATTTTGGGTCCTCTAGAAGGGCGGTACATGCTCTTAACAACTAAGTCAGCTCTCCAGCTGTTTTTGTTCTGGGGATTGAGACTAAATTATTTACATTAATCTGCACTTTTGAGGTTTCCAGTGCTATTTGAATGGATCAGATGATACAATTCTCTTCTGCCAGGAGGGCTTGCATATCTTCAACAGGTGAATTATCTCAGGACGGCTTGCTTCAACATCTCTGGTTATTCATGTCTTCTGCAGGTGATTTATTTCAGGTTTGCTGTGTATGTTTTGTTTTGTTTTTGAGACAAGGTCTCACTGTATAGGGCTGACTAGCCTCAGACTCACACAGACCTGCCTGCCTTTGCCTCCCAAGTGCTGGGATTAATGGTGTATGCCACCACACATGCTTAGCCTTGCTGCATTTGAAAAATCATTCTGCCTTTTTTTTTTGTTTTTTTGGTTTTTTGAGACAGGGCTTCTCTGTGTAGCTTTGGTGCCTGTTCTGGATTTCACGCTATAGACCAAGCTGGCCTCCAACTCACAGAGATCGCCTGGCTCTGCCTCCTGAGTGCTGGGATTAAAGTCGTGCGCCGCCGCCACCACCGCCTGGCTTCTGCTTTCTTTTGTAATGGTCCCTTGGTTGAGAAGGTTTTGTGTGGTGCCTTCCTGCTCCCTGTTCTCATCTCCGCTCTCTGTGGCTGACCACCCTGACTTCCCTTCTCATCGCTTTTCCCTCGCTCCTGAGGACTGTGATGCTGATGCTGCTGCTTCCTGTGCCTCAGCATGGAGATCTGCTCCTGTCTGTTTCCCTGTCAGAGATGCCCATCCTCTGAATTGGTTTGTAGTGTGAGGGTAATCCACATGCCTCTTCCTCTGCCTTGGCTGGAAACAGCCCAGTGGCTAGCAAATAGAGTTCCCTGAAGGGCTGAACATAGAAATCAGGTTTCCCTACAGTGTATCCCCTGGAGAGAAGACAAGGCCTGTGGGAAAGTCCTACTTTCCCCCAAGGACAAACAAGGTCTTTCTCTCATAACATTTTTCATTCCTCCATTAGAAACAAAGAAATTAAATAACAAGTCTGAACTTGCCCAAGATTGGACTCTCTGGATATTACTGCCTCTGTGTAAAACTGAATTCTCCAATGAATCTTTTTATTATTGTTCCAAAACGGATATTAATTAAAGACCAATTTTGTGGCTGAGACAGGATTGCTTGGAGTGAGAGGCCAAACTGGGTTCCATAGCAGGTTCCAGGCCAGCCTAGAGTACAGAGTAAGACCGTGCCCAATCCCCTGAAAAAGAAACCACCTTTACACAGTTCTTTATATGAATGTTATTTCTGCTTCTCTTTGGCTACTAGTTTTGTTGAGTATACTCTAGCTTCATTTCAATTTTTATTTTCTCTGTGGGTGTTTTTCCTGCATGTCTGTCTGTACACCACATAACTTCTGTGCCCTCAGAGGCCAGAAGAGGGCATCAGATTCCTGTAACTGCAATTACAGATGGTTGTGAGCCATCATGTGGGTGTTGGGAATTGAACCTGGGTCCTCTAGAACATCCAGTTCTCTTAACTACTGAGCATGCGCTCTAACCCCCGAACTTCATTTCTGAAGGAAGGAATATATAATTCCTCATAACATTCCTTTAGCCAAATATTCATAAAGGAAATACTCATGAAAATTATAGTTTCTTAATTCACACTCCTTGTTCTTTGTGCAGAAAAGCCACTAAGAAAGTCTTTCTGGCTGTATGAACTGTATGAACAAGTACAGTTAGAGTGTATTCTAAAGTAAGTGCCTGTTGACTGTACTGGGTTTGCTGTTTAATAGATGACTGTTAACTAAAAACAAACCCAAGTTTCTAACATAGCAAGATATTCCAAAATACAAGGAGGCAATTTTTTTCTTTTTTTCTCAGAAGTTTCTGAGGTAAGAATTTTTATTTCATTGGCTAGGGATGAGACTTAGTATCTGAACACCTCTGTATCAAGACTGAGGCCCTGGCTCTGATCCCCAGCACTGGGAAAATATCATTTCAGCTTGCTCATTCACTCAGTAGCTGAGCTTACAACTGTTTGTGCCACAGGGTTCCACTATCACATTGTAATAATCCAGGTTCAAAATTAATTATAATTTAGGCATCTTATTTAACCCTTAGTGCATACAATTAATGTTTAAAATATTGTTTGTCAGAAGCCAACAGAACGGGCCAATGAGATGGCTCAGAAGTAAAGGCATTTGCCCAGCAAGCCTGAGGTCCAGCCCTGGAAGCCACAGTAGCATGGCAGGAGGGGAGACTTGACTCCAGAAAATGCCATCTGATCTCCACACATGTGGGACACATAAGCTTGCACTAGGACACATGCACTACACACACACACACAGAGAGATAGAGATAGAGATAGAGATAGAGAGAGAGAGAGAGAGAGAGAGAGAGAGAGAGAGAACAAAAACAAATGAAATAAAAAATATAACCAGCAGATGAACTAATTATGAGCTGCAGGTTTCTTAAACAATACCTTATTTCTTAACCAAAGAAACAAGAGAACTGTCTAAGTTATTTAAGACTAGGACTCTTTGAAAATTGTCCAGAGAACTTCTTAGAACCCATGCTATAAGTTAGGATGGTTGCCTTTGAATTTTTTTCTGAAATAAAAAGAAGTCAGAGTTCATGAGAACTACTGTTGGAGAGCGACCTTTAAGATGGTTCTCTTACTAGTGATCGTGTGTGTAAGCTTGGGAAAATGACTTTAAAATTTAGTGTTCTCTAGGGAGGCAGAGGCAGGAGGATCTCTGTGAGTTCAAGGCCAGCCTGGTCTACAAAGTGAGTTCCAGGACAGCCAGGACTGTTACACAGAGAAACCCTGTCTCAGAAAAAAAAAAAAAAAAAGTCTTTTCATCCGTAAAAGGGGGAAGTAGTGTCCAATAGTATTTATTTTAAATTTAACAAGTAGTTACATTGTGTCCCTTATGTGCTTGGCAGTTTTCTAAAAAATTTACAAGTAACCCTTGTGACTAGAGGCTGGAGGATGCTACTGTCTCGGCTTAATGAAGTGACAGGAGGGCTAGGAGGTGGCTCGGAGGGTGAAGCACTTGGCCCATGTAAAGGCCTGGCCGACACCCACCTGCAGCTCCAGTTCAGGAAGTGGAAACAGCAGGTCCCCAGGCCAGCTGGCCAGCTGCACTCCCTCCATGGTGAGCTCCGGCTTCAGCCAGAGAGCCTACCTCACAGAAAATGGAGAGCAGTTGAGGAAAGACACCAGACAACAACCTCTGTCCCCTACATGCACCCTCACACACATAGGAGCACTCACACACATGCAAAACACAAATAATAAGGGGAAAGCTGAGATAAAGAACTTGTATATGGGGCTAGGAAGGTGGTTCTGTAGTTTAGAGAACTTGCGGTTCTTCCAGAGGACCAGAGTTCAGTTCCCAGCATCCATGTTGGACCACTCACAACTGCCTGTAACCCCAGCTCCAATGGAGCCACTTTCCTCTTCCAGCTTCTGAAGGCACCAGCACACACCTGCACATTCCCACACATAGATACAGTGAAACAAAAGCCAAGTCAATCCATGGTACGTTTGTTACTGCCGTTTCTCATGATCATGTATTGAAGATTTAAAGTTTTTTTTGTTACAATTAACAAAACAGTGCTGTGTGTACATGTGCAGTGTATATGGGAGTGTGTGTGTGTGTGTGTGTGTGTGTGTGTGTGTGTGTGTGTGTACATGATGTGCACAGGGAGGTTAGAGAACAACTGTGGGCCGTTGGGTCTCTGTTTCACATTTCCATGGGTTCCAAGGATGAAGTGTAAAGATTTTCACTGTGAAGAAGTGGATTTTGGGTATAACAAAGCTGTTAGGACAGTTCATCTGAGTTCATCTGTAGCGCCACTTGGCTTCTTCAGCCTGTCCTTTCTCCTGGTCACGTTAGTGGTCAGTGCCCCAGGTTTTGGAGAAGGTTGTCTGAAATAGTCTGACCACTGAAAATGGTGGCATGTAGCCATGTGAATGGGGAAGGCATGACTCTAGGCTGAATGCCAGCATCTTGCCATTCACAAAGTCAGTGGCTTATGCAAGCTCTGGGCAGAGAAGCAAGTCAGTAAGAGGTCAATGTAGACAGCAGGTAGGGCAGAGGCCTCTCACGAACAACACAGGGAACAGTTCTTCACAAAGCTGTGGTAGATGGAAAGGAGAGGAGAAAGCCATGCCTGACGGTTGGAAAGAGAATGGGAAGGACAAGAGCTCGATCTGTAGATGGGCGTTTGGGGTGGAGAGACTTTTCAGGGAGCTGTGAAAGCTGAGTTGACCTGGGACTCGGGCAGCATCCCTGTCAGAGTACATGTCATATTGCCAGCTAGAATAGTTGGCTCTGTGTGACAGCCGCGGCCATGGTCAAGCTTGAGGGGTTGTAAGTGGATTAATTAGGAAGCCAACCCCTGAAGAAGAACGACAACAAACTTTTGTACTCTGAGGATTATAGTGGAGTGGGTTCGCACTAGGGTAGGAGATGGAACAGGGTCCCTCACCTTTGTGCGCTGTGCTTGCAATCTGACTGGGAGCTGGAGCTGGGCTGGGACTTTGGAGAACCATGTTCTTGAGGCTCCGGACTTGAGCCCACTTCAACAAGAAAAGTAAGCAGCTTAGGCACTTGGGAAGATCCCCACTAGATGTACAAGGACAGGCTGCTGACAGTTGCCAGGGCAGTATCTGAGTGCTTATGTGGGTGATTGAATTAGACTTTCTAGAGTTTATGAAGCTCCGCTCTTGAGAAGCAGTGGATCTGGGTGTGTGGTATAACACATACCTCTGTCCCAGCATTTGAGAAGTAGAAGCAGGAAGATCAGAAGGCTAAGGACAGCCTTGACTGTGTAGTGAGTCTAAGACTTGCCCGTACTAAATTAGAATTCATCTTAAAAAAAAAAAACAACCTAATGAACCTACAGAAAGAGAGAGGGAGGGAGGGAGGGAGGGACGGAGGGAGGGAGGGAAGGAAGGAAGGAAGGAAGGAAGGAAGGAAGGAAGGAAGGAAGGAAGGAAGGAAGGAAAGAAGGAAGGAAAGAAGGAAAGAAGGAAGGAGGAAGGGGAGGCAGAGGGAGCTCGGGAAGACCCTAGGAGAGATCACAGCCATGCTTCCTGAGAGACGCAGAGGGAGCAGGGCCTCCGACTGCACCAGCACCCTCCATCACACATCGCTCCCTTTGCATCCTTCCCACACAGTTGGGCAGCCACAGCTCTGTCCTGGAGCATGAGGGTGGGGGTGGGGGGCTGGCTGGGCTGCTACACATGCTGTCTCACTTCTTTCTGCAGCCTGCCAGGGTAGGAGCAAGAGTCCAGGCCACTCATACCACACAGTAAGATGGAAAGGAGGCCAGGGAACAACCTGGGAGATTGCTAAGAAGATAATTTTGTTTTATCTTCATAGAGGGCAGACTGTTAATATGAACAAAAGTTGTTCTTTTGTGAATTTAATCCAAAGAAATGATAGTGAGTTCAGTTTTCCAGCATATTAATAAAGATTCTTACGTCTATTTAGAAAACAACTGAATCATCCTATACATCCAACAGTATGGGACTGATTAAGTAGATCATGCCATAGTTACAGCTAAATAAAGCCATAGACCCACTTTTGAGAAGAAAAGCTGTCTACTACATAAGTAAACACACGATCTTTAAAAAATTAGAAAGCAGGGGCAGCAAGATGACTGCAAGTAAAGGCTTTGCCACCAAGCCTGACACCCTGAGCTCAGTCCCGGGAACTCACCTGGTGGAATTTGCCCTCTGACCTCTGTTTGCACTGTGGCATACACCCCTGCTCCATAGGCACCGGCACACATGCCTGCACATACATATACACGGCACACACGCACAAGTAAATTAATAAATATAATCAAAAATTTAAAGGTAGGAAGTATGATTGTATATCTATAGGATTATCTGTGAACACCCTTGATTTATGACCTAATTTCATTCCCAAAGGAGATTTGAGACCCTCTCTTCCAATCAGCACATTATTATAATTTATAGTCCCATTTCCAGAAATACAGAAATTTCTGTATCACAATAATACCAAATGAATAAAAGTGTAGGTCAGATATATATATGAAACAAAGTATGTAATAGATTTCATAGTCACAGTGAACACAGCATTATTATGGTGGTTAAGAGCCTAGTTTCTGGAGCCAGACGTCTGTCGACGTTGCAGATTGTCTGGGGTGAGTGTGGGCCAGCTCACCCCTTGGCTTGATTGCCTGTAAGATGCAGGCAGGAGTCCTCACCCTGCAGTGCTCTGAGAACTGAGCTTACTTAGAGGGAGTACTTAGTGCTGGTGACACTTGATGGCAATTAAGTCACTAAGTATCAGCTGTCATCCTGCGGCCTCAGCTTCCCCAGTGCAGGGGTTTTAGACCTAGACTACTTACTACCTACCCTTAGTTAGAGATAACTAAGTTATTGTTAGTTGGAGGTAATGGTTTGGGTTTTTTTTTTGGGGGGGGGGTTAGTTTTGGATTTTTGAGATGGGATCTTGCTTTGTAACCAGTAGTAGCCTGTAACTCACTGTGTAGCCCAGGCTGGCCACAAACTTACAGAAGTTCTCCTGTCTTAGCCTTCTGAGTGCTGTGATTATAGGCATGTACCATTGCGCCCAGCTCACATGAGCTCCTGTTAAGTACTTTAGGGCTTGAGGTGTATCTCAGTGACAGAGTAAGCTGGAGTCGCCAGGCATAGAGCTGCACACCTGTAATCTCAGCCCATAAGAGCCAGAGGCAGGCCAGGCAGTGGTACATGCCTTTAATCCCAGCAGAGGCAGGTGGATCTCTGAGTTCAAGGCCAGCCTGGTCTAAAGAGTGAATTCCAGGACAGCCAAGGCTATACAGAGAAACCCTGTCTCAAAAAAACCGGAAAAAAAAAAAAAGGAGCCAGAGGCAGGGAGGTTAGGAGTTCAAGACCAACCTCTACCACTTGTGAACTCAAGGCCAGCCAGGGTTACATGAGACTCTGTCTACAACTAATTAATTAATTAATTAAAAATTAATGAACTAGGGATATAGCTCAGTTGTAGAGCACTTGTTAGCATGACAAAGTACTGGCTTAGTGTGTGTATAGCCCTGGGTTCAATCCCACAAAGACAAATAAACGAAACACTGTAAAAAAATGTGATTAATTCAAGTGATGGAATTTTTAATACAATGCAGAATTTTCCTTTTTTTTTCTTAATGCCAGATGCCCTGGACGAGTATTTTGAATATGACGCAGAGGAGTTCTTGGTTTCTCTGGCCTTGCTGATAACAGAAGGACGGACACCCGAGTGCTCCGTGAAAGGTCGTGCTGAGAGCTTCCACTGTCCTCCAGCGCAGTCGCGCTTCCCAGGGACAGCTAGACATGAGTGCAGCGACAAGCTGGCCCAGGTGAGCTGTTGGGGTTCGTCCGTCCTTTGTGAACCGGTTCGGGTTCCGTTGCTGCTGGGGTTCATCGTTTTTGTAAACTGGTTCCAATTTTTGCGTCCCTGCTGCTCTGTCACAGTGATTTTTGTGTCAAGCAGGTGCTTGAAAGTGCAGTAGGTGACCTCACTGAGAGGAAGGGAGGTTGGCAACCCTGGTGGCTGTGACTCCCTTTTCTTTAGTTGTGGAGTTACCCCGACCCTTCCCTTTTATGTTCTTACCCATTAGATAAACGGTTACAATGGTTTTCCTACTTTACCTGTTTCCCCTATAATTTTTCTTTTTTAAATTTTTTCTTTTTATTTTATGTGCATTGGTGCTTTGCATGTATGTCTAGGTGGGAGTGTTAGGTCCCCTGGATCTGGTTTATAGACAGGTGTGAGCTGCCATGTGAATGCTGGGAATTGAACCCGGGTCCTCTGGAAGGGCAGTCAGTGCTCTTAACCTCTGAGCCATCTCTCCTGCCCCCTTAAATATATTTTTAAACTTTAAATTTTTTATTGTTGTTGTTGCTGTTTTCAGACAGGGTTTCTCTTTGTAGTCCTGGCTGTCCTGGAACTCGCTCTGTAGATCAGGCTGGCCTCGAACTCAGAGATCCACCTGGCTCTGCCTCCCAAGTGCTGGGATTAAAGGCATGTGGCACTATCACTGCCTGGCTTAAATTTTTTTTTTAATTTTATTTAGTATATACAAGTGTTTTACCTGTGTGTATGTCTGTGTACTACTTGAATACTGGGTGCTCACAGAAGCCAGAAGAAAGCATCTGATCTCTTGGAACTAGAATTTCAGATAGTTGTGAGTCACCATGTGGGTGCTAGGAATTGAACCTGGGTCCTCTGGAAGAGCAGCCAGTGCTCCCAAATGCTGAGCCATCTCTCCAGCACTCTAATTTTTAAACTTAAAAAAAAAATCTCTAAAAAATCATCTTGGTTTTTTTTTTTGATTGTTTATTGAAAATGAATTTTTTTTTTAGTATTTTGGTCTTTAGGTTTCAGAATCTTTCCTATGAACTGATGAAACTGACAAAGTAGGCACACTGGGAATACTCAGAGACCTGTCAGACATTGCATTTGACATTCTTTCCCATAAGTAGAGCAAAATTGCCCTTCCCCAGAAACTGTGCAGCCCCAACCTCTACCCTGAGCCCTGTGCACAGAGCTTTCTATCTGGAGTGCATCACTTAACAAGAAAGTGAGACCGCCAGACCTGAGCAAGCACCACCATATAGGTCACGCTTCTTATGCAGATGTCTGCAATTACAGTTTTGAAATTTAAATACAAAATTAGAGCAGTCATTGAGACATTTGTTTATTTTCATTTTCTCTCAAGTGTCGCCAAGCCAGACGGACCAGATCTGAGGTCACGCTGTTGTGGAAAAACAATCTTCCAATCATGGTGGAAGTGATGCTCCTGCCAGACTGCTGCTACAGTGATGAGGGCCCTAGCACCGAGGGCCCGGACCTGAATGACCCCGCCATCAAGCAGGATGCACTGTTACTGGAGAGGTGGATCTTGGAGCCAGTTCCCCGACAGTGAGTTGTTAAACTTGGTGTCAAGGTTTCCAAGACCCCCTACACCTTCTGGAATACTGCAGCATGTCTCTGAATCCCTCTTTTTTATGTAGTAGAGTTGAGATGCTTACTGTGTACTTATGACACCAAGTGACATTAGGAAGTGCATGTGTGCACTCTCAGAGCACACGTCCCAGGAGATGCTTGTTCCCGCTTATCTCCTGCAAAAGCAGTCACTCCATATTTGCTGACATGTGATTGTACCTTCTTCCTCCCCTTAGGAATGGCGACCGATTCATCGAAGAGAAGGCTCTTCTGCTGGCTGTCCGATCGTTTGTGTTTTTTTCTCAGTTAAGTGCTTGGCTGAGTGTTTCTCATGGTGCTATTCCACGAAATATTCTTTACAGGTATGTCCAGGGTGGGAAGGGACAGTGCAGAGTGGTGTCTTAGCTCTCACAAACACATTTCCTTCATTTGTAAATGAAAATCAGTAAAGGTTGAGGTTTTTCTCAAAACAAGTTAAGAGAGTTCTATTATATGGGTAATCTTGTTGGGTTAAATCTCATTAGGATGGCTTGGTGGGTTAAATTTGGTGTAGAGGAAGGTTTTGAAAGCATTCAAGCTTAGTTTAGGAAGGTGATCCAGCCTTAATGTCATGATGAAGTGGAAACAGAGGTCACCTGGGTTTGTGACTTCTATTGATGACCTGGAGTTTTCTATCTAGAACACATAAACATTGTGGGACATAGTGCTGTGTGCCCACAGCGCCAAGCTACTTAGGATGCTAGGAGATGCTAGGATGCTTAGGCTAGGAGAAGTGAGTTTGAACCTGAGCAAAATCTTTAAAAAAAAAAAAAAAAGTACATGTGTTTGTATGTGTGAGTTCCTATGTGCATGTATGTGTGTTTGTGTGTGATTGTATATTTGCATGTGTGAGTTCCTGTGTGCATGTGTGTGTGATTATGTATTTTGTGTGTGCATAAATAAACATGCACACTGCAAAGCGATTCGTTATTTCTTTATGCAGGTGACAGTCTCTGAATTATCTTGCTCAATAAAATGAACAGAACCCACTTATTTAATAATAAACACAAAGTCCTTTTTTTCTTTCTATTTTGGTAAATATGATTAAATCATAATATTCTTTTAGTGTTTACGTTTTCTTTTTGAGTTCTTAAAAAGATACCTCAGCTGGGCACAGTGGCTCATGCCTGTAATCCCACAGAAGGCTAAAGTAGGAGGATCGTTGCAAGTTTGAAACCAACCTGTGCTACATAGTAAATTCCAGGACATCCTGGGCTACAGAGTGAAATTCTGTCTTGTTTGTTTTGTTTTTATTTTTGTTTTGGGGGACAGGGTTTCTCTGTGTAATCCTGGCTGTCCTAGAACTTACTCTGTAAACCAGGCTATCCTCGAACTCAGAGATCCTCCTGCCTCTGCCTCCGAGTGCTGGGATTAAAGGTGTGCACCACCACTGCCTGGCTATGAAACTCTTTCTTAAAGAACAAAGTAATAAAAACAAACCTTCTTCCAAGTGCAGTCTGTTGTGCCGTGTATGTTGGTTTATCGGTGGCGTGCATGGTGGAGTGGTGGACTTAGTGCAGAGCTGAGTATAGGATTGCTTTTGATCCTCAAGTGGCTTAGAGAGCCCGAGGGCAGCTGTGACTGACCTGTGTTGTTTGGCTCTAGAATCAGTGCTGCTGATGTCGACTTGCAGTGGAGTTTTTCACAGACTCCAACTGAGCATGTGTTTCCTGTTCCCAACGTCTCTCACAATGTGGCCTTGAAAGTCAGCGTTCAGTCCCTACCCAGACAAGCTCATTATCCGGTTTTGACCTGTAGTATTCATACTAACATTCTTTATGAGAAGAGAATTCAAGAGCAGGAGCTAAAGGCCTATCAACACCGTGGCCCTGGCGAAATAGAGCACCGCTGTCCCAGCAGCTCACAGGGTCTGTGTAGCAAACACACGTGGACCATGGCACCCGTGAGTGCCCTGCATGTAAGAAGTATCTTGACTCCTGAGTACTCTGCAGCCATTAGAAATGTCAGGCTCTGCCCAGGAGCGGGCAGCAAGTCTGACCACGGGGCATCTCAAGCCAGTGTCCTGGGCTTCGGTGGCACCACAGGAGAAGTAAGGTCACAGGAGGCGTCAGTGAGAACTTTGAAATCACTCTCTGCGATCGATTCCAGTGTCTCCAGCTGTCAGAGCTCCCGGCAGTCAGTGGGGGAGCCTAACCCTTTAATCGACTCCTTGATTCAGGATCGACAAGAAGTCATTGCCAGGATTGCTCAGCACCTGATTCACTGTGACCCCAGCTCCTCTCGCATGTCTGAACACCCCTTCAGCACCCAGGAGTCCACTTCACTTAGTGCAAAGCTTCACCGAGTTCCCCAGGAAAGCGAGAGTGTCAGAAGATGCAAAGAAGCATTCTCAGTCTCTTTTGGGAGCCCAGAGATTAGCTCCACAGAGGACACCGGTGAGGGGAAAGTGAGAGGGAAGTCGGAAACTACTCCAGGAGAGACCTGCACCTCTCACAGCCCTTACTCTCGCCAGTCTGCTGGGGAGGCCAACCCGCTGATCGGCTCTTTGCTCCAGGAGCGGCAGGACGTCATAGCCAGGATTGCACAGCACTTGGAACACATCGACCCCACAGCTCACATTCCCCGTCCTGCATTCAGCAAGCACGACTCCAATTCCATTCCTTCTAAAGTGATCAGGAGTTCCTATGATGACAAAGCCTTGTGGAAGAAGAACAGAGACAGTGACTCGGTTTCTGCTTCTCGTACAGAAGTGTCCTTACTGGGAGACAGAGGGGATGGGAAAAGCCCCAAACCTAGTAAATGCTTCATTTCTTCCAAATACAATCTTCAGGAAAAGTCTCTGAAACATGAAGTAAGAACTCAGCATCAGAAGCATCCTGATGACATCACCCACAGCGCCAGGCAGGAGCCGCAGAACAAGGCTGCTGGCTTACTAACTTCCTCTAATATGACTCTCTGCAATGAAAGTAACTTGGGTTTGATTAGCAGATTGGAAAGTACACCTTGTAAATCACAACTTAAGGAGCAAGAAATGAGCCATGAAATTGAGAAACAGTGTTCACATTGCAACAGTATTGACAAACAGATTTGCACAAATAAACGTACGGAGAAAATAAAAGATGAGAATTATAACCCCGGATCTCTCAGTCATCTCCAATGTGATGACTCAAAAGGTGTTGACTCAAGAATAAAAGTTACTGTGTCGGAAATGTCTGACTGTTTCAATAAGTACAAAACTAATTGTTCAAATAAAGACGCAAAAAGATCACAGACCTGTGAGCAAAGCAGTCAGCTCAGCACAGGGAGTGACTTCAGCGAAGGTACTGACGGTTTCAGATGCACAGCCTCAGAGCAGCTGAAAACAACGGAACAGGAGCAAAAAGAAGATCCCGCTGATGGAAAACCTCAGAGGAAAAGTGTGAAGCACTGTCTGTCTACAAGCGAAAGACTGCAAAGTGCAGACGTGTTGGTAGGTGACATGTAATATTCTAAGTGTAATTCCCAGTTGTTAGCTGTGGTTTGAACTTTATTCCCCAGAGATCCGGTTATAAAGGCCCAAGGGGCTTCTTATCTGTACAATACCCAGTCTGGCATGATAAGCCTTCTACAGAACTATTAATATCCTTGCCAATACCCCACTCTCTTGAAAGTAAACACTAGGTAATAGAAGAAGTAGATCACAGATTTTGTGGTTTAAAATGCAGTGCGCGGACCCTTCTCTAAAATCTACAGTTATAGCACTGAATTTTTCAAGGCTCTGTGAGGTCCGTCATGCCACCTTTCATCAGTTTCTCACCCACTGTCTAAAGGCCACGTGACCTTTTCCTCCCATTCAGAGCACCTGGACTTTGTGTTTGGCCTGTGGATGCAGGAGTGGATGTTTTATAAAAACAGTTCATTTTTGCCTTTTTTACAGCCTCCTCTCATTATGTCACATGATTATAGAACACTCAGTTCCTTTTGGTACTTGGCCAAGGGGCAGGTACAGCACATGAGGAAACTGAGGCTTAGAGTGTTGGATATGCCTGGAGCAGTGGCTGATCGGTACCCCTTACCCCCTTTTCAGGGTTCTTGTGGCCCAGGGTTCTGCTGCTCCCTCATATTAATCAAGGACAAATCTGTGGGCTGTGTAGGTGCTCGGCTAACTTGGATTTTCCTGCTGCCTGTTCGTTTACTTCAGTGTTGCGAACAATCGGTGGGAAACAGCCAGGAATCAAGCAGACATCCATCCCTGTCAGCTTCATGTGCTGGGCAAGCAGCTGCGGCCTGTCACCAATGCTGCACAGTAGTGAGCCGGGTGTCTGCAGGAGTTCCACCAAGTGGTTAATCAGAGGACTTAGTTCCTGGTTTTTCCTCACAGTTTAGTCCTTGAGTCATACCAACTAACCATATAATTCTGAAAATGATAATCGATCCTCATAGTTCATAAACTTTAACATATTGTTTGAATAGGAAGGTACACTCTAAAATTGTCACAAAGACTTACTGTGGCCTTAACAACACTAGATGTTTTGGAGAGGCACAGTGGCTCATGCCTACAGTTGCAGGCTTTTAGAACTGAGGGAAGAGAGATACGGATTCAAGGCCACCCTGGCAGGAATGCAGGCCCTTCAAGCATAATTTGGATGTGCTGGTAAAGCAGTTATATTTGGGCTCACTTCAGAACTTTTGAAGCATGATATCAAAAACAAGCATTGTTTTCTGTGCTGATGTATGTACATGTGTGTTGATACATGTAAGATAGATAGGGCTCTTCAGCCTTACCACCAAGGCTGTGTATCTCAGACTGCATCAGGAATGAATCTACAAAGTTGCCATTCTTTGACTATCCCCTCTAAAATCTAGTCCTTTTCCTGCAGAGGGATACGCTGAAACATCCAAGTGTCTGGAGAAAACATAACTTTCATTCCTTGGATGGGACATCAACCAGAGCCTTTCACCCTCAGACGGGGTTGCCTCTCCTCTCAAGTCCCGTAAGTTCCCTGAGTTCCCTCGTGCCCAGCACCTGCAGGCCCCTGAGATGCCTGCAAGCACTTCAGCTAATGTTAATAGAAATATTTCAAAACTTGTGAAATAAATTTTCAGTTAGAAAGCCTTGTGGGTTTTGATAGTACATTTAACGGCTATATGATAATATGGGAAAGGAGTATAAGTTGAACAAATTTAAAATGTATTTCACTGGTATTGGAATTTTTCTAAAATTCTTTTGCTGAAGAATTTAAGTGTAAAAAAAATTTTTTAAATACCTTGATGAAGTTTAATACAAATAGTTTTTATCTTAGTCTCAGTAAATATTGGTACCAGCCGCAGTATTATCTAGAAAGTAAATCTGTAGTTTCAAGTGCAATGGTTAAAATCTAGCTTTGGAGGGTTTGAGATGTTGTTCAGAGACAACAGATCCAAGTAGGAGGCCCTGGGTTCTATTCCAGCACCATTTGAGAGGGTGAGGCTAGATGACTGCAAATCAGAGCTATCCTGGGCTATAAGGTGAGACCCCCATCTCCAAAGGGTGGGGTTATGTTTGAAAGAAGACATCTGGATATGAAATTATTTTCCTTGAAGTGTGCACACACACAAACATGCATGTCCACACCCATGCAACTACACACATGAACTCCACGTGGATAAAATAGTAAAATGGAATCAACTGAGTAGAAGTTTAGTAGGTGCCTGGACAGATATTTAGAAAGAACCTACCTTGATGGACAGAAAGGGGAGGGAATGGTAATCCTGAAAGGGCCATAGACAACAAAGTGAAATGCTCAGGATGTCTAGCAGAAGTTCCAAGCACAGACCTGGCAGGGCATGGAGAATGAAGTGAAGGAAGAAAGAGCTGAGTTATGCTGAGAATTGTACAGACAAGTCCTTATTTGTTTGTTTTTGTTGGTTTGTTTTATATGGTCTGGTTCTGGGACATAATTGAGTCAGAGACTTTTTCTGTGGAATTAAAAGGTTGAACCCATTTGAATACACACATGCTAGGAAAGCATCCTGCCAATCTTTTCCCCTGTTATTATTATCTTTGTCTAGGATGGTTGGCTTTTCTTTGAGGCAGGGTCTCCTAGAGTTGTCCATTCTGGCCCTGAGCTTCCTGTCCTCTGGCCTCAGCAACCTGTGCAGTTTACTGGGTTGCCATCACTCCTAGCCATGATTTCATCTGTTTCTTCTCAGACCAGTGCATCACAGACTTTTTATACATATTTTAATTCAAAAAACAAATCTAATTCTTATGTTATATGTGACTACCCTTAATTTGAACTTAGAACTTTCATTTTTTAATGTGTTTTGTAAGAAGTACAATCTAGTAGATGCTAGTGATTGAAACTTCAGAACAGTGTTTTTTAAAGCCATTCTCTGTAAAGTATTACATTTCTCAGTTACAGTGGGTAGGATTTCAGCACTCTTTCCCCCCCTTTTAATTTAAGCTCTAAGTGTTATAGGCACACATCCCCCCAAAGCAGGTAAGTTGCTCAGATAAGTTAATAACAGTCCTGGGGTAGAGAGATGGCTCAGTCACAAGCCTGGGAACCTGAGTTCAGATCCTCAGTGTCCACACAAAAGCTAAGCATCACAGCAAGTATCTGTCTTCCCAGTGATGGGGGGCGGGGCAGAGATGGAGCAGCTGTGGCACTTGTTTACCAGCCAGGCTAGAGAATCAGTGGGCCCCAGGTTCAGTGAGAGACCCTGACTCAACAGTGAGGTCAAGAGTGACCGAAGAAGATGCCTGACATTGACCTCTGACCTCCACACATATGTGCACACCTGCAAACACATACTTGCACTTATACATGAACACAAAAACCATATACACACAGAGTAAGAGTCCTGTACAGAGATACCAAGTAAGCTTTAGTTTTGGGAAAAGCCTAGTTCTACTTAAAACCTAGTCAAAGTGCTTTTATGAGTATCTGGGTTTTTTTTCCATATTAGTTAATAAAATGCGAATGAAAGAAAAATATGTGATAAGCATCATTATTCAAAGTAAACTGTTTTTAGAGAAATATTATTACTTTAAGGATATGCTTTGGACCAGCGAGATGGCTCAGCAGGTAAAGGTGCTTGCTGCCAAACCAGATGACCTAAATTCAATCCCTCGGGCCCACATGATGGAAGAAGAGAACTAACTCATATATTTGTCCTCTGACCTCTACATGTGTGCTCCAGCATGCATGTACCCATACACATATAAAAAATAAATGTCATTTAAAACAGTATGCTTAACTTGGATTTTCTGAGTGTTTTCATAATTTTTAAAAGGTAGTCCTTTGAAAAATACAAATAATATCTGGGTGGTGGTGGCACATGCCTTTAATCCTAGCACTTGGGAGGCAGAGGCAGGTGGATCCCTGTGAGTCCAAGGCCAGCCTGGTCTACAGAGTGAGTTCCAGGACAGCCAGGGCTACATAGAGAAACCCTGTCTTGAAAACAAACAAGCAAACAAACAAACAAAAAAATACAAATAATTGTTTTGTCTTTAGGTTCCTCAAAGAAAAACGCAGTCAGGTTGCTTTGATCTAGACACTTCGCTGCTGCATCTGAGAAGCTTGTCCTCTAGAAGGTAATTACTCCAAGTGCATGTGTGTGAAGTAGAATGACGCAGCAGACATGCTGACTCTGAGTCAAAAGTGTAGTAAAATAAAATATTATCTTGGGGCTGGAGAGATAGTGCAGTGGTTAAGAGCACTGGACGCTCTTGTAGAGACCCTGGTTCGATTCCCAGCACCCACATGGTGGCTTGCAACCATCTGTAACTTACAGATGGAATCTGACCGTTCTCTGGCTTTCATGGACACCAGGCACACGTGGTGGTGCACAGACAAACATGCAGACAGAACACCCTTGTGCATACATTTTATAGACATTAAAATTTTTACAAAGCCTTATTTTCATCGTGATGTTGTAAAGAGTGAGACAGTGAGCCCTACTGTGTGCTTGTCGCCTCCATAATCACATTGGCTTAAGGTTTGAAGTGGATTCATTCATTCTTGCTCCTTAACCTGTCTTCTAGCCCGCATTCCCTCCTTCTCTCCCTCCCTCCCTCTCACCCTCCCTCCCTCTCATCCTCCTCCTCTCTCACTCTCCCTCCCTCCTTCCTTCTTTGTCAGTCCTAGGATCCAGCCTAGGGCTTCATATGGAGTAGTTAAGTATTCTGCCCCTGGGGCTACATCTGCAGCCCCATAATTACAGTCACATAATTTAGTCTTTGAAAGTGAGCTGGTTGTAAAATTCTGAATATCATCCATTTCCAGTAGCTTCCACTATGTGATATATTATAAATTATACCTTGAAACCTTTCAGTGAATTATGTGTGTGTGTGTATATATGTATATATTCTTTACCAAATATTAGCAATACATATTTAATCTGAAATTTCAACTACAAATTTTGCATTTTAAAATTTGATAATATTAATTTTATTATATTAGTTTGAATAAACTTCCTCTAATTCGAATCAGCTTCTAATTCATTTTACAGATATAAATAAAATATTGCAGTTAATGTGTTCTTTTTTCCTTTGCTTTTTTAAAATAGCTCTCGACCATGTCTGAATATTGAAGAGGACCCAGATGTTCATGAAAAACCTTTTTTGAGTTCGAGTGCTCCACCGGTCACAAGTCTTAGTCTTCTAGGAAATTTTGAGGTAATGTTGTTTTGAAACTATTTTAGGAGTCGAAGTGCCTCCAACTAGGACTACAGTATCATTATGTCTTTAATAATAATCTTTCTGAGAAGAAAATTAGACTCTTATTTTTTCAGTTAAACTAAACAAAACACCATAGATTCTACAACAGCATTTTTTTTTAAAGCAATCATTTTCCAACATGACAAATGCTTGATTTAGCTTTCTAACGCAACTTCTGTATGTGGCCTGTTTAAGTCCTTCTAGCACCTTCCTAGTGTGCTCTGTTATGGGCAAATACCTTCTCTGGTAGAGCCTATTATATAACATAGCCCAGGCTAGCCTTGAACTTTTGCAAGTCCTGTTGCCTCAGATACCTAAGTGCTGAGATTACAGGTGTGAGTCACTATAACATCATTTTTCATTTTGAGACATGATCTCTCTGTATCACCCAGAGTAGCCTTGAACTTACTCTCTAGCATAGTCTGGCTCCCAAGTGGCTACTCACAATACTCTTGCCTTGGCCTTCCAAATGTTGGGATTGCAGATGCATGCTACCATGGGAACTAGAAAGCATAGTCAAGTATTTCCTTAAATAGCAAATGAAATTAAAGCTGGACAGTAGTTGTACACGCCTTTAATCTCAGCACTTGGGAGGCGGAGGCAGGAGGATCTCTGAGTTCAGGCCAGCCTGGTCTACAGAGTGAGTTCCAGGACAGCCAGGGCTACACAGAGAAACCCTGTCTTGTGTTGGAAGAGGGAGGGAGGGAGGAAGAGAGGGAGGAGATGATATTGATTACTAATTGTTCTGTCTCTTTACAACACACCTCGTCATCTTGTCTTCCAGGAATCTGTTCTGAATTACCGTTTAGACCCCCTCGGCATAGTTGATGGCTTTACTGCCGAGGTAGGAGCCAGTGGTACTTTCTGCCCCACGCACTTAACTCTGCCCGTGGAAGTGTCTTTCTACAGTGTTTCGGATGATAATGCTCCCTCGCCTTATATGGCAAGTACTTTTTTAACTGTCTTTTTCTGCCAGAATCAGCCAACCTAGTAATTCACACGTCTGCTTCAGTCCTGTCCTTGAAAACATGAAACAATTGCTAAGAGAAAGTTAGAAACTGATATAGATCAGTAAGCCAGACCACTGCTCCGTGACCTTTTTCTCAGTTGGCTTAAATAACAGGTGACCTGTTTTGCATTTGAAAATGGTGCTGAAAATTTACTCATTTCTACACGACTTACTGATGACTGACTGGCACAGCCAGTCCAGCCTGCTAAGTTCACACAAATCCCCCAGTGCTCACTGTACACTCTAATTCCAGGTGGCTGCCTTCTCACGCATTTCTTATCTCAGTCACACTTAGTAAGATCTGGGAACCCGTGGCTGCCTGAGGCCCCTTCACCCCACCTTCTCCTGTTTGGTTTGTCTTTGGCACATTCTTTTTTGATCCTGGGGTTCTAGGGAGTGTGAGCTATTTCTCACTACAGCAGTGTCTTAGTGGAAAGAAAGCGAGCTTCTGGGAGTTAGAACACAGCCTTGAGCCTGAGGTCCAGTAAATTTACCTTTCCCATTTTCTGTTGCAGTGGATTCTGGGTAAAATAAGCATTACCCTGCAGAAGTGCTTCTGAACACGGAGTGTATATAAACACTTCTTCAAAATACCAGGGAGAAGTTTGTAGTGACGGTGTGAAGTGCAGGTCACATAAGTCTCTCTGTGAGAAGCAGAAATTCACACAGGCCTAGAACTCAGCAGCCTGACTTCACACTTGCCCAGTGGCTCCCTCTCTCCTGCCTCAGGGCTTTGAAGGACACTAGTGACAATGTCTTTTGTTAAGAATAAAAGCTATGAAAAGGGATTTCCCTATACCTGAGAGGAGGTGATGCTATACTTTTTAGGTCCCTAAATCTGACCACCTCATTGTTGACCCAGTTTGTCAACGAGGCTAGTTTAGGCTTACTCCATTTTTAGGGTGAAATTTTGGTCCAGGTCCTGGGTAGTGTTTTAGACTTTGATAGAAAATAACAGAGAAATATTACAAACAGAAGAACAAATATGTACAAACAGAAGACTCTGAATAGTTACTGGAAAAGGGATAAGTCAACCTACTGGATTAAGTTAGTTCATCCTTTAAGGATATCTGCCTTCGTATCTCAGTAGGCTTGGGGCCAGCATGGGCTATGTAGTAAGTTCTAGAAGATCCTTGCCTTCAGAGGAAAACCCTGTCTCAAAAATCTAAAACAACTAAAAATCAATGCCTGGCTGCCTTTTCTGTGATATGGTCTTCACTCAACTATCTATCATTTTTTCCCCTAGTCTGTTTACTTAGTAGGTATGGGTTCCTTTTATTAGCAGCTCACTCCAACATTCCACTACAAATCTTTCCTAAATTTTGTTCTATTTTGATAGCTCAGTCTTCTTTTAAAGGACTGATCATGTTTTGTTAGATAGGACTGATCATGTTTTGTTAGATGATACGTATCCCAGACCACCAGAAGTAATGCACCCTTATGTTACTCTAATAATTGTGTGACCTTTCCTCACAGATTGAATGGTCCCCAGAGGTAAAATGTTAGGACAGAACAGTCTTTGTGGTGAGATTTTGCATCAAACAATTCTTTAAAAATTAATTCTTCCCGTTGGAGTCAGCAGTAAGAATGTTCTCCAAGAGCTGCACCACAACACTCAGCTGCCGGGAAACAGTGTCAGAGATACCAGTCTGACCTCAAAGTCTGTGTAGCTGAGGCTGGCTTTGAACTCCTGGTCTTCTTGTCTCTACATCTCAAGTAATGGGATTTCTGGTGTGTCGTCACACCCTACAATTCAATAATTTGAAGATTTTTTTTTTATGTGTGCTAGGAGTCTGTCAAATTTAGTTCATCTTAACCTTACTGTTACAAAAATGCCAGAGGAGATGTTTCTTTGTATTAAATAGGGTAATTTCCTAAGTGTAAATATTAACAGTCTGGCCTATGAAACAAATCAAGTCATGTTAATCAAATTCTGGTATTTTTGTGTAATTCCTAACTGTCCAGTGCTTCTGCCGGTTTTCTCTCCTTCGATATTGTTGTTTGGAGGCTAGAGCGAAGGCTCAGCAGTTACGAATACTGGCTGCTCTTCCAGAGGACCCAAGTTTGGTTCCCAGTACCCACCTTAGGTAGCTCACAACTGTCTCTGATGCTAGTTCCAGGGGACCCAACGCCCTCTTTTGGCCTCCAAGGGTACTGTACTCGTATGCACATACCCACACAAATACACCCAGTTGAAAAGAAAAGAAAATGTTTGTATTGGAGTGCTGCACTAAACATAAAAGACCTTTTAAATTTTTTTCAGTCACTATCAGCTTAATTGCAATATTGTTATGTTCTAAAAACTATTAGAAGTGTATATTAGAGAAAGAAATACAGTCACAGTTGTAGTTCCAGTCCCGTCCTGTCCCCCCCCCCCCCCCAGCTTTCTCCTTCTTGTGTGGGAAGGAGTTATGAGAAAGGGCAGCAACTCCTGGCTCTACCAGTGTGACTATAAAAGTAGCTATCATTTTGATATGCTTTACTTTTCCTTTCTGGAACTAGAAAGAAGAGTGTGTTTTTCATGTAACTGTCCACACTGCTTGTTCTTGAAAAGTGGTGAGCACACGCCTCAGTGAGTATGCTGAGCACACTGTGAGGAAATACTGTTGCATTGCAGGGGCCTAAGTCTAATGTCCATGCTCTCCAGGTGGAGTTAGGAGCATGTGTCAGAGTATGACTCTCTTTTCACCGTGATCCACTCCTTTTTACTCCCAACCCAGGTCTAGTTTCCAAACCCAGCAAAGATGTCACCTAGTGCCACGGTCCTGTGTTACGTTACTGTCACCACCTATGGCCATACGGTCGCCCTGGTTACTGAGAAGCTTTTGTGTGTTCAATCTGAGCTTTGGATTTACTTTCTTTGCATTTCTGCTTTCTTCCCCGTTGTTTGGACTTTGCAGACAAAATGCCTATGCTTAAGGTTTTCTTAAACTTGGTTTACAATGATATCATCAGGAAAGTCCTGTCGAAAGGCAGATTTGCTTTGGCAGATCTGGAGAATGGCTAGGCAGACTGCTTTTCTAGCAAGATCATGTGGCTGCTGCTGCTGCTGCTGCTGCTACTGCTGGTGGTGAAATGACTGTGCTTCACTTCTCCTTGGATCTCAGCTCTCAAGCCACTGTGCTCTGGTTCAGAGCTAGTTCAAAGTCTTAGATTCCTTAACAAGGAAACAGCTAAAGGGCAGTAGCCTGGGAATCCCAACACTTGAGGGGCCAAGGCAGGGGATTTTCATCAGTTCCAGCCCAGTCTTGGCTACATAGCAAGGCTTTGCGTAAATCAAAAAGCAAACCAAAAGAAACAGAAATAAGTTGGACATGGTGACAGACATGGTGTAATCCCAACACGTGGGAAGCAGAAGCAGGAGGATCTGGAGTTCAAGGCCAGACTTGGCAACATAGTCTGTTTGAAACCAGCCTGGACTACAAGAGACCCTGTGTCAAAAAAATGGAAAAAAAAAAAACATTCCAAGCACCTTAAGAAGATACAAGTTAAGACACAGTGTCTGAAGTAGCATTTCCTTTTGGAAAGGGACTTGTGTGGCTTTGGTGCAGAGCAGGCAGCCTTGTGTTGCTGGTAGACCTTCATTTTTCACATTTGCTTAGAACATCCCTTCTGCTGGAAATTCATCAGACTGGAACCCGGACCCTAGTCCCACCTACCTGTTGTCTTAGTTCTTTTCTTCTGTCTGTCATTAGAAAAAATTGATGTTTAAGTTGTTGACTCCCTCACTGAAGAATTCCTTCCATTTGGGGCCCAAAATGGTACTTTGTATACTCGTTACTTCAAGACCAGCCATTTCTTTGTTTCTCCATTCCCCCTCTTCTCTTGGATGATGGGAACTAATCCTATAGCCTCACTTTATTTCCTTATGGCTAGGAAACCTGACCCTGAGTCTGTCTCGGTGGCAGTTCCCAGCAGTGTGGTCTTAGGTAATGCTGTATGCTGATTGTTACAACATGTCCAGGAGAGCAGCAGTGAATGGTTCCTTTAGAAGGGGGAGCCTCAATGTTTCGTACTCACAGACTATGTCTCAATGCAATTGGAATATTTTACCATAGAAATTTACTGCAAGTGTAATAACGTGTTGTGTTGTTACTTTTCATCTTTTATATACATATGCACTCAATTTGTCTTCTTTTGTTTCAAGGGTGTGATTACTTTAGAGTCCCTTGGTAAAAGGGGTTATCGAGTACCTCCTTCAGGAACGATACAAGTGGTATGTGTTTTATAGCCTACAATTGCAATAATCATTCTCTCACACACATATAGAACTTAGCCCTTTCTCCTGCTACTGCTGCTGCAACAACCTTGGTAAGTAACACTGGGCTGCAGCTCTGTTTGGAGTTGCCATGCTCTGCCCCAGGAGTGACCATTTTGGGGACCTCCATTAAAGGAAAAGATTAATAATCTAATAGAGGTGAATGCTTTAGGCAAATGATACATATCATTTACATGACTTAAACTGTTTTCAATATAATTAGATCCTGACCGGTGTTTTCTATTAAATATTAAACCATATTGAGATTGACCTATATAAAAGAAGACCCCAAAATATTAGAATTGCTTTGGTAGGAAAATATGGGAAATGAGGTGTTATTACTAGTGTAATGGTTTCTAAAACTGACCCAATACAATCTGATGATTCCAGAGCAGAGAAGGTGGCATCCCTTCATCTGTATATTCATCTAATTTGGACTCAGAATACCCCTTATAACCAGGACAGACCTGATCTACGTTATCTTTCTATCTGACCTAGATAACACTGAAAGTCCTCAATCTGCTTCAGATTTTGCAGACTGGAAGAATCTGGCTGAGGCTGGCTGCTTGCACTCAGCCTCTGGTCTAGCCCAACAGGCTTCCTGAGCCCTGTGACCTCAGGGAGTCAGCACTTTTGTCAGCCTGGTCACACCTTATCACATCTGTCTCAGTGCTATGCTGAGCCTGTGCATTAATCTGGCATCTCACAGGGGTGAGACAGTAGTAAGCAATATGCATGTGTACCACCGAAGAATGGCTGCATATTAAAATGTGATTTCTTTATCCCAGACTTTTTTTAAAGTTCAAGAGTGATAGGCTTCTGTTCTCTAGCCCCTGACTGTGGAACCCATGAGGGTGTGTGAATCACTGGAGAGCTAGCTGTGAGCTGCCCTAGTAATAAGACATTAACCCAGAAAGAGAAGTCCACCTCTGAGTGGTCCATTTTAAGCATGATTTTATTTCTTACATGGTTTAAAATTCTGGGTCTGCTTGTGCTTGTTGAATGTATCAGCCTTGATCTTAGCACTGCTAGGTTGTAAACTTGGATCATAATGTTGATGTATTTCTCATTTTGATTCAGTGAGTGATGGCCAGCCCTGGGATGAGCTTCTGAAAGCATGGCACCAAGTTACCGATTGATGTGTTGGTAATTTGGTTAAAGTCAGTTCAGTAGCCTGGGTTTTTATTTAAAAATGTGTATTAAAAAATAAATTATTCATAGCCAAGAACAACTGAATGACTTCAGCCTTCTCATATTTTGGTCTCTAATGATACTGATGATTTGTGAAGTCTGATCATTTGTAGATGAAAACATAATGTTGTTATAGACTTTGGAGCTAATGAGAGTGAGCTTTATATCATGACCTGGAAATATTTTCAATAGAAAAGTCTCCCTTTGAACATTTATAGCAATATAATTGTACAATAAGTAGTTTAAAACAGCTACTTTAAACTTAGTTTTTCTGAGCTTGTATTTTTATTTTTAAAACTGCAATTCATTAAAACATAAGAAAAATTATAATCCACCTTGAGAATTTGCGGTTGATATCACCAGCTAATATTTGAAATGATGGAACCTAGAATATGATTACAAAATACACCATAAGAAGTGTATTCTACTTAAATTAAAACAACAGTTTCTGAAAATCTGAACAATGAGAAAAATGTATCTGGTTTGCTATTAAATATGAAATTTGTGGCTAAAGATTTTGACTTATTACAGGATTTTATCTTGTTGTGACATAAGAAATGAAGTTGAATCTTTGAAAGAATTTTGAGTATTATTTTGTGAACTTTTGAAATGTTAATATTAGCCTCTGAAATGAAACTTATCCAGTGGAATTAAATTACTAAACTGTCTGTTTAATTACTGACATGGTGTTGTGAGTCATATAAACAATCATCATTGTGAAGAATAACCCCTCTGTTGTTTCTTCAGACCTTATTCAATCCCAATAAGACTGTGGTGAAGATGTTTGTTGTGATGTATGACCTACGAGGTATGCCCGCCAATCACCAGACATTCCTGCGACAGAGAACATTTTCTGTTCCTGTTAAACAAGAAATGAAGAGAAGTATTAATAAAGAGAGCGTCCAGCACACAGCACAGTTATTACGCTACCTCATACATCTGAGGTAATGTTTCAAATTACTTCAGAACAATTTAACATTGTTACACTTGTTTTGTAAGCGAACTTTTTGACCGACTGGACCAGTACCGGGTACTCTGCTCTTGGGGCCTCTTGACAACGTGCCCGGATGGAGAACGTGTGGCATTCATTCCTACCACCCTTGCTGCTTACTGGAGTCAGGGGCTCGCAATTGTAGCTGTTAACTGGGAAATGCTAAAAGTCAGAGTGAAGCCTGATAATTGAGGCAGTAAGTTTTTAACCAGTGATGTTGATAGAAACTTAAACTGAGCCATCAGCCTGGATTGCAGTTAGCAGCAGGCATGTAGTAAAACCGCCAAAGCTGACTATGGAGTGAGCCTCTTACCTGTGATCCCGAATCTGAGTGGTCGAGGCACCAAGATACTTTACATCTTCTAAATCAGCAATTTGTTTTACACTCGGCACAGTCGATTTGAAGTAGTCCCATTTCAGGTGGCTGTTAGCCGCATGTAGCTAGTGGCCATATTGGACAGAGGAGTTCTGAAAATGGACTCTCCGTCACTCCTTGACCATTTCCTGCAAGGCATGCTTCTAGACATCTAGGAGGTAATAGTGCTACATGGAGGACACATTCCCAAGATGCCTTAGCCTCCTAGTTACTGAGCTCTAGGTCGTGGAAGGGCTTTGGGTTTTGTTGTCCTTCTGGTTCATTTTGCCAACATCCCTAAGTTGCATTTTAAGCGCTGCCCCCCCCCCCAATCCCTATGTAGCCCTCAGGAACACTGAGCAAAACAAAAGCAGAAGTCAGTGATTGGCTCTCAGGAACGCTGTGGGTCCCAGCTGTCCTTCAGTGTGTAAGCACCATGCTTGGGTCGGGAATGAGTCAGACATGCGGTGTCCACACCTGAGGCAGTGACTGACTGCTCCTCTTAGAACGCTGCCTGGTGGGCCTCGCCCCGTCTTGTTCTGTCCCCAGAAGACAATGTGTTTCCCTCACCCTGGCATTGCCTGACAAGAGCGTCGTACTACATCATGTTCATAAGCCATGAGCATGAAAAACGGCCTGTGAAACACAGACTTGGAGAACTTTGTCAGAAGAAGAGATGTGGGCCAGTGAGATAGGCCTCACGTGGTACAAGAACCAACTCACACAAGTTGTCCTCTGAAAACTACTTGCACGGTGGCAAGTATCCCCTCCCCTCCCCTCACACACAGATTTTCTTTTTAAATGTAAAAGAACTTTGTTTCCTGATATGGTTAAACCAAGCACTTGGAGAGGCAGAGGAAGGACGACTGACTGCTGTGAGTTCAAGGTCATCCTAGACTATGTAGTGAATCCCATGTAAGCCTAGGTTACAGGGCGATATCCTAATTTAAGAAACTTAAAAAACAAATAGATAAAATGAGATGCGTAATAAAATGGCAACAAATAAGTAAAGGAGACGTGTAATGAAATCACATAGTACAGCAATACTTCCCAGTGGTGGGCAGTGCTGCTCACTATCTCCCTAGTACGAGAGTATGAGGAAGGCCCTGGATTTTTTTTTCAGTGCTACCAAAATAAATAATAATAAAAAGCAGTGACAGCCCAGCCCAGTGATGGGGACAGTGATTTTAGCAGTTTGGGGGGCTGAGGAGGGAGGATCCCAAGTTCAACTCTGCCTGGGCCACAGTGCCCAATCAAGACCAGCCTTTGCAGCATAGTGAGACCTTGCCAGAGTCAAAAGAAAAACGAGGGCTGAAAATACAGCTTATTGAGAGTACTTCCCTAGTGTGTATGAGATTCTGGGTTCAGTCCTGAGTACCGCAAAGTCAGTCTGTCCGGCAGTTCTCTGATTCAGCCCCCATCTCAGCGTTGTCCTGATGCCTTCTGTTTGGTTGTTTGATAGTATTTGTTTCGTGGCATCGGGGATCAAACCCAGAGCCTGGTGAACGCTGCTGAGTTGCATTGCCATCCTCCTGAAGTTGAACAGTCTTAGCATGTGTAGCCAGCATTCACCCCAAATCAGCGACCTCTCCTTTCAGTCTTCACATAACACAACTAAATACTTACAAGCTATACAAAGCCTAATTGGAAAAATGGCATCTTCCCCAAAGCTTTCCAAGGTGAAAGCTTAAGGGAGGAGAAGTGAGCCAGCCAGTGAGATGGGCCCTGGCACATGCTGCCACACCAGGCCTTTCCATTAGTTTTGGAGTAAAGTCCATAAACACAGACCATTTCTGCTATGCCAAGGACAGTAGGAGAAATCAGCACTGGGTGGCATCTGCTGGGGAAGGGTAGTGGAAGATAGAACCAGCTCCGAGCCAACTTTTGATAGCCCCTTTCATTTCCCCACTAACTTTCGTCATTGCTTCTAGTGGTGTTTAGGTTTGATGGTTTCATTTAACCAATTGCTAAGAATAGCAGCGATCGTCCCAAAACTTGAAGTTTGCCCAGCACGATGCTTAACATCTGTAATATTTGCTGCACCAAGGAAGCTAAAGCAGGAAGATTACTCAAAGTTAGAGGCCAGCATTCGTTATATAGTGAGTTCCAGGCAGCCTGAGTACAGGGTGAGACCCAGTATCAAAACAAAAACTATGGACTTGGGGGGGCGGGGCGACTTGGTGGGTGAAGCATCTGCTGCACAGATCTGAGGTTCAGAACACACATTCAAGCTGGGTGAATCCTTGCTCTTGGGAGGCAAAGATGGAATCTCTGGAGTGAGCTGGCTGGCTAGAGGTTCTGGCTAGTATTTACATCAACTTGACATAAGTTAGAGTCATTTTGGAAGACTAAGAAAATGCGTCCACCAGCTTGGCCTGTGTGTGAGATGTCTTTCTGTATGCTGTGAATAGGTGTTGCTCCTGGTAGTTAATAAATAAAGCTGCCTTGGCCTATGGCAAGGCAGGATAGTTCCAGGTGGGAAATCCAAGCAGAGGTACAGGAAAAGAAGGGCAGAGCCTCGCATACGCCATCCAGCCGCCCAAGGAGCAAGATGCCAGCAGACCAGTAATGCCGCAGCCATGTGACAATGCATAGATTCATAGAAATGGGTTAATTTAAGTTGTAAGAGCTAGTTGGTAATAAGCCTGACCATCGGCCAACTATTTATAGTTAATATAAGCCTCTGAGTGCTTATTTATAAGCGGCTGTGGGACTAGGCAGAATGCAGAAAAGCCTCTGGCTACATCTGTGGGCAAGCTTGTGATGCATGTCCTGATAGAGAGTTGATGAGGAAGGGCCTAGCTCACTGTGGGAAGTGCCACCCCTGGGCTGGTGGTCCTGGGTGCTACAAAAAAGCAGGAGGAGCGAGCCAGTAATCACTCTTCCATGGCCTCTGCTTCAGTTTCTGCCTCTAGGCTCCAGCCTTGAGTCCCTAGCCTGGCTTCCCTGGATGATGGACTACAAGTTGTAAGATGAAGTAAACCTTTTCTTCCCCAAGTTGTTTGTGTCACGGAATTTTATCACAGCATTGGAAACCCTAACTAAGCTACTAGACTCGCCATTCAGTGAGCTCTGGGTTCAACAAGAGTCCCTGCCTCATAAATGAAGTGGAGAGTGAGGAAAATACCTGATACTTTGATACTGTCACTCACACACACACACACACACACACACACACACACACACACACAGAGAGAGAGAGAGAGAGAGAGAGAGAGAGAGAGAGAGAGAGAGAGAGAGAGAGAGAGGGAGGGAGGGAGGGAGGGAGGGAGGGAGGGAGGGGGAAAGAGAGAGAGAAAGGAATGCTCACATACACAGATACACATTTAAGAAAAACTTGACTCTTGTCTGTTTTATTTTGCTTTGCTTTGAGACAAATTATTATACTATAATCCAGACTGGTTTGTAACTCAATATGTAGTCCATAATGGGCTCAAACATGACAGTCCTCCTGTCTCAGCCTACTGAATAGTGGGATTGCAGATGTAAGCAATCATAGCCAGAAAAAACTTTTAGTATTCTTCAGGTATGGAACCCATTTTAATCTACCCTGAGTCATGGGCAGCTAATTTATATGAACTGTCTGTCTGTGTGTCTAGGATCTGCCTGACCACAAAGCCCAAGGCATAATCATATAATCGGCTGGTGTCATGGAAACTGACACCTTAGATGAGGAATGTGCATGTGCAGCAGAGTCAGGGGAGCAGTGAAGTCGAAACCCAGACTCAGAAGAAAGAAGCCTTGGTCCCCTTACAGAACAGGAGTGTGGTTTAGGGTGTGATGAACCAGGAGTGTGTTTTTGACAATTCAGACCCTAAATAAGGAACGAGTTAATCTTGTAGTACAGCAACACTGATTCTTCCTGCTTCACATTTTAATGATTAGGTTTACTTGTTTGAAAGACTCATTCTCTAACATTATTATTCTTTCTTTGTATTTACTTAGGTTCCAGAGTTCTAAATCTGGAAAGATCTACCTCCATAGAGATGTACGGCTCCTGTTCTCTAGAAAGTCCATGGAGGTTGATAGCGGCGCTGCGTATGAACTCAAATCTTACACTGAATCGCCAACAAACCCTCAGTTTTCACCAAGATGTTGATGGGGGTGAGGGGCAATTTAAAGTATTCGCTCAGTAGCCAGGCTTGAACGTGAGCATCCACAGAATGGAGTCCATCAAATCAGAGCCGGCGGGGGAGTGGCACTCCTCTGTTGTCCTGGACCAGACTTTGTTAAAGGACCCCTGAAGTGAGTGAGACCTGTGACTCCGTGTGGACTGGAAGCAGCCGTGTCTTCACCCTTTCCATACTGTTGAAACCACTTCATTGGACAGTTGCAATAGCAAAATCCCCCGTTAGATTAGTGTTTACACGTTTTATTTCTGTTATTTAATATTTAATGTTTTCCTTAATACTCAAGTGATGTTTGTCTCTAGTGTTCTAATGTAGCACAATCCTCTGTAAAATCATACTATGTATTTTTGACATTAATGTTGAAATCCGAAATATATGCACAAGTCTTTAATTTTGTGTGGTGTGTTTTAAGTGCTACTCATTTAAGCTACTGAAAGTGAGAATGAAATGTTGGGCTTCTTGAAGATTAATGCACTATGCAAGCATGTCTGCTTTTTATATCTCCAGGTTAGTTTTTACAACACCCATTCAGGGGCTGTCCCTGGAGTAACATGCTGTTCCTCGGTGCAGTCAGACAAAGCTGCTCTGTCCCCCTGGCAAGCTCTCAGCCTCATGCCCATTCTCATCCCTTCTGAGGTTCCCCCCCCAAAAAATGTTCTATTTTTCCTGAATCACAACTGTAGAGGTTTTACTTTAAATGGCTGTCCCATGCTAAATAATTTTCTCACACTTTTAAAAAGAATATGTACTTTGAAAACAAATTAATATTTATATTGTAAATATATGCAAAAAACCCTAAAACGTGTATTTGCCTTTTATTCTGAGATGAGACATTTGTTTAACTGTTGGATTAGACATCAGACAGTTTTCCATCTACCTCTACAGCTGCCAAGGAGAGAGGCATTTGGCAACGGGAAAGACTACCAAGCAAGGGAGCGTGACTGGATGCATCAGAAGCTGCCTCCTGCCATGGATAGAACCTGTGTTCCATCCTTGATATTTGTGCTGGGGTGATGGGCAGCACACCAGACAACAGGAATATTTGGATTGCAGATCAGGATTGGGACACACTCCTGTAATCCCCACACTAGGGGTGCAGAGGCTGGAGGATTGCTTCAAGTTTGAAGCTAGCTGGTCTACATAGTGAGCCCCAGGATAGCCACAACTACATAGACCCTGTCTCAGAGAGAGAGAGAGAGTTCCCATTCTTTTTTTTTTTTTTTTTTTTTTTTTTTTTTTTTTCACTTATAAACTGTATGGCCATGGCAGGCTTCTTGCTAACTGTTCTTTTATCTTAAATTAACCCATTTTTATAAATCTATACCTTGCCACGTGGCTGGTGGCTTACCGGAGTCTTTACATGCTGCTGGTCATGGAGGTGGCTGCAGTGTCTCCTCCTCAGCCTTCCGCTTCCCAGAATTCTCGAGAGTTCCCATTCTAACTACTCAGTATCTCACTTGGTTTCAGATCATTTTTAAGTCTCCTATTATTTATCCTTTAAATTAAAAATCTATTTTCTCCTTCAGTGAACTGTAGATCGGTCATGGAGTGCTTGTCTGACATGCACCAAGCCCTGGGTTCAACCCACAGCACAGTGTGAACCAGGCAAGCATGGTACATGTTGTAATCCCAGCACAAAGGAGGCAGAAGCAGGAGGATCAGGAATTCAAGGTTTATTCCTGATTCATAGTGTTTGAGGCCAACCTGTGCTACATGTGTGTCTCAAAAACAAAGGGAGGGAAGAAAAGAAAATTCTGATCTTCTGACCTTTTAAAGCTTTTACATGCTTACTAAATCCCAACTATTGTGTGCACATTCACATCAGAACCACTGGAGGCAGCTTCGATTAGCATCAGTTCTTGGACTGAACCTAATTGTAAGAATCTCTGTCAAAAGTATGTGGATGTTC
Organism: Peromyscus maniculatus bairdii; assembly: GCF_049852395.1. Classification (NCBI taxonomy): domain Eukaryota; kingdom Metazoa; phylum Chordata; class Mammalia; order Rodentia; family Cricetidae; genus Peromyscus; species Peromyscus maniculatus. Next base: position 72,562,907 of record NC_134858.1, read on the forward strand.
CTAATCTCTATGACTAATTCGTTAAGCATTCAGTTCCTTGTACTAGCCACATTAAATGCTCGCTGGCATTTAGCACTATATGATTAGTAGTCACTGTGTTAGCACAAATGTAGACAACCCACATCATCACAGAAAGTGCTATGGAACAGCCCTATTCTGGATTGACGGCAGCTCAGGCTACAAGGACAGAAGTGAGTAAAACTAGAGAGAATGAGATTCAAGGAAGACATCACAATCAAGTTGTTAGGCTTGGGGGCAAGTGCCTTACCTACTAAACCATCCCACTAACTCCAAAATCCTCTTGTTAAGAGGTAGGTAAAGCCAGGTGTAGTGGTACAGACCTGTAATCCCAGCATTTGGGAGACCAAGACAGAAGACTTATGGATTAGAGCTCAATATAGACTACACAATGAGTCTGTCTCAAGACAAAAAAACAAACAAACAAAGAGCTGGATAAAGGGCCAGGTAAAAAGGCAGGCATAGTGGCTCATGTAATCCAGAATTCCAAAGCCTGAAGCAGGAGGACCATGAATTCAAGTTTAGCTGTAGCTCCATAGTAAGTTGGAAGCTAGCCTGAGTTACATAGACCCTTTGTCAAAAATCATGTAAGTTGTAGATACATTCTGAAGGTTGAACCCAGGAAATTCATGAGTTCAAGACCAACCTGAACCATAGAGTGAGGCCACTCATCTCAACAAAGGACAAGACAGAGCCAGGAATGGTAGCTCATACCTGTGATAGGGCAATAGCACATACAGGGGCCACAGGGAATAAAAACGTATCAGGAAGTCCAGTGCTGGGAACCAGAGTAGCCCAAATTCCTAAACCCCAAGGTTTCCCAAACAAAGATTTCAACCATGTTTAGCTATAGCTACACATACAAATTCCTTGAGTTGTGTTTCGTGGATTCCATAACTTGTAGGTAGCTACAGTCCAGGTGGAGAGAAACTGAGGATGTTTCTCGATCAGTTTTGGCCCAAACTGAAAAGTGAAAAGCACCCAACAGTAGAAACAAAAACGTTTTTCCTTTAAACAACCGCCATTTCTTGGTTTTCTCTTTGTTTCTTGATAAAAAGGGGCAAACAGCTGACTTGAGATTCTGGTTACATCAGGCATCAAACAGAAGAGGGAGAATCATTTAATTTGAGGCCAGACTGAGCTTTGCAGCAAATCTAAGGCCAGCCTGTTTGGCTGCATAGTAAGTCCCCGTTTTTAAATCAAACAAAAGGTGGAGGAGGAGGAGGAGGAGGAGGAGGAGGAGGAGGAGGAGGAGGAGGAGGAGGAGGAGGAGGAGGAGGAGGAAGAGGAAGGAAGAGGAGTGGCCAATATCTAGAGGTCAAAAGAGTATTTTGAGGGGTGGAGTATTTGGGATCAATGTGCAGTTTTAAAGATTAAAGTACATGAGTAATGGTACAGAATCATGTTCTAACAGGCCCTGGGAATTAAGATTTGTCAAAAGTTGCTTTTTTCAGCTCCAGCTTCCTACAGAATATAACACACTGGGAGTGAGAATGGCCTGCCCCAAACCCTGGCCCTTCTAGCTCCCAGTTCTGGTATCTTGAACATAGGGCTAAATCTGTATATGTGTATTTCCTGGCTCCTATTTCATCTTCCTATGTTGGAACACTGATATGAGTAAGACAAAGACAGATGAAGACTTTTTCTTTCTTTAGAGATGGGTCTCGTGTAACCCAAGCTGGCTCAAACTTACTGTGTAGCTCAGGATGGCCTTGAATTCCTGCTCCGACTGCCCCTGCTTCCCATGTAGTGAGATTACAGGTGTGTACCACCACATCTAACATCTTCTTTTCTCCTAATGTGGGTGAGCATTGCACTGGGACCAGAGCCAGGCTTTATGGCTGGTGATCCTGTTGACAGTGTTACTTGGGGAAGGATGGCTTCTTAGACAGTTCCAGGACATTGCCTCTGAGGAATTTTTTTATTTGGTCACCCTGTTCCCCAGAAATTCAGATTTTTCTGACATGAATTCTACTATCTTTTAGGACCAGATATATATTTATAGTCTCTGTCTTCATCTCCCCCATATCTGTCCCCTCTCTCTCTCTCTCTGAATTTTATTTGATTAATAAAAACACTAGTTAGATGCATCCATTAGCCTGACTACATTTTTCCTTCAGTCTGTAGCACTGAGACTAAAGCAAGAGGTTTGCTGTGAGTTTCAAGCCAGCATGGGCTAGAGTGAGACCCTGTCTCAAACTAACGAAGCCAGGTGTGGCACATGTAGGTGGGCAGATTTCTGTGAGTTCTAGAACAGCTGAGAATACATAGAGAGACTCTGTCTGAAAACAAAAACCAAAAAACCAGAATGGGGGTGGGGCAAATATCAGAAGGTTCCTTCGCCAGTATAGAATGATAACAAACACACAGTTGTTGTTTTTTGTTCTTTTTGTGCAGTTTTGGTTCTGGAAACACCATGTTGTGTAGACTGAACTTGAACTCACTCGTAGCTGGCTAAGACTGGCCTTGGACTGATGCTCTTCCTGTCTCCACTTGCAAAGTTCTGGGATTCTAGGTGTGCACTACAGGTGATTTGTGAACAAACTGAGCCATTCTCGGGGGATATCTTTGCCCAAGGGTCAGCCTTTTAAGCCCTTTTATCTTAAACAGGCACTTGGTTAAGTGACTAAGGCTGACTAACCAACCTTTCCTTAGAAGGGAACTCAGGATTAAGACTCCTTTTGTTTTTCAAACTGAGGTCTCAGTAAGTCTTCTGGTCTGAGATTCTACATCTTGTTGAGGCTTTGTGTTTGCTTGTCTTTTATTGTTGTTGTCTTGTTTTCTTTCATTTTAGTGACAGAGCCTCACATAGCCCAGGCTAGCCTCATGCTCAAGCTGAGGATGACTTTGAACTTCTTGATCCTTGTGACTCTACCCCTCTGGTGCTAGGACTACAAGCATGCACCACCACACTGATTTTATGAGGTGCTGGAAGTCAAACCCATTCCAGGCAAATGATCCATCTACTACTGAGCTAAGTTCTGTGTGTGTGTGTGTGTGTGTGTGTGTGTGTGTGTGTGTGTGTGTGTGTGTGTATTGTTCTGGTGCTGGAGAGACCAGAATACAGGGATTTGCACATGCTGTGCAAACCCTCTACCATTGAGGAGCTACATGCCCTGCCTTTTGATGTAGGCCTCATTAAATTGCCCAGGGTGGCCTTTTATTTACTCTATAGCCTAGGCAGGCATAAATTTGCCATCCTTCTGTCTCAACCTCCCAGACAGCTGGGATTACAGTCCTATACTACAGGGCCCAGCTTTGGTTTTGATGGCTTCCAAATTCCATATCCAATTAGGATCTTTTGATTGTTCTCCTGCCCTCCAGAACTGCATTCATTACCTTCCAATTCCTACTAGCTGAACATATAAGGCCACCTTATTCCAAGATATCTCAGGGACCTTTCATTGGAACCAGATGTGCCAGCAGGTAAAAGATGCTTAGTAGAATGACGAGTCGATATGAAGCCACGGGACTTGGCAATTAAGAAAGTCATTATGGAGCTCAATGTTTTGAGCTGACTGCTGTGTAAGAATAAGGAATGGAAGCTGAATTCATTCATCGGTTATTTATTACATAGGAAATTCCAAGGTCTGGGAGGGTCTCAGAGTGAAATATTGGCCTCTTCCCTAGTGTGGCTAATATGAAGAGGAAAGGTGACATTACCAAAGTAATCACAATTTCTGTCTAATGATGCTGTGCTCATTATGGAACTCTCCAGAGCAGTGATAGCTTTGAAGAGGTTGAGCTAAGAAAATAAGATCGTGCTGAGACAAGGTGGAGGAATGAAGTAATGGTGGATGGGGTTAAGCTGAAGCAGAGCTACTGCAGAGCACAGAGCAAGCTGATGGGTGAATGGGAGGTCAGAGCAGTCTGGAAAGGCGGGGGAAAAGAGCCAGAGCCAGAGGTAAACTACAATTCCCAGGAAGCACCGGGCGCCCTTGGACGGAAGTGAGGTGAGGCGCGAGCCGCCGCAACCTTTGAGGGAAAAAGGAAGTGCTTGGGCGTCGCAGGGCCGGAGGCGCGGGGATAGGTAGGTAAGGGTGCGGCGCGGGAGTCTGGCGGGCCTGGGCTGCGGGCTCCCGGGGCCCGTGTCGTCACAAGGCGGCAGCCGCCAGCCCGGCGAGCGGCGGGGCAGGCAGAGGGCAGCGGGCGGCCTGGCCACCCCGGTAATCCGTCTTCTCCCGGCGTCTCTTCTGCAGAAGGAGCACCATGTCCGCGGAAGTCCCTGAAGCAGCGTCGGCCGAGGAGCAAAAGGTGAGCGTGCCGGGCTGGCCCGGCGGGGCGGCGGGAGCCAGGTGTGGCTGGAGCCCTGGCTGGCGGGCCTGCGGGAGCGCGGCCCGAGCGAGGCCGGCCTGAAGGAGCCCTCCGCCGGCCGCCGCCTGGCCGCACCGCACGAGGCGGTCGGCTCCTCCCGCATCCGACCTCCCCCGACCCCCCCTCCCAGGCGGCTTGGACACCTAACGTGCCTCTCCGGTGCCTCGGTGTGTCACCTGGGTATACGAGAGAGCCAGGACTCGGGCCGGTGCTAGGAACCCAAGTTTTCTAGCCAGCTTTTGTTTGCTTAGGACGTTGTATTCCCCCCCCCCCGTCCCGCGCGCTCCCCCCCCCCGGAAGCGCTCCGACCACTTGTAAGCTTGCAGGTAACTCCTAAAGCGGTGTCTCCATTCGGGGGCCCTGGGGGGAGCCATACAGATCTAGGTTAGGATTGTGAGCCGTGTGACCCCAGGATCTGTGCCTAAACCCTTAGGGCTTCAGTTTCCCCGGCGGTTAAGTCCCGGTCCTAGTGCCCACTGCCTACGACGGCGGGGAGGCCCAACCGAGGAACTGTGAACCCAGCACGACTTGTGCTCAGACATGCTACCTGGTGGGGTTTGCCTGTGGTACTTGACTAAAGCTCGAGAATTGGAGCTTTACAGATTTTCACTAATTGAATCAGATATTTCTCGAGACTTGGGGATCTTTTTGTCAGCTCGTTTGTATTTCTCCGATGAAGGGAAATGAGCTAGCAATCCGTCTAGGAATACAAGGCCTGTATGTTTTATCTGGGCTGTTGCCTGCCCATTCCATTATTATTAATTATTCTGATGCCCTGCCTTCCTGGTTACATGGAGTCAATGAAGAAAGGAGAAGAGTCCTCGGTCTCGTTTCTTAAATTGTTTATGAAGAGTTCCCAGCAATTTTTCTTATCACTGTGCCTTTAATCCCAGCTCTCAGGCAAAAAAAAAAGCAGGCAGATGTCTGTGAGTGCCCGGCCAGCTGGAGCTACATAATGAGACCCTGTCTCAAATTAATTGATAATTAATAACAAACTGCTTTACTGTACATGAGATTTGCTGTAATGTTTCAACTTTCTTAGGGCTTATACTGAATGTTGCCCTGTAGATGAGTGCTCTGTGCCCATTCCATATGTTCCTAATCGTGTTGACTTTTTCTGTTATTTCTTCCATTACAGTAGTTCTGTTCTGAGAGTACTTGTAAATTAACTGATGAAAAGAAAGAGAACAAAGATAATAAAAGCACCACGTTGTTCGGCTGTATGATACTTTGCAAGAAAGATTTCTTCTCCCTCCCGTCCGTCTGTCCTTTTTCCTTTCTGCAGGAGGGCCTCTGGGGCAGCCTAGGCAAGGGCTTGACCACTGAGCTCTATTCCTGGGGTCCCCTTCTGTTTCTGTGAGAACAGCCAGTGAGAGAAAGAGAGAATATGTGTGTTCACAGCAAGCACTGTACTGACTGACTAGCCACCCAGCCCCTATTTTGCCTTTCTGGGACAAGAGCTGGTGTGGCTAGCTAGAGCGGATGGCCCTGACACTGTTTGCCCCGTTACCATGCTGGCCTAGCCTTCTTGTTTTCAGTTTTGAGATGATCTCATTCAATTGCCCAGGCAAGCCTTCAGGTTGGTGGTTCTCTAGGCTCTGGCTCAAGTGGCTCAAGTTGCAAGCCTGTGCCATGAGGCCCAGCTGAGCAATGAGTTTTTGAAGCCGAAAGAAAGAAAGAAAGAAGGAAGGAAGGAAGGAAGGAAGGAAGGAAGGAAGGAAGGAAGGAAGGAAGGAAAGAAAAGAAAAGAAAAGAAAAGAAAAGAAAAGAAAAGAAAAGAAAATGTATACAGTTTAAGGATTACAGTCTTAGTTGGAATCTTATATTGTAAACTTTGATGTGTTCATAATTGCTTAGGATTTAGGAACTCAAAGCCCATGTCTGTCTTGTCTAAAATACACTGAAATGAATCTTGGTTTTAATTTGATACATAATGGTGTGGTAGGTAATTTTTTTTTTTTTTTTTAAATGGGGATATTTGTGTAGAGGTCAGAGAACAGCCTGCAGGAGTCGATTTTCCCCGTCTACCGTGAGAGTTCCAGGATTGAACCTGAGCCATCTTGCTGGCCCTTGTTTAATTATTTTTCCTGCAGGGGCTCACTCTGTAGCCCTGGCTGACCTTTGACTTGAAGTATTCCTCTGGCCTTAAGCCTCCCAAGTTCAAGGATTACAGTCCCGCTGCCACTACACCTGACTAAAATAATTTTGGGTGACAAGATTTGTTAGTACCAAAGTTTGAAGTATTGATTTCTAGAGTATAAATACTTTTGATTAAAATAGCCCAATACAATATCTAATACCAGTGATAACTTTAATGTTTTGTCTTTATGATTTTTTTCTCTTTAAGCATTTTTTTTTTAGATCTTTTTGTTTCTAGCTAATGTCATTAATATAAATTGGAGGGTGTTTGGAATATAGTGTCCCTTTTTGAATCGAAGATTGGCTGTAGATTTTAAGTGCCTGAGGCATGAACAGATCCTTCAACAGGAGGAAAATGTGCAGAGTCACTTCTGTGGTCTTGTGAGCCAAATCACCTGTTTCTTCTATTTGGAAGGACGGTTACATGACCTCAAAAGTTGACTATTGTCTCTGTTCCCAATTGACCTTTCAATTATAGTCAAAGTATTCAGTTAAAAATACTTATAAGATAGACGTTATGGTAGCTTGTTGTCTATAGAAGTTTAAGATAGCTGGACCCTGCAAGGAATAATAGGACAAGGTCACCTTCTACCCCTTATGAATGGTGTACACTCATGTTAAGAGAGAGACCAGTGGAAATAAAATTAGAAAGCAAAATTTTAAAAAGAGAAGGAAATCAGATAGGCACCTGTTTTTAATTGCGACATTCATTAAATATGTGTGAGCATTAAAAACACAGATATCTGTCTCTCAATTTGTATCAGTCTTAAACAGAAACACAGCCTATCTATAAACTATTCATTGTGGCTGGAATTGTGTTGAAACTAAATATATTGAGAAATGGTAGCAGCTGTTAAAGGTTAATTATCCCATAGGCCATGTGATGATTAAGTTCTCCTTTTTAATATAAGCTATGAGGTCATATAACTATCTAGAACTGAGATAACTTAATGTTTTAAAATTAGTTCTAGCTAGGCATAGTGGATCACACCTAATAATCCCAGCAGTCTGGAAGCAGAAGCTGTCCAGTATAATAAAGCCCATGGTGATATAGCATAAAAACCTTAACTTTGGCCCACTTTAAAAATATGAAAAAAACTAAATACATAATGCATATGTGCGTGTTGTGTCTTTGGTTTGTTTGTTTTAAGATGCCAGTAGCAAGTTTTCTAGAGGTTGTTTTAGTCAAACTAAATGAAGTGTCTTAGAAAGACTAGCTGAAGTAGAACTGAAATACTGTGTTTAAAGAACACCTGGCCAGGCTGGAGAGGTGGCTCTCAACCACCTGTGACTTCAGTTTCAGAGGATCAGTGTCCTCTTCTGACCTGTGGGCATGCGAGTAGTATACAGACATACATGCAGACGAAACACAGTAACTTAAAAATAATTCTTTTTTTAAAAAGATATGGGCCAGGCATGGTAGCGCACACCTTCAATCCGGTACTTGGGAGGCAGAAGCAGGTGGATCTCTGTGGGTTTAAGGCCAGCCTGGTCTACAGAGTGAGTTCTAGAACAGCCAGAGCTATGTAGAGACCTTATCTCAAAAACAAATAAAAACCCAAAAATACAAAATTTAAAAAAAAAAAAAAAAAGGCCTGGTATTTTTGTGCATGGTGGAAAAGGAAGAGAACTGTTAACATAGAATGTTTCAGAGTAAAACCTCCAGTTCCGTTCCACTGCAAGTTCTCTCAAAGGCTGCCTGGAGGTGGATGTTAAGGGGATGACCTTGGACAGTCCTCGCTGGGAGTAAGTTTATCTGCCCCATTATCTGTCACAGGGTGAAGTCCAAGCTCACTAGCCTGCTGTTCAGCCTCCTTTCATCACAGTCTCTTGCTTCGTCTCCCAGAAGTCCCCTTCTTGCCATCACTGTCCATTCTCTTATTGATGCTTCCTCTCCATCCTCAGACAAAACCTGCTCGTCCAAGTCTTTTTTTTTTTTTTTTTTTTTTTTTTTTTGGTTTTTTGAGACAGGGTTTCTCCGTGTAGTTTTGTTGCCTGTCCTGGATCTCACTTTGTAGCCCAGGCTGGCCTCAAACTCACAGAGATCTGCCTGGCTCTGCCTCCCAAGTGCTGGGATTAAAGGCGTGTGCCACCGTGGCCCAACTTGTCCAAGTCTTTGTGTCTAAATCCTACATGCTTTTTATTTAATCAGAATTATGCTTGGTTACATGTGACAGCAAAATGAAACTAGTAGTAGTTTGAACAAGATAGAAGTTATTTTTTTCTCTTGGCAAAGAAGCACAAAAAGCTAGCCCAGGAGTGGGAGAGTGGTTCTGAGGTTTTCAGGATGCCGGTCCTTGCTGCTGCTCCACCATTCTTAGCACCTCAGCTCTTAATGCAGTATGGCTGCTCCAGTTTCAGACATCTTAAGCTCATTAAACTGTGAGAAAGGACACAGAGGGGAAAAAATGTATCCTCTCCTTCATGAGAGGCTTCTTAAATCTTACATATGACACGTATCTTTTATTGGTTGGTTGTTTGTTTGTTTTAATGTGTATGGGTGTTTTGTCTCCATGTATGAGTATATGTGTGCTGCTTGGTGCCCTAGAAGGTCAGAAATGTGCATCGGATCCCCTGGGGCTGGAGCTACAGACCATTGTGAGCCACTGTCTGTGTAAGTGCTGGAGGTTAAATCCAGGTCCTCTGGAAGAGCAGCCGTTGCTTTTAACCATGGAGCCATCTTTCCAGCCCCACTCTGATGTCTCCTAATGACAAAACCTGCCTAATACATTTTCCTGAACATCCCTAATAATACAAGTAACATGTCTGTTTCCTTATATCAGTGTTTAACAGTAGATATAAAAATGCTTCCCCACTCCTTACCCCCCAGGTTTTAAAAAATTCTAGTTAATCTTGGTATTTTCTGGAGCTGTTTTATTATACTCTATCACTGGTAGGCTTAATAATGTTCTTTTTTTCTATTCAGATTTTTCTGTCTTTTGTTTGTCAAATGGGGTCTCTTATCCCAGGCTGGCCTTGAACTCAGTGTGTAGTCAGAATGAGTTTGAACTCCTTACCTTATTACTTCTACCGCCTGAGTGCTGGGGTTTCAGTCATATTCCGTCTTGTGGTGCTGGAGATGAAACCCAGAGCCTTGTGCATGTTAGATAGACGATCTGCCACTGAATTACATCTCCAGTCCAACCAGCTTTTAGATTTGTTTCTGTTCTTGGTATAAGATTTTTACTTTATAACTTACATTCCTGAACCTATTAATTCTGTTGCATCAATGTTCTTGAGCTGATGGTAAATCTACTTATGTAGAAAGTTTCTTGGTTTTATGGACACAGTTGAAGGACATTGTGTTCATTCTGGAGACTTTTATTTACTGTCATTGAATGCCAAGCACTGGTAAATAGTAAGGATTTACAGGACAAAAGTGATTCTCTATAAAATGGTAACAGTAGTTGAACCTTCTTCACAATATCTGAAAAGGTCAGTTGGCCTTTGTTAATTCATCAGTACATTAGTGAACATATTGCTCAGCAGACAGAGAACTTATTTGAGTGCTCTGGTTTTACTGCTGAGCTATGTAACAGCCACAGGCTGAAAAATGACATTCCGATAAAATTATCAGCTTATTAGAATATAAAATAATCATTTTTAACTTTTTTTTTTCGAGACAGGGTTTCTCTGTGTAGTTTTGCGCCTTTCCTGGAACTCACTTGGTAATCCAGGCTGGCCTCGAACTCACAGAGATCTGCCTGGCTCTGCCTCCCGAGTGCTGGGATTAAAGGCACGCACCACGACAGCCCAGCCATTTTTAACTTTTTTTTAGGACTAGAGATTGAACCTAGGGAATATCATTCATATGTTAAGCAAGCACTGTACCACTGATCTACATCCCCAGACCTAGTCATTTTCAAAGGTCTTTTGCTATTGTTGGTGCTGATATACTGAACCCGGACCTCATGAATTTTAGATTGTGCTTTGCTACTGAACCCTAACCCTTGAATGTTTCTGTATATGTATTCAAAGCTTGTACATTAGTAACAGAGGGTTTCTAATGTATTCTAATAGTAAAGCTCACAGAAATACATGTGTTAATCTTAGTTCATGTTTATATTTGATAAAGATTAGGTTCTCTTCTAAGTGTATACTATAGGAAGACAGTTTGATAACCATCCCATCATTATTTGTCAAGAATGTATAAATACATATATTTATAAGTATATAAATATATATATATGTAAATTGCACTTTATTTCATCATGTATTGTTAAAAATGTAGAAACCTGTGGCAGGAGTTTTTATAGAATAAAATTTCAAAATCAGCTTTGAATTTTTAAAGCTATTTTTCTTCTTGAGTTTGACATTTTATTTTAGCTTTTAAATTTTATTATATTTTATTAGTGGATGAGTGTGAGTGTGCAAGCTCTGCCGTATGTAGCTGGAGTTTTCCTGTGTCCCACCTGGCCCATGATCAGGACAAATCTCACCCACCAGTCCTGCAGCCGCTTGGACCCAAGTAAACACACAGAGACTTATATTGCTTATAACTGTATAGCCGTGGCAGGCTTCTTGCTATCTAGTTCTTATATCTTTTTTTTTGTTTGTTTGTTTGTTTTGGTTTTGATTTTTCGAGACAGGGTTTCTCTGTGTAGCTTTGCGCCTTTCCTGGAACTCACTTGGTAGCCCAGGCTGGCTCTGCCTCCCGAATGCTGGGATTAAAGGCGTGCGCCACCACCACGCAGCTAGTTCTTATGTCTTAACCCATTTCTATAAATCTATACCTTGCCACATGACTCATGGCTTACAGGTGTCTTTACATCTTCTCATGGTGGCAGCAGCTAGCGGCATCTCCTGACTCAGCCTTTTACTTCCCAGAATTCTCCTCTCTGCTTGTCCTGCCTATACTATACTTCCTGCCTGGCTACTGGCCAATCAGCGTTTTATTTATCCATCAATCAGAGCAACACATTCACAGCATACAGAAAAGCATCCCCAGCACCCATGTGCCACAGTGCATATGTGGAGAATAGAGAACAACTTATGGGAGTCTGTTCTCTTCCTCCTGCCATCTGGGACCCAGGGACTAAGCTTGGTGACAAGTGGCCCTTTACTTTTGTGAGGGCTTTTGGGGGTGGTTTCTTTGGTTGGTTGGTTGGTTGGTTGGTTGGTTGGTTGGTTGGTTGGGAGTTTTGTTATTGTGGTTATTTGTTTGGTCGGTTTTGCTTGTTTGTTTGTTTTCTGAAACTCTTGATATAGGCCAGGCTGACCTTGAACTCCAGAAAGCCACCTGCCTCTGTCTTTGCCTTCTGAGTGCTGGGATTAAAGGCTTTGTCACCACGCCTGCCCAGCTTCCTTTACTATTGTTTGTTTTTTTCTGAGACAGGGTTTCTCTGTGTAGCCCTAGCTGTCCTGGAACTTGCTCTCCCTTTGCTGTTGTTTTTTAAGGCTTGGTTTTATATATTGCATCCTGGCCTGGAACCCCTGATCCTCTTGCCTCCACTTTGTACATACTGGGTTTTCATATGCCCAGCTTTTAAGCTTTTGTTGAACAGGGTTAATTTTGTAGACCCCCCCCCCCCCCGCCCCTTGCCTGTAACTTTGAGACTGCCTGACTCTTACTAGTTTCTTTGCTTATTACTCTTCTCCTGACCCCTGCTGTGGATTAAACTCAGATCTTCATACATCCCAAGCAACTGATCTACCACTGAATTAAGTCTACTACACACATGTACAGTCTTTGTGTGACTTCCTTTTTTATTTTAAAGCAGGGTGTACCTCCCAAGGCAGCTCTGAACTCACTACAAACTTCTACAGACCCTTGAATGCTAGAAATGTTGGGATACATAGTCACACCTGATCAGTCTTCTCTTTTCTTCTTTAAAATATTTTATCAGGGACCCGTGAGATGGCTGAGAGTGTTAAGGTTCTGGCCTTCAAGCCTACAACTTTAGTTTGATCTCCAGATCCCACTGGTGGAATAAAAGAACTGACTCCTGCAAGTTATCCTTTGACTTACTTCCACACTTCCTCTGTTATGACATGCACGTGCCTCCACACAGCATACATACATGTAAAAGAAATTACTAGGATCTTTTTTGTAAAACCAAGTACTTATAAGATAAATATAAGTTAACACTGTCTTCTTTGGGACAGGACACAGTGAGCTGTCAGTAAGTTTATCCAGACTGTCCTTGAACTCATACTCAAGTGATCTCTAGCTCCATGACCAGGAGTAGATGCACCTGCCAGCACACCCAGTAGATGTCTGCCTGGTACAGAAATGTGCTGGTTTCAAGCCATTTTTTTTAAACATAGTAAGTTGATTGCTGCTCACACTGATTAATATAGGAAAGATCAGAGTTCCTAGGATCTGTCCTAATTCAGACAGAAATTATTCTTTGTAGCAATAAAGTCCACAGTAACCAGAGCGGCTTCTCTGCTCCTGACACTGCTCATAGTTGAAACAGCAGAAATCATCACCTAAGCCTTGCTGCCATCCCAGTCACCTCCAAGTGGGAGATTCCAGACCCCTGGCTTTCATTCCTCAGGGAAAACAGCCCTGTTCCTGGGTGGGCTTCTAGTGCCAGTTAGGTTTCCTTCAAGGACAAAACAGTGATTGTCTTCAATCCCTGTTGTGGTGCTGGGACCTACTCTCAAGGATCAGGCACCCGTGTGCAGGTTATACAGCACACTGGCATGCACCTTGTCATTGGGGACCAGTAAACAGTACCTGCTGTCCCATGCCCGCCATGGGAGCCGCACAGAGAGCAGGGCCTCTGTGTTTCTTTCTGTAGGGTTCCTCTGTGTCGCCCCAGCTGTCGTGGAACTAACTCTGTAGACCAGACTGGCCTCAAACTTAGAGATCCACCTGCTTCTGCTAGGATTAATGGTGTGTGTAGCCACCACCTGACTGGCCTATATATTCTAATAATACGTTTGTCGTAGTATCTATCTTACTCAATATAGATGCACTAGCTCTTATTTGATTAGGGCTTGACTAGTGTGTTATTTCCCCTATGTTTACTTTCTACCTATTTCACTTTTTAAATTTTACTTGGTAAGTGACTAGTTTTTGTTGTTGCTGTTTAAAATCTGGCTCTGAATTTATATTTGTTTATTTTGACCTTTTGAACAGGCTTTCCTGGAACTTCCTATATTGACCTGGCTTGTGAACTTGGTGGCAATCCTTTTGGCTCTGTCTCTCAAATACTGGGATTACAGGCATGACTGTCTCCCTTGGCTTCCAGCTACAGACTTAAATGGACAGGGCATCAGTCCTTTTATGGTTATTGTGATCATTGGCACTTTAGTTTTTTTTCCTTTCATCTTACCCTTTGTTACTGCTGCCCTTTTTTTAAAATCACATCACATCTTTTCTGTTCCTTTGTTATTATTGTGCTCTGTGTGTGTGTGTGGGGGGGGGGGGTATCTAGTCCCATTATTATTTCATTAACTTCCCCCATTGATTTTCTTTTCTTCACTACTAAACTACCAATTTGGAGATTTTATCCTTTATTTTTGTTTAGTTAGCCCCCTTTAAAACTTTATTTTGTAAGCCTGGTGGTGATGTCGCATAGCTTTCATCCCAGCACTTGGGAGGCAGAGGCCAGCAGATCTCTATGAGCCTGGTCTACAGTGCAAGTACCAGGACAGCCAAAGCTATACACAGAAACCCTGTCCCCCCACCAAAAAAAAAACATGATCACTTGTATATTAATTTATTTTCTCATTGCTCTGACTCAGTATCTGATAAAAGTAACTTAAAAGAAGGGTTTATTTTTGCTCAGAGGTTGAGGATACAGTCCACGATGGCTAGGAGTATATGGCAACATGAGCCAATACAGCTATAGCCAGAAGCAAAGATGAATGTTGGTGTTCATCTTTCTCCCTTTCCCCCCTTCTAATATTTAGTGTATGTGCATGTGTGTGTGCACTTGTGTGCATTTATGTGTTTTGTGTAAATGCACATGTGAAGACTAGAAGAGGGCTTCCTTTGGAACTGGAATGACAAGTGTTTGCACAATGCTTGTCTTATTACATAGTTGTTAGGATCCAAACTCCAATCTTTATGATTGTACAACTTCTCTTAAACCACTGAGCCATCTCTTTAGTCCACTTCCTTTTTTAAATTCAGTCCCTAGTACCCCAGCCTATGAAATGATATGACAACATCTAGAGCAGATCTTGCCACCTAATTAATCCATCTGCAAGCTCCCTTACAGATGTGCCTAGAGATTCTGGTTCCTGTCATGTTTTGACAGTCATTATAAACCATCATGACTTCCAAATTATAAACATTTAAATTAAAAATACTATCCTCTTATGTGTTTTTCTTTGTTGTCTCATTTTATTTTTACAGCACTTGGAATTGAACCTGGGGCCCTGCCCATTCTTGGCAAGTGCTCCACACTGAGCCACACCCCAGCCCTTTATTCTTGCCTACCCTCCTTCCTTCTCAGATGCTGGAAATTATGAGTCCAGGGCCTCTGTGCCCTCTGACATAGGGTACATCCCTGGCCCTTCATCTTCTCCTACCCCCCCACTCTCTCCTACAAAAGACATCTACGGTATAATATTTGATGCATGCATATGTAACCTATTTTTTTCTTTGTTTTATATTTCCTTCTCTTTATCTTAACACCCCTCCACACACACACACACACACACTGCCCTTGTTCATTTTGTTTTCTTTCTTAGCTAAAATAAATGTTCGGGAATATCTTTGATGTTCAAGAAACTGTAATCATAGCAAATTCTGTGTCCAATTCTGTTTTTAACATGACTATAAGTATAAATTATTCCACTTGATTTTTTTTTTTTTTAACCATCATATAAGGAGGGCAAGAACAAAAGCTACTTGACATATTTCAAACAGAAAGGAAATGGTTTGGGGTACTAGATTACAAATTCTTGAAAGGGTTGGAAGAACAGAAGGGGAAAAAGATGTTTTCAGAGGCAAGGATTGAAGAAAGTCGTGTTTGGAGCCTTTCATCTACTCCACTGCCATGTAGCTGCTACAAGAGCCCCTGATTCTCTGTGGATACCCCACTGGAGGAACTCACAGGGGCCTGCTGCTCTGTAGCAGCACGATCAAGAGAAGAATGGCCTCTCTTCTTCTACACTTCTTCATCTGTGGGGCTGCCTAATTGGAGTACAGTTGGGGAAATGTAGTTTTAGCCTTCTATTTGTACTGTTTGGGGAAGCTTGTAGAGAGGAGCAAGAATGGCTCAATGCCAGCAGCCACTGCACCCCACCCCCACACGTTTATATTTCTGTAAGTAAATCTGTAGTTGTGTTAGAATGTTAGTGAACATTGTTAGCTGGAGTTATTTAATGTAAGGTCCTAAAACTTCAGCAACTGCAGTAGATTAAGAATGTTTTATATGGTTCTCAAAAAGTATTGTACAAGTCTTGATAGTGCTTAACTTCGTTTTAAAGTGTACCTTAGGTCTGTCTTTTCATATCTTTCCTTCTGTTGAATACAGAACAAAGTTTGAATTCATCTAGGAAATTATACTGATAGCACTTATTAATAACGTGTTATGTATTGATAAGGACATTCAAGGATTCTCCTCCTTCATCCTTCACTTCCTCTCTTTCTCCTCTCCCTGTCCTCTTCCTTGTTTTGAGATGAGGTCTCGTTGGTCTCAAACATTTGAGATCCTAGGTTCAAGAAATTATCAAAAGAAGTGTGTTTGGGTTTGAGGAGTATGTGTGGGGAGGGGAGAAAGAATGTCTCTCCGTATAGACATGGAACTGGATATGTAAACCAGGCTAGCCTCATTATTGTTTCTTATGTGAGCATGAGTGTGGGTGGATGTGTGCTGACTATGCATGTGAAGGTCAGAAGGCAGCTCTCAGACTTGGCTCTCTCCGTCCACCATTAGAATCAGAGGTTGAACTCAGGTTGTCAGGTTTATGTGGCAAGTTCCTTTAGCTGCTCTGTAATCTTTCTGGCCCAAGAAAATCTGATTCTGACAGGAAGGTTTGAAAGTGCTGAGACGAAAGGCCAGTAGTTGACTTTGGCTCCTTTTCAATAAGCATTATTTAAAATGGGCTAACTGGACAGGGAAACCCAAGAATAAGGACTTGCATCAGTTTTTCATCCAAGTTTTGCTGTGAAATTGCAGCTCTGAGAATGCCAGGGAGTTGCAGTAGGTTTGTATAGTGAAGGGTAAGCGGCCAGCCACTAGATGTCGCTAAGGCTCTAGCACACCTTATTTTTGTATTAGTGTCTCCAGCTTTACATAAGTACAATGTCCTTATATCTTTACCTGGTTAGGTTCTAAACTTTGTAAGACAGGAATTATGCATAAAATCAGGTTTGAAAAACTCCTTAAAGAACTGCCACAATACTCAGGAAACAGAGGCAGGTGGATTTCTTCTGAGTCCAAGGCCAGCTTGGTCTACATAGTGAGTTCCAGGATAACCAGAGATACAGAATGAAACTCACGTCAAAGACAAACAACAAAAAGCACCATGAAAAATGATGATATTGCAGTTTGAATACCAGCTGAGGTGTTGTGACTTATGAAGGCTTTGTGTAGTGGCTTATGGAGGCTTAGTTTTAAATGTGACAGTAATCAGCAGCGTGTTGATATGCTTACACGCTGAAAGTTACCAGGGTTTAGATTGTATACCTCACACTTGAACTTTTGGACATACCATTCTTAAATGTAAGGACTAGAAAAATGGTCACTTAGAGTCTTACCTGTGCTGAATACACAAGTAAATTTTGTATGGAGCATATGTGTGGATGGCCATAATAAGAGATTGTCAGCATAGATACATGAAACTGCAGCCTAGAAGGGGGAAGCAGGACATCTGAATCAGAAAAGGCAGGTTTTTATAAAGAGATTAGAAAACAGCCGGGCGGTGGTGGCACACACCTTTAATCCCAGCACTGGGAGGCAGAGCCAGGCGGATCTCTGTGAGTTCGAAACCAGCCTGGTCTACAAAGTGAGTTCCAGGAAAGGCTCAAAAGCTACACAGAGAAACCTTGTCTCGAAAAAACTAAAAAAAAAAAAAGAAAAAGAAAAGAAAAAGAAAGAAAGAAAGAAAGAAAGAAAACAAAGGATATCTGCCATTAGCAACTGTTCCTTCAAAATCCTCTCAGACATTAAATGTGGGGTATAAGGGAGTTGTTGAGGGTCAAGTGTTGATAATACTGTAGAATATGTATAAATGTAATTTTGAGGAAAATCTCCAAAAAAATACATGAGATTGAAAAGTTCCTAGATAATTTATTTACTTGTTATATAAGAACAGTTGGTTTGACATTTATAGATTTAACATTTCTGCTATTTTACTTCATAAATAACCTTAGAGATTCAAAATGTGCCAAAAGTGTGATTTTGCCAGTTCAGAATGAGTCCCATAGCTAAAAGTACCCTTGCCAGCTGCTCAGCCTCCCATCATAGGAGACCTGTGCTTTTTCATGATTCATTGTTCCTGTCATGAGGTGATCAGTTCTTTCCTGTAAGATAGTGTTTTGAAGAATATGGACTTAATCAGGATGGATATTTGAGAAAATGGTCTTGAGACAGTGACAGGACTAGAGTTATAACCAAGTACCCCAAGTTTAATCCTTAGCACAGTGGGGGTACATTTAATGACAGTCTTTTTAGGAAGCTGACTTTGATACCTAAAAATGTGTGACATGAACAGAATTGCCCTTTTTGATGGTGAGAGACAGGGACTCACTCACTGTAGCCTGGCCTTGACCTTGCTGTATGTAGTCTTCCTCCCTCAGACTCCTGGTGCTGTGATTACAGGCATGAGCTCTTTTTTTTTTTTTTTTTTAAATTTTATTTTACAATACCATTCAGTTCTACATATCAGCCACGGGTTCCCCTATTCTCCCCCCTCCCACTCCCTCCCCTTACCCCCAACCTACCCCCCATTCCCACCTCCTCCAGGGCAAATCCTCCCCCAAGGACTGCGATCAACCTGGTAGACTCAGTCCAGGCAGGTCCAGTCCCTTCCTCCCAGACTGAGCCAAGTGTCCCTGCATAAGCTCCAGGTTTTAACCAGCCAACTCATGCAATGAGCACAGGACTTGGTCCCACTGCCTAGTTGCCTCCCAAACTGATCAAGCCAATCAACTGTCTCACCTATTCAGAGGGCCTGATCCAGCTGGGGGCCCCTCAGCCTTTGGTTCATAGTTCATGTGTTTCCATTCATTTGGCTATTTTTTTTTTCAATAATTGAGTAAAACCGAAATTTATTATAAGCTACAGTCGTCCTAGGGACCTCCATGCTATATATATATATATATATATAGCCTCTATGGTTCTATGGGTTGTGATCTGATTGTTCTTTATTTTATATCTAGAATCCACTTATGAGTGAGTACATACCATGACTGTCTTTCTGGGTTTGGGTTACCTCACTCAGGATGATTTTTTCTAGTTCCATCCATTCAGGCATGAGCTCTTACACCCAGCCAGATGTGAAGATTGCTGAACATATTTCTGTCCTTTACAGATATCAAGGTCTTCTGAATTGATTTAGTTAAGGGAAATATGCTAGTATTTGGGCAGCTGTTAACGTCTAGTAAAGAGTCTAAGGAGTTTAAAATCATATGTAATTTTGAATAAATAGGAAATCGGAAAGATCTTTTAGATTTTGATAATATTAAGAAAATTCTCTAAATATAGACAAAGAGCTGAAGAGTTCCATAGAAGGTGACTAACTATGAATGTATTATACATGACTGGAAAGTAACTGCAAGCAAGATTTGAGAGCTGAGCTATCTGGGTATTTTTATCCACTGTATGGGGTGTTATACATGCATCACAGCTATAATAGAGCTATCACATGGGACATTTGAGAAGAAAGACAGAAGCGTTTGAAAGGCTTCTGTGCTTGGTTTCTTAGTCAGAGGCTGTATTACTTGGCATTCAACAACGAAAGTCAGAATCCAGATATTAAGAGGTGAATTATTTTCAAAAACTGAGTTGTAACAGAAATAATTTACTTGAAATTATTTCAGGAAATGGAAGATAAAGTGACTAGTCCAGAGAAAGCTGAAGAAGCAAAATTAAAAGCAAGGTATCCACACTTGGGACAAAAGCCTGGCGGTTCCGATTTTTTAAGGAAACGTTTGCAGAAAGGGGTAAGTTATTGAGCATCTTCCCTCACAGGGAAATGAACTCAGTGTGCTAACAGGCCATGAGATGAGTATCTGCATTTTTAATCTCAGCTTACCAGGTGCATGTGTCTGTCTTTGTCAATATTTTACATGGTTCATACCATGAAGATGTATGAAAAGAATCAATTATAATGCTTTAAATTATAAAATATTCAAGTATGTAGCATAGTATAGATAATAATGTAAAAGAATTCCTGTGACCACCACCTTCATTTAATATTGATATTTTGTCATCTTTGTAATTAAAGTAAATGTAGATATAACTCAAACCTACCCTGTATTTTCTGTATGGTCCCTTTCCTTCTTTTCAAAAGAACCGATGTCTAGAAACTGGTGGTGTATCCCACTGCCCTTATTAAAGCTTTTACCATTTGGAAAGCAAGTCCCTCGTAACATCCAGAGGCTTAAGACCCTTTGTATTTGGATGAAATGATCACTTGTAAAATCATCTAATTTGCTTTGTAGTTCTTTTTTTTTTTTAACTGATTTACATGTTATAATTTTAGTAGTTCAAATTACTGAAAACATTTCATTATTTATTAGCATTGAAATAGTAGTGCTAATTTTCTCTCAACTCCTTCCTTAGAAAATTAGAGTAAAAACACATTTGAATTCTTTATCATGTGAGGACCAGAGAATGGTGAAGTATATGTGGAAGATAATTATTGTATAAGATGCTACATTTTTATGTTTCTCCTTAAGTAAATACCTTAAGTGTATTGGTATTGGCTACTTATATACAAAAACAAGTCTGTGGGTGTGCACCATAGTTACATATAAACTGTTTTCTCAACTCAAAACGCCGAATGTGATCATTACAAATGATTTTTAAAGGTATTAACAAATAGCATGTTTTTTTTAATGTGTGAAATGAAAGGATTCACATATTTCAAGTAATAATATACGGGCAATTATGTAAAATATAGAAAAATGCAAATTTTCTGTACCATAACACAGAATCTAGTAAGGAAATTATTCCAAATATCAAGGACCTTAAAAAACATTAGCATGATCCTAAATAAAGGAATATAACAGAGGAAATAGAACTATTAAAACAGACACTGTTTACATCCATGATAGAAATCAGTGAAATTTCATCATACTAAATTCAACCAAAGTGGAAAAATATTAGAATAATTCCTACTGCTGAGCTTGAAATTAAGTGTAGTTAATGAATTACTTGTCTGTATAAACATTAAAATCATTACTCTTAATTTTGAAAGTGTTTTATAGAAGATTCATGGAAATATTTACATTTGACTAATCTCTTATAAATTAATGTAAGGGTGTAATTGAGAGAAAAATATCTTCAAATTTAAAGCTGTTTTTTCCCCCTCTTAAAGCTTTTACTGTAATTAGAAGCAGCATCATTGTTCAGCATCAGAGAAATAGTAAGTTATAATCAGTCAACAAAATAGAATATGTGGTTATTTGAAATCATGACTGTAAAGGTCATGTAGTGGGAAACTAGAAATATCAGAGTGAGAACTGCATTCATTAGGAATCTAGTTATGCAGGATGTGCATGGACTGTCCACTTACAGAACCATACTGTTAGGTGTATTTTCAGCTATGACATAATCATGTATAATCCTAGGCATCAGATAGCCATTTGCACTTGACTGGTTACTAGTATTTTGGAGACAGTTTCTTCACAACAGAATTAATATATCTTAAACTCAGTATCGTAGATGTAAATAGTTGGAAATACTGCCACTTGAATCAAATAATTCTATAGAATTTGAAATTGAATGTTTGAATGATTCTGTATTTTCCCAAACTATCAGTGAAATAAGCCTTTTTGTTGTTCTAGAATTTATTTCAAATCTGAGTTACAAGGTTCTAGGTTTCAGTTTTCCTCTGCCATGATATTTAACAAGCTAAGAGACTTAGTTTCTCCATTATTTGAGAGGGTTGAATTAAATTTAATTACCATATTGGATCTTTTTCTGTACTGTACACATTGGTGATATTATGAAATTAATGTGTTATATTTTCACTGGGCTTCTAATAATAATATCGTGTCCATGGTGAGTTATAGCCCATCAGAGTGGGTAAGGATTTGAACAGTCTAGCCCATGATTTTCTGTATTTGTAAGGTTTGTAAAGTACCAAGACTGAGGGCCCAGTTCTAATAAACATGACTTTAAGGTTTGTCATGTTAGGTGGTAACATACATAGTGTCAATGCTGCTCAATTTTAGTGGGAAATCAGGCGTTGTGGAACATATGTAGCACTTGGGAGGAGAAGACAAGAGGATCAAGAATTCAAAAGGGTTGGGGATTTAGCCTAGCACATGTAAGGCCCTGGGTTCGATCCTCAACTTAAAAAAAGAATTCAAAGTCATCCCTGCTACATAGCAAGTTAGAATTTGAGGTCAGCCTGGGCTACATGAGACATTGTCTTCAGTTAGTGAGTGAGTGAGTGAGTGAGTGAGTGAATGAATGAATGTGAAGAGAGACTTGTAAGATTGCCTCCATATGATCTAAAGTATGTTTTATTTGGTTTTAGGGGTTTATTTTGCTTGAGATAGGGTCTCATTATAGCTCACACTGGCCTGGGGCTTACTAAATAGCCCAAGCTGGCCTCAAACTTGCTCTGATACTCCTGCTGCACAAAGACTCCAAACTGAGGATTATAGGAAGTAATCTAATATATATGGCGTGTGTGCATGTGCATTTATACACACATGCACACGTGTGCACACACACACACACACACACACACACACGCGCGCGCACGCGCTCATGAAGTTTAGAAATTGTTAAACATCTAAAACCTGCTAGACTATATCTGTTGGACCCTAACCTGAGAAAAAGCCATCTCCTTCACTGGTAGCACCTGTCAGTGTCTGTTCTGCCAGGTTTTGTTGTACCAGTATCTTTGCTCAAATTCTCTGGGCTTCACTGTGAGTTTAAACTCTAGCAATAGTAAAATATAACTATTATACTCTTCAGAATATCCTAGTACGCAATTAAATGAGATCCTTTTCTGATTAAATTTTTCTAGTTAGAAACTGAGTTCCATTAAATTGGAGGAAATTGTACGGCCTATAAGAGAGAGAGAGGGTAAAGGCTCTTTTTGCCAAGCCTGGCAATCTTAGTTCAGTCCCCAGGACTCACGAGGTGGAATGAGAGAAGCAATTGTAAAAATTGCCCTCTGACCTCCACATAGACTCTCTGACACACATACCCACTAAATAAGTAAATGAAAAAAAAAATGTTTATGTATTTATTTATTTATTTTAGCTTGCGGTGTTCAGTTTCTTACTTTGTACATTAAGTAACACAAATTTACCAGGCTGCTTTGTTGTCCAGATGCCAGCCAGTAAAAGAAGCAGTGCTCCATTTTCCTTTTTATGACAGGGTCTCATGTAGTTGTAGCAAGATTTGAGTATCTGTCTTCCTGCCTCCACTTCCTGAGTGCTGGGATTCTAGGTGTGCCACACATAGTTAGCTAGAAGCAGCTTCTTGATTTGGGGGCATTAGAATTCCACACTCTTTTTAAAGCATCACGCAGAAATGATACTGCAGCAACCTCAGAAGTGCCTTGCCCCGGGCACCGAGAGAGCGCTGGCCCATCCAGCTCTTGGGTCTCCAGGCGCCTCCCCTGGCCCCGCCCAGGCGTGACAGTTGCCAGAGTCTCAATGGGGGTTGGAACTTCCAGATCCAAGCTGGAATGGCTACCCACTACATTGCCCACATTTCATTGTTACTGCTCCATATAAAACTTGTACAGTGCTATCCAAAAAGTAGTTTCTAATCATGGATCCATTGGCTTTAGGCCAGATGGGGCTCATCAAAAGACTAGTCAGGAGGAGCCAGCTAATAAGACCTGTTACTAGGCCATTCAGCAGTCTTACGCTAGCTGTGAGTCCCAGCTACTTCATTTTAGGGTCTGTAAAGTCTGAGACATTTTTTTCTTCTCATTATTTATCTAGGCCATCATTCCATCACTGTATCTTTGAACTCTAATCTATTTTTTTGTTTTTGTTTTTGTTTGCAGCAAAAGTATTTTGATTCTGGGGATTACAACATGGCAAAAGCAAAGATGAAGAACAAGCAGCTTCCTGCTGCAGCCCCGGATAAGACAGAGGTCACTGGTGACCACATTCCCACTCCACAGGACCTTCCTCAGCGGAAACCATCCCTGGTTGCTAGCAAGCTGGCTGGCTGATTAAAAGAGCTGAACTGCATGGGTCTTCTAATGTCCTTTATTTCTCCTTACTGCGTTACTTACCCACTTTCTGTTTCCTTTCACTCACTATGTCATTGGAGACTGACAGCTTTGCAGGTAGTGGTAGTGTGTGCTGCTGTTGTCAGGGAGCAGACATGTGTAGAGGTTTTAGTTAGTTTAACAGTGCACTGATGCAAAGGACATGGAACAGCAACTTAAGTAATTGACGTTACAATAATTGTACATATTACCTAGCTGGTGTAGGGCTGGCTCCAACAAGTAGCAAGCAAGTTTTACAGCTTTAATGTTCTGGCTTTCCTTACTTCCCCATAATTACAGCTTTGTATGTTACTCTTATTTAATAGAACCTCTGTTGTATTGATTTCTTCTGTATTTTCCTTTTGAATTTTGTAAGACAGAAGTTTAAGACCACAAGTTGGAAGACAAGTCACATAATTCAGACACAAGTAAATGGGCTGCAAAAGATTTGAATAACTGCTTGGACTTGACGGCCTTAAACCTGCTGTTCCAGCTTTAACAAGAGCATCTTACCTGGGCGATATTTGCCCGTTCTGGTGTGACTTGTGTGACTCCAACGCTTACCAGCTGTCATTGACGCTCATGCTCTTCCTCGGGTCTGCAGTGCTGGGACAGCTTTCTTTGTTGAAGACGTGAATGGGTGTGCATGTGCACTGACTATTGCATTCACTTTTGTGCCATTTTGTAAATACAATAGTTTTGCACAACCTTTTACAAATGTCTGTATTAATTTCACCATATTAGAAAGTAGATAATGTGCCAACCAGAAGCACAAGACTTCCTACACAAATCTGCCCACCATTACTGCTTTTGTATAAGAATAGTTTACAATCTTGAGCTTATTAGAATACCAAACTGAAATACACTCAGCCTGATACAGAATTAAGCATTTTCATTTGTTACTAATATTCATGACTTTCAGTGGCCTTGTACAAATATGATATGTTGCTTAGGCATATCTTTTGTTCTATGCAGAACATTTCATTTTGACTCTTTACAAAAAAAATTACAATTCATATAATTTATATAAACTTCCTTAATGTAGAAACTTTTTACTTCCAACTCAGCTTTGGGGATACTAAAGTTAAAGGCTTGCATTCTCTGCCTTCTATGTTGTTCTCAACCCCCATCTTCTCTTTACTTTGCTTCTGTGACTCGTGTTGGGCTGTTCCATTTATGAGAGCATACATGTCTATCTCTACTTTTTAAACTTGCTTAAATAAAAGGATTTTTGTGAGGGTTTTTTGTTATGCTGAGGATCAAACCACTGTCTCACACGTGCTTAATAAGCACTGTACCACAGAACTACACTCTTATCCCTAAGGGAACTTTATAATGAAGCAAGTAGTTGAAAAGATTGGTCTAGGAAACTGTCACGATAAGCTGAATTCTGGTTAAATAATTTTAAATAATTAGGATGAACTAGGAAAATTGGGCTTATAACAATTACAGTGATTTATGTGATAGGTAAAACATTTATATTAAACTATTTAGGTATCTCCTCTACATGTCATTTTAATAAAATATCAATTTACTTTTACTTGTGGTTTATGTGATAGTGAAAACATTAGCACACTTTATTGGGACACGTTTACTATTTTCTTAGAGCCCTTTCTCCAGGATGTCAGGCCTAGGGGAAGCATATTGAGCTGCAGCAGCCTGAGCTGATATTGTTCTTTCCCTTCATCTTGGGCTGGGATGAGACCTACCCCACTACGGGAATCCAGGCATCATTTTGTATTGTGGCTATATGCACCTGCTTTCCTATGGTTTCACACTCGTGATTAGTCCTGCTCCACTCAACCTGAAAGGAAGAAAAGCAACACACTCTATACTCCACATTGGTAATTTTACAGCGTAGTTCTATGTCAATGTATTTGTAATGAGCAAGTGAACTATTCTGTAATATGTATAATTCACCATAGGATTGATATCTAGTCTTTTTTCCCCCCATGGATATTTGCAATCCCATCACCATTAAATTCAGATTAGATGAATCTGAAGTGAGAGTGGCCATGCTCTTCCTGACCACCAGACTCAATTTATGACAAGTGAGTAACACCTGCTTGAGTTTTGATTTGTAAAATAGGACACTGATATTTAACCTACCTCAAGACTTGAGGATCTGTGAAATACTAAGTGCCCCAAATAAAATCACTATCAGAAGAAGTCTCCTCACTAAACCAACCTGCCTTCTATAAAGTAGCAGTGCTTAAATAAAATCTCAGGATTTTCCACGAGGAAAGACCTGTTAAGGATTTGTACGTATAGCTGCATAGCTTCCATTATTGGTGCTTGAGAGTTTTACATTTTCCTGTTTTGTGTTCTGCTTCAAAGCTCAGTTTATTATAGACATTTTTGTAGGCTCTTTGGTCATCATTTAGTGAAGATTTTGATTAAATGAGCTTAATTGTCCATTTCTATGTCAAAGTTGTGTCTAAGGAATGGCTAGTTTTAATGTTAGAGTAAACTGAAGTTGATAAAAATACTAAAGGCAAACTGGCTAAAGTCTAAAGTCTGTTTTGTTCAGTAGCTCCTATTAGAAATTGAATTAAATGTATTGAAGGCTACATCGACAGTTGCAGCTCGTGTCTAGTTGGAATAGCATTTGGATAGATTGGAGGGGGCATGTTTGTAGTCTACAAGTTGCTAGATAATCTTGTACTAATGAAACAAGTCCAAACTATTCAAGGCAGTCATGACAAGGCCTCTTCTTGTTATTACTTCCACAGTTAGAATTAGTTGCTGTTTTTACTTGATGTACCCAAAGTATACCTCTGAGTATTGGTAGTCATTACTAAGTCAGACTTGTATTCTTAATCTGAATATCACAGTCTTATCAAAACTGAACTATCAACCCAAACTCTGCTCTAAACTTACTATTTGATGGTCAGAAGCAGGTAGCTTGTGGGAAGAACAGTTCTGAGTGGCTACCAAGGCCTTGTCTGTGATGGCTTCATCACATCCCCAATGTTCAAACTTACTACTTCATTGTAACCCATGTCTGTCACCTGTCCTTCCCTGAAGCCCACTGGAAGCACCTACATTTTCTGAAGCGCCATCTTGATCTCACTTGGCGTGTACTGCCAGTCTTACCCGGGTCCCTTTCTCCAACTTCTCACTACAGCTTTTAGAAATCAGAATCAAAGGAACTCAGAGTGGCTCATCATAAATGACAAGTGGATACTCTTAACTAGTTGTTCTAGCTTTTGAAGTAGGTAGACCTGTGGGTTTCAATTCTATAAATTCCTGGTGGTGGTGACACCCATTCGTGTATGTTTGTATGGTATTTATCAACTAAATAGCAGTAGAAATAATCTAACTCCTTTAGTACCATGCCCTCAAATCTGTCACTGCTTCTCCACCATTTGGTATGCAATAGGACACTGTATGCAGAGGGCCAACGTAAATGCCTTTTCTTGTTCAAGATGTCTGTAGAGTTGGCGGTTAATGCTGAAGTTTGTCAAAGAGCCCTTCCAAACTTATACTTGTAAAATACACCCAAAATAAATGGATCTACCTAATTTTTATTGATTTTAATACGCAGTTTTGTCTTATTTGTTAATGTTTTTCAGTATGTTTTCTGAAGTTAAGCCATTATAAAGAAATTATTTGTGATCTTAGATTTTGTTTTCATTTAAATGTGTTAATGAAACCCTGCTGTTCTCATCTTACTGTACTACAGTAGTAATATTAGGTACAGAAAAATGAAAGAGACGGGTGGAAATAGTTTCAGGAAGCCCACAGGGCTGAGGATATAGCTTAGTTGGTAGAGTGCTTGCCTAACTTGCACAAAACTTTGGGTTCAGTTCCTAGTGCTTTATAAGCCGTGTCTGCATGCACATGCCTGTTACCTCATAGGCAGGAAGGAGGAACAGTTCATAACTTCATAAGACCATCTCAGAAAAGTTCTAAGAATTCTATAGGAATGAATGCTTCAGTGTAGAACAGAGACGAGTTTTCAGATGGAATTAGAAATCAGATGCTGTGAAGGTAGGTAGAAGGAAGAAAAAAGTGCATTAAAGGTGAAGGACACTTCATTCTCACAAAAACAAGGAGTTGGAGAAAGGTGAGCTTATGTAAGGAAGGTTGGTTGAAAACAGCATGTAAGCAGCTTGTTTTTTCTTAAATTTGGTCCTCTCTACACTCATACTCTAAATACCTCCATGATTTCACCAACTCAGGCATTTAAGAGCTCTGAAGTTATCCTCATTCCCCCCCTTGGGGGAAGTAGTGACCAACACCCATAAACCCTTTATTGTACCATAACCAAACCACTAATGTTTTTTGTTTTATTTTTTGAGGCAGGATGTCTAACCTAGGCTGGCTTCAAACTTACTCTAGGCTTCATTCAGACTCAGGGCAGTCCTCCTGCTTGGCCTCTGAGTGTTGGGATTACAGGTATGAGCCAGCATGTCTGGCACCACTGCTGTAGCTGCCAAC
Organism: Peromyscus maniculatus bairdii; assembly: GCF_049852395.1. Lineage (NCBI taxonomy): Eukaryota > Metazoa > Chordata > Mammalia > Rodentia > Cricetidae > Peromyscus > Peromyscus maniculatus. Next base: position 72,591,140 of record NC_134858.1, read on the forward strand.
CTTTCGTGCTCTCTGCCATCCTACCTCGACCTTCCACATTCATTGCTGTGGGAGCCACAGTGGTTTTCTTAGATCTTGTTTTGTTGCCCAGGCCTTTCTTCAGTCTTGGGCTCAAGTAATACACTTAAGCATCCTGAGTAGTTGAATATCCATCCCCCTGGCAACACAGTGATTTTAAAAATGTGAATTTCATGTAGCTTCTAGAGTTTGGGTGTGGAATGTTACAGAATGCAGTATTCAGAGGAGGGTCTTGGGGTTATGAGCTCTTATTTAATTGACTGATGGATTCATAATCCAGTAGACTTGTGAGGAGGTGGAATACAATGCGTCCTTATAGAGACTGGGTTCCTGAGGACATGGTTTGGGAGACTGGTTCTAGGTCTCTTCTTGTCTGCCATGGAGGTGGGCCACTGCTCCATGAACATGCTTTTCACCACTGTTTGCTTCACCATACTCAGACCCAAAAGTAAGGGAGGGGGGTGGGACCCTACGGATGCAGTGGTGGCACGTATACCTTGTTGGTAACCAATATCTCTATTGGGCTTGAGACACTCATCAAGGATACCATGCCTGGTGCTGAAATGGTAGAGCCCTTGCCTAGCAGGCACGAGGCCCTGAGTTTAATTAACATTACTGCCCCAAACAAAAAACCCTATAGTGGAGTGAAGTAATCCAGCACTGAAATTTCTGAAACCATGAAGCAAAGCAAATCTAACTCTTAATTATTTCCTTGGGTGTTATGTCACAGCAACAAGAAACTGCCCTAGTTTTGTTTCCTATTGCTGTATTGATAAAAGACCTTGACAAAAGCAGTTAGAGAAGAAAGCATTTATTCTAGCTCACAATTCCAGGTTCCACGAAATCATTGTAAGTCACATTAGCAAGAGCTTGAGATAGCTGCTCACATTGTATTCAGTTAAGCAGAGAGAAAGCTGGGTGGTGGTGGTGTACACTGTTTATCAGAGGCAGGCCAGCCTGATCTATAAAGTGAGTTTCAGGACTGTAGTAGGACAGGCCCATTAGGGTCAAGGAAATTGGCTCAGACCAGTTGCCAAGGCATGCACATAAAGTACTCCTTATGAGCCAACCTGGAGTCTGCCTGAGGGCCTAGCAACAATCGCTGTCAGAGCTCCTGATCGTGCCCACTCAATGAGGGGTGACCACACAGACAGGGTGCTGGGAGGAGGGTATATAAGGCCTTCCCTGTTATTGATAAATGAGTTCGTTATTTGCCTTCAACAGTTGGGGCAGGAGAACAGTTCCCTACAGATCAGTTAACTGCTACAGTAAGTGTAAGAAGAGATACTCCAGCTAAGAAAGACAAGTTAGAGAAACATTTATTATACATGGACTCAAATATTTTTAAGATTGTGTGTGTGTGTGTGTGTGTGTGTGTGTGTGTGCGCGCGCGCTCACACGCCCCACACCAAGTTCATTCTTTCATCCGGAGACACACTCACTTTCCACATAACATTGTTTTACCACTTCATCACAGTGCACTGAAGAAACTTCCCTCCATGGGCCTCCTTAAAGTCAGAGTGATTGTTATTATTTGCCCTAGCACTTGGCCCAATGCCTGGCCATAGTGAGTACCTCATAAATGTTTTTCTGAAAGAAACTGTACTCTTGAGAGTGTAGCCACTTCCATTCAGTTTTGCTGTATCCCTGTAAATGGTCACAGTTCTTAATCAAAAGTATAAAATTCCTCATTTAAAGCTGTAAATAGGATTTATCAAGCGCTGTATATCAGATGACTTACAAAACAGGAAGGATGGAGGCCCCGGCACGATGTCCACCTAGGAACAGCCCCGCGAATGTGTTTCAGCAGTGCTGCTTAGTGGGAAGTGCTGCTGTGCCTCTCTGCTGCCCTAGCCACAGTCAAACAAAAGCCAGGAGCCTGACCTGGGTGTGACCACTGCCTGGTCCCGAAGTTGCCCAACTCTCTTGCTGTGCACATGGCAAACAGAAGTTCTAGGTAGCTTCAAAGTCTTGTGCGGATGTGTTTTCACAGTACAGTACAGCAATGCTGTCCATCAGGTGATAATAGTTGAAGCTAGTGATGGAGGCATACACCTAGAATCTCAACATTTAGGAGGTGGAGACAAGAGGATCAGGAGTTCAAGACCATCTCTATCTATATAGAGAGCTTGAGGCCAGTCTAGACTACAAGAGATCTTGTCTCCAACAAACCATTCCAACCAAACAATCAAGAACAAAATAATTATAATTATTTTGTAATTGTAATTTCAGTCACACCACACCACCATAGCCAGTTTACACATAGTACTGGGAATCAAACCCAGAGCTTCAAGAATGCTAGGTATGCATTCTACCAAATGAACTACATACCCAGGCTTCAACTCTTTTTGTCCACCCCTCCCAGGTTCCCATGCAGCTCAGGCTGGCCTCCAACTCCTTATCATTTCTTATCTCCATCATGCTCAGATTATAAGCACACACTGCCATACCCAGCTCTCCAGTAGACATTTCCACTTACCTTATTTGAACCTCTTAACAACAATATACATAAAAGTTTTCCAGAGAGAGAGGAGGGAGAGAATGAGTGAGAGGGAGGGAGGGAGGGAGAGGAGAGAGAGAGAGAGAGAGAGAGAGAGAGAGAGAGAGAGAGAGAGAGTTAGTGAGAGAGTTAGTTATGGGGGCTGGTAAAATGGCTCAGCAGGTAAAGATGTTTGTTGCCAATGACCTGAATTCCATCCCAAGGACCCACATGATGGAAAGAGAGACCCAATTCTCACAAACTGCCCTCTGACCTCCACATGTACCTATAAATAAATAAGCAAATGTAATTTTAGAAATTAAAAAAGGGCTTACAAGTTGAATATGGTAGTGAATGCCTATAATCTTAACAGGAGGCAGGTGACATGAACATTGCTATGAATGTTTGAAGATCATCTAGGCTAAAAGGGAGGCTCTCTATAAACAAAAGAAGTATGGGTTTGAATGTCATTGACCTTCCATAATCTCATAAGAAGTGGCACTATTAGGAGGTGTGGCCTTGTTGGAGTGGGTATGGCCTTGGAGGAAGTGTGTCACTGTGGGGGGCAGCTTTGAGGTTTCCTGTGCTCAGGATAGCGCCCAGAGTCTCAGTCAACTTCTGTTGTCTGCAAGATGTAGGGCTCTCAGCTACTACGCCAGCGCCATGTCTGCCTGCATGCCGCCATGTTTGCTGCCATGATGACAATGGTCTGAACCTCTGAAACTGTAAGTGAGCCACCCCAATTAAATATTTTCCTTTATAAGAATTGCCATAGTAGGCCGGGTGGTGGCGGCGGCGGCGGCAGCGGCGGCGGCGGCGGCGGCGGCGGCGGCGGCGGCGGCGGCGGCGGCGGCGGCGCACGCCTTTAATCCCAGCACTCGGGAGGCAGAGCCAGGCGGATCTCTGTGAGTTCGAGGCCAGCCTGGGCTACCAAGTGAGTCCCAGGAAAGGCGCAAAGCTACACAGAGAAACCCTGTCTCGAAAAACCAAAAAAAAAAAAAAAAAAAAAAAAAAAAGAATTGCCATAGTCATGGTGTCTCTTCACAGTAATAGAAACGCTAACTAAGACATATGGGCTTCTTACTGTTTGAATGGGAGTTATAAAAAGGAAGACATTGGTTAGGATCATCCATGTAGTAATAAATTGAGAACTTCACACAATGTGAACTTACGGTTGGATTAACATAGATGCAGGTAGCTACATTTAAAGATACTTATAGGCTACTATACATGCACCAATTAGTATGCATACTTATTTCTTTTTGCCGTAGCACCTAGGAGTCTAGAAGTTAAATACCCCAGCAGCAAGAAAGCCACTAAGTCTTGAATAAAGGGAGGCCAGATATCTTGGAGAAATGGAGGAGGAGATAAGTACAAGATGAGCCCGAAAAGTGTGCTCAAAAGTAAGGAAATGCTACAGAAACAACCAAACCAATCGCCACAGTGGAGGTATATCAAGGACAAAGGGGACAACTGAATAAAGAAGTTGGCACCTTATTAAAATCCAAAGTATAAAATGAAATTCATGAGCTCATGCTGGCACAAAGAAATCACTGTGCCAGGGGTGGTGAAACATACCCATTGCCCAGCACTCGGGAGGAAGAAGCAGGAGGATCATGACTTCTCAGCCATCTAGAGCCACTGAGTGAGGCCCTGTAACCCACCTCCCAAAAGAACCCCTCCAAAGTAAGTAATCTAATGAAGCAGTGTATGGGGGATGAGTTGTCTCCTAGTCAGAAGAATTCTGATTATCGATACAGAAGAATTGAGGATGTGGAGCTGCATACCATATGGAAATGGGGATATTTTATTAGTTGGTTGGGTCTGCCATAACAAAGGACCACTGACAGGTGGCCTAAATAACAGAAATTAATCTTATCATTTCTGAAAGCTGGAAGCCTGAGAGCAAGGTATCCACGGAGTTGGTGTCTTCTGAAGCTCTGTAGTTGAGCATAACTTTGAACTTCTGATCCTCTTGCCTCCATCTCTACAGAGTGCTGGGATTGCAGGCATACACCACCATGCCCAGCTTCTTTTTTCATTTTAACTAGTAGATAATCTGTTATGACCACACCACAGTAACTAGCATTTATACCTGCTTCAACATTAATCACTATCTGTTTAAAATCTTAGACCTTTTTTCTAATTTTTAATCTAATAATAGTTGTAGACTGAAATTAACTTATGGTTTAACTATTCTACTTTTTCAGGCAGGGTCAAATAATGAAGCCCGAGCTGGCCTTGACCTTGCAGTGATTTTCCTGCCTCTGCCTCCTGAGAGCTAGGAAGTTTATATATATATATATATATATATATATATATATATATATATATATATATATATATATATATATCAGTGTTTCATTCCTTCAGGCTGTTCTTCTGTCTGTCCTTCAATCTGAAAAGGCCTCCCATACATCAGGACTTTTTCATTCACCCAAATTTCACCTATGCCCAGTATCCAGTCTTTAGAAACATTTAAAAATTAGAATAGATATGAACACTGACTAATTTCAACAACTAGGAACTAGTGCTTTGTTTTTGCCTCCAGACTTAGGCCAGGCCTATAGCACTACAACTATTAATTTATAAGACAGTGTTGTAGTCTGTCCCTTTCTTACCCCTGTAACCAGCTCTTGCAGTGAGCTCCCCACAAGCCAGTGAAAATTCATTTTTGTGTTTTTATTATGTTAACTGCCAAAATATAATGAGTCCTCATTTTGAAAATGTTTTGAATACTGCAATGTGTGCTCTATTGTAAGTTTCTGGTCTCCCCATACTCTTTCTTCTCTCACCCTCTCTGCTCAGTTTTTCTCCAGTGTATACTGATACGGGTTGAATTGTGTCCATTCAAAAGGTGTTGATGTCCTACCCAACCCCTGAACCTACACAGATATGATCGTATTTGGAGACACCTTCTTTTGCAGGCAACCAAATTGAGCCAAAGTCATAAAGTAGCATTCAATTCAATATGCCAGTGTCCTTGTAAAAGGGGGACATTTGGATATAGAGACATGTATGCACCGTGGGAGAATGCCACATGAAGATGAAGACAAAGATGGAGTATGGTATCAATGTCAAGATGTGAAAACGTTGGGTGTAGTGGCACACTCTTGTAATCCCGGCACTGGGAGGCTGAGGTCCGAGGATGAGTTCCAGGACAGCCTTGCTATATAAAGAGACTCTAGGTCTAAAAAAAGAAAAAGGGAAAAAATGTTTGTGAACAAAACACCAGAAGCCAGGAAAAACACATGGGACACATTGTCCCTTACAGTCCTCAGAATGACCCACATGCAGAGACCTTGTTCTGGGATTTCCAGTTCTAGAGCTGAGATGATACATTTCCACCACTGAAGCATATTTTGTAGCACTTAGGTTACTCTAGCAAATGAATAAATACACTTAACACCTTCTAACTTTCTATTTGTCTCCCCAACAAGAATGAAAGCCCATGAGGTCATAGAATTTTCCCACGAATCCTGGACATGTAGAATAATGTCTGGTACACTCTAGCTCTGAACAGTCATTAATAAAAGTAGCATTTATGAATATATATATATATATATATAATGTATATCTATGTATATATTCCTTTGTGGAATATTCCTTTACACTGTGTGAATCTATGTCACTGTGATTGGTTTAATAAAGAAGCTGACTGGCCAATAGTGAACAGGATAAGTTTAGGCAGGAGAGCCAAACTGAGAATGCTGGGAAGGAAAAGGGCAGAGTCTGAAATCACAAGCAGACACAGAGAGAAACAACATGGGCATGCCATACTGAGAAAAGGTACCAAGGCACATGGCAAAGCATAGATAAGATATATGGGTTAATGTAAATGTAAGACTTAGCTAGTAATACGTCTGAGCTATTGACCCAGCATTGAATCTCCGCGTCGGTTATTTGGGAACTAGTGGGTGGGAAAGAAAAGTCCATCTACAGTTTTTGACTTGCAATAGTTCAATTTACAATTTTTTGACTTTACATTGGTATGAAAGTGGCACATATTTGGTAGAAAATGTACTCCTCTTTCTCCCAATCTCTTTCTTTGGTGGTACTGGAGTGGATCCCAGGGCCTCATACATGCTTGGCAAGTGCTGTAACACTTGCTACAAACCCAATCTTAAATTTTTGGAAAAGTTTTCATACTTAGAAAGTTATTTTATGTGTATGTGTATTTTACCTGCATTTATGTGTGCCTGTGTGCCTAGTACCCATGGAGGCCAGAAGAGGGTGTCAGATTCCCTAGAACTGGAGTCACAGACAGTTGTGAGCCAACATTTGGGTGCTGGATATTGAATCCACATGAACTGAATTAGCAGCCAATGTTCTGGTTTTTTGTTTTGTTTTGTTTTTTGTTTTTTCGAGACACGGTTTCTCTGTGTAGCTTTGCACCTTTCCTGGAACTCACTCTGTAGCCCATACTGGCCTCAAACTCACTGAGATCCACCTGTCTCTGCCTCCCGAGTGCTGGGATTAAAGGCGAATGCCACCACCACCTGGCTGCAGCAAATGTTCTTAACCACTGAACCTCTAGCCCTGAATTTTTGAATTTTATTCTTTTTTTGACCTAGTGGCATTTAGGAAGATACTGCTTTATGTTGCTGAGCATTTGTAAGCTGTGGCTTCCAATCAGCCATGCTCTCACCAAACAAAGTAAATGACTGATACCTACAATAGAGTTGCCATCATTTTTCCACAAGTATGCAATGAATTACCTAAGATCTTCACCACTATCATTAGCTGTCTTTTTGTTAGATGACTTTGCCCAACAATAGGCTAATTTAAGTGTGCTGAGCAGGTTCAAGTTAGATGAGGCTAAGCTATGCTGCTGCTGTTCAGTAGATTAGGTGCATTAAGTGCATTTCAAATTAACAGTATTTCTAATTTATAATGGGTTTGTCAGGATATGACTCATTTAAGTTAAAAATGGAAAGTCAAGGGGCACCTGAACTGTGGAGGAAAGGCTTTGTTTTTCATTTAAAGTTGGACAGTGTTTTCATTTGAAAACAGCCCACAAGAAAATGTTAACTTATAAAGCAATAGCTGAAAATTTTTATCAATTTACAATAAAATACACAATACCTTATAGCTAATTCTGGAGTGTGGACCCTACTCCTGGTTTCCAGACCTTACTCATGACAGAGTGCCTTGATGTGTGTGTGTGTGTGTGTGTATAGATGCATATGTATAAGACAGAAGAGTCCGTCCATCAGAATGCCCATTGCTGATTGTGTGTGTTTTGTTTAAAGTCTGTTCTTTTCCTGAATGAAGCAAGAGATTAGTGGTCAGAGACCCATTTTCCAACTGTATATGGTGGCATGCATCTGTAATTCTAGCACTCCTAGTACTCAGGAGGGAGAGGTAAGATGGTCCCAGGCCAGTCCCAGCTCCATAAAGAGACATTACCCACATCACCACCAAAAGAGAAAACCTTTCTCCTATTCCTCATCTGGTTCTCTTACTATGGCCTCAAACATCTGGGTGGTTGAATGCATGTGTCTGAAAATTATCATTCCAATTTTCGTTTTGTTCATGTAAAACAAATCACTTTTATAAGAATTCTCAGGGTTTTGTTTTGGGTGTGTTTGTTTTCCTCCATCATACTCAGTATATCTCAACAGTTTTGACAGGTAGTATTATTGGGAGGGTAAGAAAACAGACACCTTGTACAGGCACAAAGGAAGTATAAGAGACAGGAGCTAAGTCTCCTAATTCTCAACTCTATGTTTTGTATGGTCTGCTGCTCAAAAGCGCATTTTGTCTCTTTTCACAGCTGGACAAAGAAAGGATGGAATCCAGAAACATCAAAGTGACACGATTTCAGGGCAGGAATCTGTGGCCATTCTCTCTGGCATTCTAAAGAAACTGTGGGGTAGTGAGCAAATGGGGGAGAAAGTGGATTTATAGAAACTGAAGACTTGCTCTGCCTTCCCTTCGTGAACAGTCTACCTTCAAACAGTCATTCCTCAAGCTCAGACACAGCCAGGGAGCCAGCCTTGTGCACTGACCTTGATTGGACTGGGCTCAGAATCACACCTCTAAAATTTCAGCGCTTGCAAGGCAGAGGCAGAAGGAGGAGAGTTCGATGCCAGCCTGGGTTACTTAGACCTGTCTCAAAAACCAACGAACCAAACTAAATCTGGTCCCCGTTTCCTATGACAGGCACTGGCTACCACTTACGGTTTAAAGAAATAAGATGGGCACCCCAAAAGGCTGGAATTTAAAAAGACTATTCCAAGTGCGTGTGAAAGTGTGGGTGGAGAGAACATGGAAGGTTGGGACAAAAAGACCACATTCTCGTGCTTGCGCAAGGGCACCGAGTAGAATGAGTCAAGATTGCAAGTACTTGAGTTTCTCTCAGTCAGCTGCCTCTTCCAGGTGACTTCAGGATCAGCATCAGGTAGTACCACCGAGCCGAAGAGATCAGCAGAGCGAAGGAGTCTTGTTCTGAAAGGTTGGCGAACCCATGCAAACACACAGGTCGAAGGTGGCCGTTCCCCAGGGCCATCTTGTTTTCAGGTTCATTAGCGTTTCTGGGTGTTCTTGCATCACCATGCGACCCTGCTGCAGACCCAAGTTCAGAGTGACTCTGGGCATCCATCCTTCAACCCAAATTCCGGTGGTGCAAGGTTCAGCTTCCCAGCCCTGCCTGCAGTGAGCAAGGCTCTTCTAGAGTCCCACCTTATGGAGAGGCCTTCCACGAACCCTGCCCTACCCTACCCTAAATCCTCCCCGGAGCATCCTTCAGGCTCCCGCGTCCACGCGGACACTCTTAGCAGCCCCTGCCACCGCAGCCCCTGGCGCGGGTCGCGCTCCCGCCGCGCCCCACGTTCGCGGACCCTGGGGACTCTGCCGAGGCAGGTTTGGGATGTCAGCCGCGTGGGTGGATGATGCTCGGTGCCCGCCGCCGATGGGAGGCAGCGTGAGCCCGAGAGAGCCGGGAGCAGTCGCCGTGGCCGCGCTCGAGCGCAGCCTCCTCCCGCTCCCACAATGCACAGGGCGGCGGCGGCGGCGGCAGCGGCGGCGGCGGCGGCTGCATCGGGGGGCCGCCGAGGAGACCGAGGAGACTCCGGGGACCCGGCCTCTCAGGAGACCTCCGAGGAGGCGAAACAGCCTGGGCAACCGAGGAAGCGAGGGGGCTGAAGACGCGAGGCTGCTCAAGGGCGGTGGAGACGGGGGCGGCTGGGGAGACTGAGGCGGCCCTTGGCTGCTCCCTCCACCGAGTCCCCCGGGCACGCGCGCCGGACTCCCGCGGCGAGCCCGCGGGTGATGACCGGCAGACTCCCGCCCGCCCGCCGCTAGCGCCTGACGAGCCCCGCCCCGCCCCGGTCCCCGCCCGCCAGCGCGGCCCGCCCTGCCCGGCCCGGCCCTTCCTCTGCTCCCCGCCCGCCCGCTGCCGCTTCACCCGCGCGGGCGGCTGCCACGCGAGCTGCGGCCTCCGCCCAGGCGGGGGGCGTCGGCGCCGGGCCCACCATGGCCGCGTCCGAGCTCTACACCAAGGTAACGCGCGCGCGCCGCGCGGGGCCGCGCCCTGGGGAGGGGTCGCGCGCTCCGGGGCCGGTGGTGGTGGTGGTGGGACCTCCGGGTTCCGCCAGACTGCACCTCCCTGCCCGGTTGCACCTCCCAGCCCGGCTGCACCTCCCAACCCCGCTGCACCTCCCTGCTCTGCTTCCTGGGCCCATTTCGGGTGGGATGCTCTTGGGCAGATGCTCGGGCAGCTCTCCGGGGACGCGCGCTTAAAATAACGTCCTGTGCCGGTATGCGCCAGGCAGCCTCTCCCGGGGAGATTATTTCGGATTCTGCAGATATGGCCAGTCCGCTTTCACCTTTAGCTGCAGGGTTCTTGCCATTGCCCTGGGGTGCGGAGGCTTTGGGAAGATGCAGCCTGGCGATGGCGAGCTTATTCTCAGGCTCGTTGGTGGCTGGGAGTTTGCAACCTGCGCGTTATCCCCGAGAGCCTCGTTAGCTCCGCGTCCTCACCCTCCTTTCCGGAGAGCCCTTTCCTTTTGGTCTTCGTTTAGGGGAAGTGGCAGTCTTTTCGAAAGGTCTTAAACCGACGCCCATATTCTCTGAGTCTGGTAATCTCTCTCTGAATGGCGTATTTTGGAGAGACTTCAGAAAATCTGTGTTGGCCAATGTGTGGTGTATGCAATCGTGGTCTCTTTTATTATGGTTTCAATAGGTGTTTTGCCAGCTATTGATTATTAATGATCTCTAATTCCACTCAACAGAATTGCCTTAACTTTTCAAGTACACATTTTCAAAAATTTGCCAGAATCTCTCTTCTTCTCTCTCTCTGTTTCTGTCTTTGTCTTCCTCTCTGGCACTGGAGATTGAATGTAGGGCCTCAAGCATATATATATATATATAAGGTATATATTCATAGCCCCAGCTCTCTGGACTCTTCTTGAGCATTTTGAAATCATTGCTTGCACACATGACTCCAATAAGCCCTGAATCCAAGTTTCAGCCTCGAGGAAAGAACTCTGGATGGGGCATCCAGATACCTGCATCTGGTCGAGACCTTTTCACCAACTGTGTGACCTTGTGTGCCCTCTCTCTGGTTCAGCTTTCTTATATGTAAATAGAGTTAATTATACTTGTCCTGCATTCCTTACAAGCTGTTGTGAGGATCTATTTTATTTTATTTTGTTTTTTTGAGGCAGAGGTTCTCTGTGTTTCTCTGGCTGTCTTAGAACTCGCTCTGTAGACCAGGCTGGCCTCGAACTCAGAGATTTGCCTGCCTCTGCCTCCCGAGAGCTGGGATTAAAGGGGTGTACCGCCGCCCGCCTGGCTTTGAGGACCAAATTTAATACTAGTTGTGAAAGCTTTCTGTGACCTACAACCTTTTTCTACAAATATGAGTTATCTGATTAATTTCTTCCAGCCATGAAATGAGGAGCTTGCATGAACCTGGGACTTCTTTCTTTCTTAGCCCTAGATTTAAGAAGTGTACGATTAGAATGTTTTTCTAAACCTAGTAATTTCTTTAGGCATGGTAGGTATCTAAGATATGAGTGACTATCATTAGAAACATTGAAAGTTACCTTATTAACTTATATAGTACAATTATAAGTGTTTTGCAAATATTAACTCATTTAATCCTTACAATTAACATGTGAGGTAGATACAAGTATCAGTTTTGTTGGTGTGAAGAGTTGTCAGTCTGTAAACATTGCTTAGTTACATTGTTCTGCCCTGTCTGGCCCCTTACAAGGCCCAGCCATCAGTCCCATCTTGAACCTAATTGTAGCCTGATGAGGAGAAATTGGGTGGTAAGTTGTTGGGCTTCTGGATCTGCTTTTGTGCTCAAAAGATAAATTTGTAGGAAAAAAATGGGAAAGGTGTTGCCATTTTTAAATAAGGTTTTGAGTTTCCGTCACAGCTTTATGGGTAATATAATTCACCTTTTAATCCTCCTAGATACAGACTGATTTAGTCACTGAAACTGAAGATGAGAATTAAGGGGCTTTCTCCTAAATTCACATATACCTAAGAATAGCCTGGTTCCATACTTGTTTGTGGGCCAGTTCTCTGAATGGGCCTTAGTTTAATGACAGGCAGGGATATTTATTGAGGACCCTGTATACCAAATACTCTGCCTGATGTGTGGAGTTTCCAACAGCAGACAAGTCCACTTTCCCTCATAGGGCTCACAGTCGGCTTCTCACATTCTTGACCCACTTTGATTCTTCAAGGGCACAAATCACCTGCTGTTTCCTTAACACCAGAGGCAGATGTGTTAGCAGGAGATAGGGCTATGGCAAAGGTTGGAGTGATTTTAGAGAATGGAGTAGTGACTATTAGGAGAAAGAAGGTAGCCAATAGAAGAAATGTCAGTGGCAAACACAAGTATCTTTTCCTTGCAGAGGATTATAGAGAAGGAAGTTGTAGATAGATTACAAGGAAAAACATGTTACTGACATGCCGTAATTACGATATTCAGCATTGTGATTAAATCTGAAAAGTGCCCTTTTAAAAGTTGTCATCAGACTTTAAGGCAGATTTTGATGTGTGATACATATCAGCTCCTTTTACACTGAAGGGCATGGGGCTGTTCAATTTGTTTTCTTAAGTCAGAACGATAATGGTTTTATCATCACAACTTAGCAGGGTTTCCATTTCATAAAAATTTCCACAAGTTTAAATATTTAAGAACAATAACTTAGTGCCTGGATATAATGTTTCTTAAGACTGACATTTGGGTTAAAACATATTTGTTGATTTTTTTTTCAGAGAGGGTTGCTAAGGAGCTGTTGAATTTTTTAAATTTACAGCATTGTTGAGTTATTCTATACTGTACAATTCACCAATATAAGCTATCCGGGTCAGTAGTTTTAGTATATTCACGGGGTTGTGTGATTTTAGTTAGGTCTACCAGGCAACTGTTGTTATTGCTCTGAAGAGAGTTGTTAGTCCTGACTTGCCAGTGGATGTCTATGTGGCAGCCTCATCTAATGATGCTTTTAATAACTTCAGAGGTTTAGCATTGTGGAACCAAGTTTATCAGTAAGACCTGGAAGGATCATCTGCAGCAATCTAATTAATTGCATATTGATCAGCCATATAGACCATTGATAGCACATGGGTGTTATGCAATGGACAAAGGTACCTAAAGCTGTTTGGGTAGAAGTCCCTGTGATACATGAAGATGCTAAGTATTGTAAGAAAGGAAAAAAAATCAGATGGATACTTCAAAGCCATAAAACTTTCCCAGAGGAAGACAGCTTTGTAGGGCAGTAGATTGCATGTTTGCTGCCAAATTTGCCTTTTCCACATTTTCTTACATACATACTCATGCCATGTAACGTGTGTGTGTGTGTGTGTGTGTGTGTGTGTGTGTGTGTGTGTGTATGGTGTAGTTCAGTTAGATATTCAATAGCATCGTCCTCTCAAATCACCATTCCTGGAGTTCTAATATTTCGGTGTTGAAATCCATTATTTGATCATTTGCTCTGATCTGGAGTTTGGCAAGTACACCCTTCAGTCACGCTCCCTGTGTGTCTTTTTCCTTCACATGTCCCTAGGCTTGTTAATGGCACTGCTCATCTAGTTGCACAGGTTAGGAACCTCAGCGTCCTTTCCCTTGGATCTTATATTTTACTTCTTTACCAATTCTGGTCCCATTTGACATCCAGCTGTTAAGATTCCAAACCACTGTTAGCATCTTCTTTTTTCTATGTCTCAGTGACCTGGATCCATTTCCATCTTACTATATAGTTGTGTATGTGTGTGTTACCATTGTCATAGTACTATAAGCTCCTTGAGATGCTATTTTAGCTCTCATTTGTTAAATAAATGAGTGAATGAATACTTGAACAGGAGGAGGTATAGATTGAAAACTATAGTCGGGCAGTGGTGTCCCATGCCTTTAATCCCAGCATTCAGAAGGCAGGGGCAGGTGTATCTCTGCTAGTTCAAGCCTAGCCTGGGCTATAAAGCAAGTTCCAGTACAGCCAGAACTGCAAACCACAAAAAAGAAGAAGGAGGAGGAGGAGGAGGAGGAGGAGGAGGAGGAGGAGGAGGAGGAGGAGGAGAAGAAGAAGAAGAAGAAGAAGAAGAAGAAGAAGAAGAAGAAGAAGAAGAAGAAGAAAATAGAATGGCGTGCATCAGGCGTAGTGATGCACTTCTGTAATCATAGCACTTGGAAGGCAAGGGATTACCATAAATTCAAGGATGACTTGAGCTATGTAACAACACCCTAATCTGAGAAAAAATAAAAAGCAAATTATAAAAAGGCAGCTAAAGAAGTAAACATTTGCTGGGCATGATGGCGCACACCTTTAATCCCAGCACTCGGGAGGCAGAGGCAGGCAAATCTCTGTGAGTTCAAGGCCAGCCTGATCTACAAAGGGAGTTCCAGGACAGCCAGGGCTGTTACACAGAGAAACCCTGGCTCGAGAAACCAAAAGGAAAAACAAAAAGAAGTAAACACATCCTAAGGTATTTTGAAGAGGATGAGTAATAAAGAGTAGAGAGGAGAACTGGGAGCTGGGGAGACCAAAAAGAAAGCTGTTTCAGGAAACAAAATGTGAACTGCAGAGGTCTGGTGGACTGAAGTAAGCATAGAACGTGTTTAAAGAAGGAAATAAACCTGAGAGACATTTCTGCGAAGGATTACCTAGAGGATGAGAAGGAGAGGAGCTAGGATAAGGACCCTGGAAGCTGTTCCTAGGGACTGCAGATGGAAAATTGCTCAGGCTAATTCTCTGAATTGCTTGACCAAAGCAAAGTGGTCATGAATTGCTCTAGAAATGTGTCATTGTCTCTTAAATTGTGATGGTTCTGTATATTATCCAGTGGCTCAAAGGTTACAAAAGTGTTCTAACTCTAGTAAGAGTTGCCACCCAGACCTGTTGTTGAAATCTTAGCTTTTTAAAGTAAGGGAAACCTGGAGGAGCAATGAAGAACACGCTTTTTCCCTGCCTGCCTGCCTGCCTGCCTGCCTCCCTCCCTCCCTCCCTCCCTCCCTTCTTTCCTTTCTTTAAGGGGTGTGTGTGTCTTACTCTACAACCCAGACTGCTCTGGAACTTTTCCACCTACACTGGCTTCAAACTCATTGGAATCCTCCTGCCTCAACCTCCTGAATTTTGGAATTACACATATGAGCTACCATGCCCAGCTTTGATTAGTTTCTTGACAAATGTATACCAAAACTAGAGAAATTTCGGAATAGAATGATGAGGCCAGAAAAGAAGCCAGGCATATAAGAGGGATAGAACTTGAAAAATACAGCTGATCTGGAAACATCAAGAATCAGAGAAGTATTAAACATCAAGAATAATAGAAATTTGGCCAGCAAGGTAGTTTGGTGGGTAAGGGCCCTTGCTGCTGATCTGACGACCTAAACTCAGTCCCCAAGACCTACATGGTAGAATAGAGAACTGAGTCCCTCAAGTTGTCCACTGACCTCTGTGTACACTCTGTGGCATGGGCATGCACACAGTCACACAAATAAATAAATGTAACAATATTTTTTTAATTAAAAAGCATAGTAGAAATTTGTAACAGTTTAGCAGCTGCTAGCTTATTAGAACTTGAAATAAATGTATCATTTTAATTGAATTCCTATTGTAAATATTAAGATTTATGTTTATGTAATTGAGTACCTCAAGTTATGATATCAGCCTAGTTGCTGTATATATGTTAGCATCTGAATAGTCCATGAATGATATTTCTTCCTTTTTTCTTTCTCTTTCTCTTTTTTGTTTTTGTTTTTTTCAAGACAGGGTTTCTCTATATAGCCCTAGCTGTCCTAAAACGTGCTCTGTAGACCAGGCTGCCCTTGAACTCACAGAGATCCACCTGCCTTTGCCTCCGAAGTGCTGGGATTAAAGGTGCACACCACCACATCTCACCTCATGAATGGTATTTCTAACACACCAAACTATCAACCCCCAAACTTTCTTTGACAGAGTTAAACAGTTAACCAGCTAGAACTAATTTAAATATTTATTCATTTTTATTTATATATGTGTGTGTGCCTACACACCTCTGCATGAGTTTATGTGAACAACATTTGTGCAAGTCTCAGATGTCAGAGGATATCTGGAACTGGGGTTACAGGTAATTGTGAGCCACCCGATTCAGGTACTGGGAACTGAACCTAGGTCCCTTGCAAGAGCAGTAAGCACTCTTAACCTCTGAACCATCTCTTATTTTATTTTTCTTTTTTAAGAAATTTTCTACTCACTCCTCATGCTATCCACAGACTCCCCCTCCTCTCTCCTCCCAACCCCCAGCCCTCTTTCCCAAGCCACCCGCATCCCCACATCCCCCAAATCGAGGTCTCCCATGAGGAGTCAGCAGAGCCCAGCACACTGAGCCTAGGCAGGTCCAAGCCCCTTCCCACTGCACCAAGGCTGTGCAAGGCGTCACACCACAGGCACCGGATTCCCAGAAGCCTGCCCATGCACCAGAAAGAGAACCCGATCCCCCTGCCTGGGTGCCCCCCAAACAGCTGAACTTTAGCCCTGTAAAATTCATTTAGTTGGAAGTAAGAGAAAACCTATTCAAAACCAGAAAGGGATTTTACTCACTTGTGTGACCTGAAAGTTTAAGTATGGCTTGATTTACAGCTCAGGTATATCTTTGAGACTGTGTCACTGACTCTCATGTTTTCATGTTCAGGATAACTGTTTTAAGAGTGACCAGAGTAGCATCTGCAGATCACATGATTGTACAGCTCTGGGCCTAGGGGAAGAAAGCCTGATAGAGAAGTTCTCCTTGCCCTTTCTTGGAGTCATGTGCCTGTTCCTTTCACAATACCCTGTTGGAAGTGTGGGGGCAATCCCATGAGTGATCAAGTTCATGCTTGCCCAGAGGCTTGAGGAGGCCAGGCATTAAGATTGATAGTCTCCCTATGACCTTATGGGATGGCTGAGAGCCATTCCCCATCAGAAGGAATAGTGCTGAGTAGACAAAATGAAAAACCACCCTCAATCAATGTCATCTATGAATAGATCACCAAAAATAATGGTGATTGAGTTCTACTGCTTCTGATCTCTGAGTGAAGTTAAAAAAAAAGTTTTTTTTTTTTTTACCTGTCCAAGAAGATATTAGCTATATTTCCCCTAGAAAATCATCTTGAAGTTTCAAGGCTATGGAAAATCTATACAAGCAAAATTAGTAATAACGTATCAGAAACTGAAAGTGTGAAACATCCTTTTATCCAGTCTGTGGGGACTTGAGGAGTTGTATGTTGCCTTTCATGCTATTTTTTCCTGCTTTATTTCCTCAGCATTGTGTGTTTCCTCTTCTTTTCTTCACATCCTTGGTGGCGCACATTATTCTCTTCCCTCATTCCACCCAAGTGACACATTGGCGTGATTTCTCCTTCTTTCTTTTGAGACAGGGTCTCGTGTATCTCAGGCTGCCCTCAAATTTGTTATGTCACCAAGGATGATCTTGAACTTCTGATCCTCCTGCCTCTACCTCCCAGTGCTGGGGTTACAGTGCGCCCCACCACAGCCTGCTTAAGCAGTGCTCAGGACTAAACTCAGGGCCTTATGCATGCTAGGCAAGCACTCACCAACTGAACTTCATTCCGAGGCTCCATGTCGGACAACTTCTTAATTCCTTTGTTTTGCCTGTCTAAATTGCCCAGTTCATCTCTAGTGGTGGTGTATCTTCTGTTCTCCCTTCCCATCTTCTTTTGTCCCTATTACCTGCAAGTCCCTGGTGCTCAGTTATAGTTTGTTATAACTGAGCACACATACGCCCCTATAATGAGCTAATTACATTGCTGTTGTAGGAACCGTTCCTGAGTAGCTCAGTGCGTGCTTTTCTTGGTCAAATCCTGTGCCTTTCCTTTCTTTACCACTCCCTGAATCTGACATCATAGGAAGCAATTTTTATGAGTTTGCATAATCATTTTCTGTGTGCATGAACAAACACTTTTGTGTTAGATTAGTTTTCAAACTAGTTAGCCTAGACTAGTTCAGTCTTAGTTTTTCAGTTTACCATAATGTAGTAAGAGACCATTCTTACTTTAAAACATGTTGTGTCAGTACTTAGACAACTCATACAGGACTGGTCTCTGTCTGCCCAGGCTAAGAAAAGCATCGTTTGACAAGCTACCTCCTTAGGTTAGGATTTCTACGGATGTTTTCCATAAAATCAGAGCATATATATTTCAATAATGTGAATATGGATCAAATTATGGATTCAGTCTTTTATAATTTGAAGTGAGTATTTCTTATTTTCCGAGTGAAAAAGTTAACTTTATGATAGATGACAACTTCATTTTAATGCACTGCTGCTGTTTCTAACTTACTTGTTTCTATCCCAGACCAGGATTTCTCTACCTCTGTATAATAGTAAATTGAACAATTCCCCCCAGATGTCTGTTCTTCACATTGTAGGACCTTCAGCCACTAGTTCACCAGTACCCTCTACTTCTAGTTATGCTCCAGACATTGCCAAATCTCCCCTGGAGAGGGGGCAAGGTGAACCACTACCCTGAAGCCAGTGCCCAGAGCTTAAGACTTAGAGTAGGGTAGGAGGGAAAAGTAGAAAGAGTTAAAAACAGAAGCAGAGATTACTTCTAAAACATAGTTGACTTGAGAGCAGGAATTGTTTCATAGACACATGACCCTGTGAGCCAGGTCTGGTGGGCTAGGCCTGTGGTTCCAGCTACTTGACAAGCTGAGGCAGTTCAAGTCATGCAGGGCAACCTGGTGAGACCCTGTCATAAAGTAAAGCGTATTAAAGAGGCCTGGAGACAGAGTTCAGCCCACCATGTGTGAAGCCACAATCCCCAAGCCCAATCTCTGGCATTGCTCTCCCCACCCCCCAAAATAAATAAGAGACACTGTAGCCAGGTGGTGGTGGTGAAGCCTTTAATTCCAGCCCTTGGGAGGCAGCGGCAGGTGGATCTCTAAGTTTGAGGCCACCAGCCTGGTATACACATCAAATTCCAGGACAGCCAGGGCTACACCAAGAAACCCTGTATCAAGGAAAAGAAAAAAAGAAGAAAAAAAAAAAAAGAAAAAGGCAAAAAGATACATTGTAGATAATTTATAATAGTCAAAGGATGAAAGTTAATTACCACTAAGAGTATCATGGTCACTTTTTTGTGTGATGCTAAAAATGCTATGTAGGGCTTTGTATAGGACAAGCACTGAGTCATTGCAATTTGCTTCTTTAACTCTTTTCTATCTGTATAAACAACAATGATTTTAAAGTATTTTAATAACTTCTCAATGATTTAAAGAAAAATATGTGTTATAAGTTTTTATATCATTATATACTCATTGAAAAAATTGAATATGTATTCTAACATCTGGAGGTATCATAATTTCTATACTGCAAGTCCTTCTCACTGTTAGAAGTCAGTTGTCCTGATGGGCAGCTTTGTACGTAAATCTTTGCTTGTGTTAAATCAGTTTTAGAAAATTTCAGAATCCAAGTCTCCTTGGTGAGAATTGGCATTTATATATGGGTAGAACATTCACATTCATCTTTAAAAATAGCACCTTGTATGCACATTACCTCAAGGGTAGGGTGACTGGATGTCCCACTTCTCTGGAAGATCCCTTCAATACCTTTATTTTGTTTGGAGAAGTTTTCCTCAGTGGAAATATATAAGCTTGTTCAGAATAAATGTTCTGGAAACCTAAACTCCTTCCTTCCTTCCTTTCTTTAAAAACAAACAGACAAACAAACAAACAACAAATGAAAACAGAATCTCACTTTGTAGCCCTGGCTGGCATGAAACTTGCTATGTAAACCAGACCCGTGTCAAACACAGAAAGCCCCCTGCCTCTGAATGCTGGGATTAAAGGTGTGCACTACCAAGTCCAGCTTTCCACCTTTTTCTCCTTAATCTTTGAAGAATTTTGGCAATGGAGAAAAATTGAAGTAGAATTTTGCAAGGGGGGGGGAGAGAGAAGGAGAGAGAGGGGGGGGAAGAGAATGTAGCTTCTGTGTTGAGTGTAAAACCTATATTTTAACTTGAAAACTGCGTGATATTATGCTGTCATTTCATTGTCGAGAACATGTCTTTAATTCTAACAAACTGTAACACTTGTCTGAAGTGGTGTAAGGATGGGTTTGCTTTCGGGTGTGTCAGACCTTAGGGGTCTTCAGCATCGACTGCTGTTCCCAGCCACACTGAATGCAGTATGCTGGTCCTAACACTGGCTGTAATACTCAGGGCTTGGGAGCTTGTGGGGCCTTCTGGTCATTCCTTGTGTGGGACTAAGGATTTCTGTCAATTTAATGGTAGCCACCAAGCTAAAATGAAATTGGTCAGGAAACTGAGTTGAGCCTTAGCATCCTTGAAGTTTCTTTACTTTTCCTCATGCACTAAAATCTTGATTTTTTTTTTTAACTCTTAGTTTTAGTTATTTTCTTCTAAAAAATTTGACTTGGACAAATGCATGGCTCTGGCAAAATAGTTATGCTGTAATAATGATTACTGTTTACTGAGGCCTTGCTGTGGTCCAGATAGCCTTTAAAAAAAGTTCTTTGCCAGGCCTGGCTGCAGTAAGCCTGTAATGCCATTTGCTAAGGAAGCTGTGGCAGGATTGCAAGTTCAAGGCCCACCTGGGCTATAGAGGGAATTTAAGGCTAGTCTGAGCTGCATGAGGTGAGACCCTTTCTCAAAATCAGCAATTTTAAAAGGTTGTGCTGGGTATCTGGGTGTGGTGACTTATGGCTGTATTCTTAGCATTCTGGAGGCCAACTTGGGCTACATCATAAGTTCTAGCTCAGCCTGGGCTCTAAGAGTGAGAGACTGTCCTGGCTGGCCTGGAACTCACTGTGTAGATGGAGCTGGCCCTGAACTTGTGTCCGTGGGTCCTGCTGCTACTGCCTCCACCTCCCAAGAGTGAGACTAAAGGCTTGCCTTACCACAGCTGGCTTACCTAAAACAGAACATTTTAAAAGAAAGACTCCACCTGCCCTGTTAGTGTTTCAAGCAACTCTTAAATTTGCCTGCGTTCCTCACAAGCCAGACAATCTAGCTTGTTATGAGTGTTTTCTTCCTTCGCTTTGACTCATCCCTTTTCCCTGAAAGAGTGGCAGCGTATCATAGCAACTAAGGCATGGACACCACACCTACAAAACCGGATCCTGGTTTTGCTCTCTTCTTCCCTCACTTCCTTTCCTTCAATCCCTTCTTTCCTTTTTATTTAAAAGTTTTGTGTGTGTGAGTGTTCTGCCTGCATGGATATCTGTATTCTATGCGCATATCTGGTGCTCATGGAGGTCAGAAGAGAGTACCAGTTATAGACAGTGATCTGCCATGTGGGTGCTGGGGATCAACCCAGGGTCCTCTGCAGTAGCAGCCAGGACTCTTACTAAACAGCTGAGCATCTCCCCAGCCCTGCTGCTCCCCGTTTTTTGCTGTTAACTTTGTATGTGACCTTTAAGAAAGTTACTTGCCCTTTCATACTTCAATTTTCTCATATTTATTTGTTTATTTGTATGTATGTGTTTATGTATGTGTATGTGTGCATGTTTGTGTATATATATATATATGTGGAGGCTAGAGAACAGCCTTGGATATGCTTTTCCTTGGGAACTGTCCACCTAATTCTTTGAGACGGTCTCTCACTGACCTGGAACTCACCAATTAGGCTTGGCTGGCAGGCCAGCAAGCCCCCATGGATCTGCCTACATCTACCTACCTGGCATGAGGAATACTACCATGTGCCACAATGTCCAGCTTTTTAATTAATTAATTTATTTGAAATGTGTGTAACTGTTTTGCCTGAATTATGGACGGCGCACCACATGTAGATCAGAAGAAGGTGTTGGAGACTCTGGAGCTGGAGGTACAGATGGTGATGAGCTGCCATATGGGTACTGGGTTCTGGTCACTGAACTCAGGCCATCACACTATAGCCCAGACTAACTTTGAAGTTTAGGAATCCTCTTGCCTCACCCTCCAAATACTAAGATTGTAGGTGTGAGGTACGAGCCTGCTGCTCCTGGATATCCCTAATATTTCACTTTATTAATAGAGTATGTGAGGAGACCTGGCACATGGCAGTGACCCAGTAATTCTTTTTCTATTTTTAAGGACAACTAAGAAAACTGGCTCCTTTATATTAAAACATAATTGAGAATTGTCTATTCTGCTATTAATAGGTCTGAAATAGTAAAGGAAATGACTTGCAAAATTACTTTGGAAGACAGTCTCTTAAAATATATTTAAGGTCTGAGTATGTAGCTCAGTTGATAGAATGCTTGCCTAGTATGTTTGGAGTCAAGGTTTGATACCCAGCACTCCATAAACCGGGTGTGGTGTTGCATACCCATAATTCCAGCACTTGTTGGTGAGGGGCAGCCGCAAGATCAGAAGTTCAAGATTATTCTCATCCACATAGGGAATTTGAGGCCAGATTGAGCCAAAGATACGCACACACACTCTCTCTCCCTTCCTTTCCCCCTCTCTATAAAATATAGTATAATATATATATATATATATATATATACATTAAATAGTAAAAATATAGTAAATATTTAATGTAGAAGAGGAAAATGCAGGGAAAAACTTGAAACACTCTAATATTTGACGTATATCCTCCTAGTCACCTATCCCTGTTTATGTTTTCTACAGAAAAATGGTTTGTGTTCAGCCATAAATGGGATGTCTGTATCACTCACCCTCCCCCAGAGGAAGGGTTGTGTATGCAGATTTGAAGAGCCAAGGCTTGGGGAGGACTAGGGTAAAGCAGTGTCTTCCGGCCATGACTGAAACAGTGCCGTCCTGAACTCACACCAGCTGTGGTTTCCTAAGATCTGCTCAAGAGCAAGCCAGTCAACATCCTAGCGTGCATGGGGGGGTCTCATAAGCCCCACACTATCTGAGGAACTAGGGACAGTGGGGGGCTGCTGGGAGAAGAAGAGTCAGTGTTGGGTTTGGCCCCTGATAGGTTGACCATGCTCTAGTGAATGGCCCACATCTGTGAGTATATGGACAGCACAAATTGGACTTTGATTTATAAAAATAAAAAGGAGGACTTGAAGTTGGGACTGACTGGGGTCGGGGATGGGGGATTAGATCTAGGAGGAGTTTGGGGGAGAAAAGGGAGTGAATATACTCAAAATATATTGTATCCATTTATAAAATTTTCAAGAATCCGTAAAAATACTATCTTTAAACAATGGCTTATTTTATATGTACTACTTTGTAAGCATGGTTTGCTTTCTCTAAGTAGTATGTTATGAAGATTTTCCCATGCCGATACATTCTTCTATATTACGGCTTTATTTTGAGAGATTCTATCCCTGAGTAGACCAGGATGCCCTCAGACTTAAGGCAGTCCTGCTCAGCCTCCCAGAGGGCCAGGGTTACAGTTGTGAGCCACCATGCCTGACTTAGAAAAGGTTTTTAATGGCTTCACAGTGTTATGATGCAGATAGTACTTAACCTGTGTTAAGTAGTTCTAATTTTTTGAAGTTCACACATGAACTGAAGAAGACCAAAGCTTTTGTATGTTCCTGTAGAAATTCCGCTGTGGTTTTCATTGAGGTTGCCTGGCTGCAAAGTGTCCCATTTTCTGTAGTAAGTAATAACAATGGTATAGAAACTGGGTGGTGGTGAGATACTTCAACATCAAGAAAATTAGTTGTCTTAGAGCTTAGGACACAGGCTACAGGGATCTCACCTTCTCAGGAATAAATTCTTAACTATTAGTATGCATTTGTGATCTCAGTGTGCCAGTGTTAACAGCTTACTAGAAGAAGATTCTCTAGATGACAGAGATGATAGACAGCTAGAGTGGCCAGAAGAAGTCAGAGTCTAACTTGAGCATACAAAGGATCCTTTCCAGTGCTTTGGAAGCCAATATTGCAGGGTGAAGAGACTGCTCTGACTAACCAACCACCTAGGATCTGTCATACCACTGCACCAGTCTTTAATGTGGGATAGCCTAGCTGCTCAGCTGTTGCCTTTCAAGTTGGAGAGGCTGGCTGGGTAAAAGGGAGAACAATACAGCAGAGAAGTAACATGGGGAATAATCCCCACAACAACAGTGAGATCAGTTAAGCTCTGAAAAGGAGTATTATCACTAATGTATTTCATGTCTTTTGGTTTGTAAATGTTGTAATTAGTTAGTTTCTCATAACAAGTTTCAACTGAAATGTGTCTAGGAACCTGGCCAGACATCTTAAAAGACCTGGTCCTTCAAAAGATGTCCATTACTGTTGGATGAGATGTGATCCCTTCTGGAGTCGATGCTCCCTGTGTGTATCAGGAGCAGTGGCTTAGTCCCAAGAAAGTAGACAGATCTGTGCGGGAGCAAAAGTTGCCATGGCACTTACCACCTGCAGAGTCATCTAGGTCCAGTTGGTCTTTGGAGCTGGGCCCCCACTAGGGTGTGTTTAAGAAGCATCTGGGACAGCAGTGGGAGGCTGACTCACGAGGATCACAGGTTTGAGGCTAGAAGTAGCTACACAGTGAGTTGGAAGACAGCCTAGGCTACGTAACGTGGCACTGTCTCAATAGAAACAGCACTGAGCACAAAACGTGTGGTGGAACTGAACTGGTTGAGTTGAGATGGGGATGTCTCATCTGAGTTCATGAAAAATATAAATGATGTAGCCAGTTGGCTCATGCATGTAATCCCAGTGCCTGAGAAACCAAGGCAGGAAGTTTACTGCAGTTTGAGGTTAGCATGGGCTACCAAGTAGGACTTTACTCTGTCTTTAAAAAAATGTGCTTATGTGTGTAATAGGAATAAACACCTGTTTAATCCATAAAATGTAGAAAGTCTTTCTCTGTGCCACCAGCTCCCAAATAATGACATGGAGACTTATATTAATTATGAAAGCTTGGCCTTAGCTTAGGCTTGTTTCTAACTAGCTCTTATAATTTAAATTAACCTATTTATTTTAATCCACATTCTGTCATGTGGCTCATTACCTCATCTCTCTATACTGCTTTCTCTGCATCTGACTGGCAACCCTGCCTTTCTTCTTCCCAGAATTCTCTCTGTCCTAAGAGGTTCTGCCTAACCTCTTCCTGTCTAGCTATTGGCCATTCAGCTCTTTATTAAACCAATCACTGTGACACATCTTCACACAGTGTAAGTGTGTAAGACTCAGTTGTTAAAAAGAAAAAATTAAAGTAAAAAATAAATATAAAACAAAACTACATAAACCAGGTGTGGTTGTGCATGCCTGTAATCCCAGGACTCAGGAAGTGGATCAGAAGGTGACTCCAAATTAATTAATAAGACCCTGCCTCAAGACAAAACCACACAAAGAAAAAACCCCATGAGACACGATTGTGATTGAGCCATTTTATACATTAGTCTTAGTGTCTTAAAAAGAAAGTAACTTTCTTTTTAAGGTTAAACAACTCTTTCTTGTCTTATGACCAGATGTAGTGACATGTACCTATTATCCAAGCTACTTAGGAGGCTGAGTCAGGAATACCACTTAAGGCCAGCAGTTTGAAGCCAGTTTGGGTTACATAGTGGGATGCCTTCTCAAAGTAAAAATAAAAAACCAAAAACCTCATGTGTTCTTGACTTGCTTAGGAATCGATTTCTTTTAAGTCTGAATTTGCCTAGACTGAGTTTCTTTGGAATGGGGTCTGAATACAGAGCGCTGCCAAGAACCCTGGAGCTGCTTCTGTGAGCATTCACTGTTCTCAGTGAGCTCCCTCAAGTAGCTGCTGTCCTTTAGATTTCGTGAGCAGTGACATCAGATGCAGCTGGCCCTTAATTCCAGTGAGACAAAAAACGTAATTAATGGGATAGCTGCCTCATTAAAATATTTAGAACTTTTTCCCCTGTGCTGCTTCTCCCCTTCCCCGAGAGACTGGAGAGAAAGAATGGTGGAGATTGTTCACTTGAGACCATGCTAAGCTATTGATCTGTCTTAAGGCCTAGCTAACGGGTCTGATCTCCACGTGAATCATTCAAGCTGAACTGTGATTTTCTTATTTCCTCTGGTAGTGACAGTTTTCCAGAGATCACTGTGTGTGTGACTTTGGCTGGTCAGAACTAAATATGCCCCCACTTTCCTGTTTCATAGCCGTCTTAATATCTAGTTTTAAATACAGTTGACTTACAAACAGACACTTGCCTGTCTACGTAGGTGACAAGTCCTAGGCAGGGATGAGAGAAGAAGAAGACCAGTACTTTCCCATGGCTGTTTCCTTCAGCTACGTGCTGCTACCTGTCAGCTGATACTGCCAGTCTGTAGTTTGCATTTCATAAGAATTTTGTTTGTTTGTTTTGTTTTTTGAGACAGGGTTTCTCTGTGTAGCTTTGGTGCCTGTCCTGGAATTCACTCTGTAGACCAGGCTGGCCTCAAACTCACAGAGATCCGCCTGCCTCTGCCTCCTGAGTGCTGGGATTAAAGGCGTGCGCACCGCCGCCGGCTGTAGCCCAAGCTAGCTTTTCACCCACAACAGTACTTCTGCTTCAGCTACCTCTGAGTGGTGGGATTTCAGACATGAGCCATCATGTGCAACTTAGAAAAGACTTTAATTTTATTTTAATAGATGAGAGAATCAAATTAATGTATAACATACAGTTGCTAGACTTTGACATGTAGGGTTTCTTGTCGTTGTTGTATTGGAACATATGCTTTGAGGCTAAATTTCTAAGAACAGAAAAACAAAGATCTAAAGAAAAATAATTACCTATGTTAGTAATTACCTTTCTGTTGCTGTAATAGAACACTTGTTATAATCAGCTTGGAAAGGAGAGTTGTTTTGTTTGTTTGTTTGTTTGTTTGTTTGCTGACAGTTGTAGAGGCTTCGGTCCATGCTCAGCTGTCTATCACTCTTGGGCCTCATGGCAGGAACATGTGGCAGAGGTGCTGCTCTCCTCGTGACAGCTGGGAAGCAGGAGATAGGAAGGGGATGGATTCCTGCTGGCTCCTTTAAGGACATACTCCCTGAGACCTAAGACCTTCTCTAGGCCCCACCTTCTCAACATTCCACTGCCTTCCAGTAGTGTTGAGAACCCAGCCTTTAACACATGAACCTCTGGGGGACATTCCAGAACCAAGCCGTAGGATCAGCCAAATCCCTGTCTCTTCTTCCATCCTGAAGTGTGGGATACAGTGTGCCGGAACTGTGGCTGGCAGTCAGGGTTACAATGATCAGCAGAGTCGGTGCCGGTCAAAGGCTGCCTTGTCGGACGGAGCCAGTTCTCTCTCTCCACCAGGAGAGAGCTCGGTTGTCAGGCACCTTGACCTGCTCTGCAGTCTCGCCAGCCCCAGAGCCTGCGTTCTTTTCTAAAAAATACTTATTTTTATTTGATGTGTGTGAGTGTTTTGCCTGCAGGTATCTATGTTCACCATGTGAATGCAGTACACACGGAGGCCAGAAGATAGGATGCTGGATCCTCTGGATCTAGAGCCACAGACAGTTGTGAGCTGCCATGTGAGTGCTGGGAACTGAACCCAGGTCCTCTGGAAGAGCAGCAAGTGCTCTTAACCACAAGTGCTCTTAACCACAAGTGCTCTAAACCACTGAGCCATCTCTTTAGCCCCAGAGCCTAGGTTCTTAATGATATTATTAGGATGAGATAACCTTCTCTAGATTTCTTTCTTTCTTTCTTTCTTTTTTTTTTTTTTGGTTTTTTCGAGACAGGGTTTCTCTGTGTAGCTTTGCGCCTTTCCTGGGACTCACTTGGTAGACCAGGCTGGCCTCGAACTCACAGAGATCCGCCTGGCTCTGCCTCCCGAGTGCTGGGATTAAAGGTGTGCGCCACCACCGACCGGCACTCTAGATTTCTTGTTAAATATAAAAATAAATTCATGGTGGTATAAGGTACTTACGCTTTTATGATCCTTGTAGCAGAAATCATTCCCATCTTAAATGTAGCAGCTTTGGGCTGGGGAATGTAACTCAGTGGTAGAACTCTTTCCTAGCAGGCCCAAGAAGCTCTGGGTTTGATTTCCTGCACTGCAAGAAAAACAGAGTGTAGGGACTTTGATATGAATGTGGTATTTGTACACAGAACAATTCAGGTATATGGTAAATGTCAGAAGGTGAAAGATGAACTCTAGTCATGCTCTGAACACCTTGAACATTACTAATATGAAATAATCCAGTGTTAATCATAATTTCTATCTTCTCTGGCTATATCCAGAGCCTTCCCACTGTGCATAGCTTTTTATGGTGTTAATTTCCCCAGGCCTAGAAACCTGAACATGACAAAGGCAAGAATTGAAGTTTCAATAATATGGGAAAAGTGGGTATGAGTAAGAGTGAGTGGGTAGAAGACCTCAATTAAAGCATGAGTGAGGAGAGGTGCTCCAGGCTTCCAGCCAGGGCTGGCCCTAGAACACCCGAGTTTACAGCAGCAGCAGCAGCAGCAGCAGCAGCAGCAGCAGCAGCAGCAGCAGCAGCAGCAGCAGCAGCAGCAGCAGCATGTTTTTAAGTATCAGCAGGGAAAGAAGAAAACAAGATACTAAAATGACAGAGTAGGAAGAGCAAGGCAGCCATCGAACGCTTCCGAGTCTTAGAACTCTGTGGCTCCCTTATGGAAGGTGTATAGGGAAGCTGTGCCCTCCACATACTTAGTACAATCCTGTTAAAATGTAGATTGCATGTCAAAGTTAAATTGTTTGGAAATTTGTTATTTGGTGAGTAAAATTTAAAGTGCAGACAGACAAGGAAGAGAACAGAGGTAAGAAAATTCAGAACTTTGTGGGAACTAGTAAGAAATTGAAGTGTGTCAGATGAGCATGGTAATATTTCCTCTTTAATTTTATCATTTGCTAAGATGGACAAGGCAATGTCTCGTTACACCTTTTCAAAATTACTCAAGAGGGATCTCCATAGATAGATCATCTCAGCAGACTGTTCATTAATGAGAACCTTTGGGCAGGCAGCAAAGGACGAGCTCTGTTACACCTGTTAACTAGTTTCTACAACTGACAAGAATGATGCTTAGGGATAATTCACAGGTAAGTCAGGAAGTCATAGTTTTGACACACCAACTCATATATTCCCCAGAAAAACATATGTGATGTATGACCTGTCTGTTCTCTGATGTCTCCTAACCTTTTTAAATATATATATTTTTGGTTTCTCTGTGTAGCTTTGCGTCTTTCCTGGAACTTGCTTTGTAGACCAGGCTGGCCTCGAACTCACAGAGATCTGCCTGCCTCTGCCTCCCGAGTGCTGGGAATAAAAGCGTGTGCCATCACCGCCCGGCTAACGATTTATTTTTAAAAATTTAATTGTGTGTGTGTGTGTGTGTGTGTGTGTGTGTGTGTGTGTGTGTGTGTGTGTGTGTGTGTAGAAATGTGCATGTAGTGCAGTTGCCTGCAGAGGCCAGAAGAGGGTGTCAGATCCTCTGAAGCTGTAGTTACAGGCTGCCTTGGGTACTGGAAACTAAACTAGGGTCCTCTGCAAGAGCACAACATGCTCTTAACCTTTGAGCTATCTCTCCAGACCCATCTTCTAACTTTTATTGTTGATATGAAAGCTCATACCAGGAAAGAACCAATCATATGTAACATAAGTAAGGTCATTTTCTTGAGAAAGGCCAGTCCTCGTCCCAGGTCCTCATATTTACTTTTTGTTTGTTTGCTTGTTTTTCTTTTTGAGACAGGTTCTCAATATGTATGTAGCCCTAGTTGGCCTAGAACTCATTTTGTTGATCAGACTGGCCTTAAACTCATAGAGATCTGCCTCCATCTGCCTTTTGGGTGCTGGAATTAAAGGCATGTGCCACCAGTTTACATTCTAAACTTGAGTGTCTACTTCTCCTACATACTGCTTTAAAGGATGTCTTCATGCGGAGTAAGCACATGGTGACTTTAGCAAGCTCGCTGGTGGTCAGGCGCATATCCCTGGCCTTTAGCATGGTCCCTGCTCCTCTCGGGGTTCAGTGGAGCAACAGCAGAGAAACTGGGGTGCTGTTGTTCTTGTAACCTCACGCTCACTTTCCTCTGCCTGCCATTTCCTTCCCTTCTTTTTACCTTTTCCTTCTCTTTTTGAAGAATTTCCCTAAGGGATTTTTTTTTTTTTTTTAAGAAAATCATATGAAAAAGGTTTTTGTTTTCAACTATCGAAGACTTGTCTTTGGAGTTTATCAATGTGTCCAGTTCCTTTACAACTGTGAAGGAAATAAAGACACTGATTTTAAAAGATGGGCTTTCTGAAAAGATAGTATTTGAGCTGTAGTCTGAATGAGAACGATGAAGCATAGTTGGTGGGGAATGAAATTTGAGTCTAGACCTCTTGTTTATACTTTTAAAGGGGTGTATTTATTTGTTCATTCTTTTTTTTTTTTTTTTTGTGTGTGTGTGTGTGTGTGTGCCTGCCTGGGTTTACATACACCATATGTGTGCAGGCGCCTGCAGATGACAGAGGGCACACATGCCCTGGAACTGGGGTTCTGGGCCGTGTGAGCCATCTGGTGTAGCTACCTACTAAGTGCTGCAGGAGCTTTCAAACGCCAGGCCATCCCTCCAGCCCTGCTTTTGCTTTTTAAGACAGGGTCTCCTTTTGTAGCCATGCTGGCTTGAAGCTCACTGTGTAGCTTAGGCTGGCCTCAAACTCATGGCCATCATCCTGCCTCAGCCTTCCAAGTGGTGGCATTATGACTGTGAGCCACTACACCAGCTAGAGGCAGACATTCTTGCATTCAGTGCTAATTTTATGACTTACCTGACCATGCCATTCTGACCAAACTACTTAGACTCTTAGAAACATGTTTTGTTTTTGTTTGTTTGTTTGTTTTTTCATCCATCTATAAAAGAGAGAGTAACGGCAGTGAGGAAGTTATTTGGCATGATTTTCCCCCCTTTGAAGGTGACCAGGCAGAGGCCTGGGCCTGGCAAATAGAGAGGAGAAGATGCCTTCTCTTCCTTGTTCTGCCAGCCACACAGTTTCATACAGGGCCTGACTGACTCCTAAGGGGCTCTCAGGAACTGTATATTGAATTACTTTGATTTGGAAGTAAGCAAAAGACATAGAAGATAAATGTGACTTCAGCTACTCATAAAGATGAAGAAGCAAGCAGTTTACTGTGGATTTTTTTGTTTTAAGGGATTTGTTGTCTTGTGACTTACTCTAGCTTTGAGCTCACAGTTCACGTGTCTCAGCCTACAGGGTACCTCAGTTATAGGTGCTGACCACCATGCTTACCTACCCTGGGAATGGTGATTGAACTGTTTGTTTATGGTGATAACTAATGGTAATTCTATGTAGTTTGTCTGATGCCAGGCTCTTGAAATTATTTCTTTTCTGCTAAAAGAGAGAGTGAGTGAGTGAGTGAGTGAGTCAGTGAGTGAGTGAGTCAGTGAGTGAGTGTATCTGGGTATGTGTCTGACTCTCCCATCTAAAACTCTTCCTAGGTGTGATATGTAAAATTATATTATTATAGAAGAAACATGTACAGCTAATATCTATATAAGAAGTGACTTCATACATCTAAAGAAGAGAATTGTAAAGGTTAGGATGAGTTATTTTTTTTTAATTCCATCTCAGTAACACTGGTCAGCACTATTAAAGGTTAGGTAAGGTTTTCTAAACAGAGACCTTGTTATCCTAGATCCTAGTATCCCATGATTTCATCACAGGCCTCATGTAGACATCAACTGACTTCTTTTAAACAGGCTCATGTGACAGAAAACTTGGACTCTCTTGGAGTCCAATTGTCCCCTTAATTCCAGTATTTGATTATACTCCATGTTGTTCAAATTTAGTTTGACATCAGCTTATATCACCTGACAGCTATTTTTTTCACTTTTAGTTTCCTTTTGAAGATTTTATTTTTTGTCCTTTCTACAGAAGGAACAATTTAAACTTTTAAAAGCTTCCATATCAGTTGAGGATTGATTAGAAATGAGTATCATTTGTAGTTACCTAGGTACTAAATAGCTGTGAAAAGTTGTTCTGTAATTACTCAACACTGCCTTTTTTTAAGAGTAAAGAGTTTCAATTTTATTCTTTTTCCTGCCTTTAAAATTAATTAAAGTATAATTATATTACTTCCCCCCTCCTTTTTCTCCCTCCATCCTCTCCCATGTGCCCCTCTCACTGCCTCTCAAATTGATGGCCTCTTTTCTTTGACTATTATTTTTACACATATACATGCATACATACACGCATACATACATACATACATACATGCATACATACATACATGCATACATACTTGCTGAGTCTGTTTAGTGTTGCTTGTGTATATATGATTTCTAGGCTGGACATTAAATACAGAGTAGTCTGCCTCTGTTTTTAGTGATGACCCAGAAGAACAGAGATTTCAACTTAAAAGGCAGTACTGGCTGGGCATGATGGCACATGCCTTTAATCCCAGCACTGAAGAGGCAGGTGGGTATTTGTAAGTTTAAGGCCAGCCTTGTCTATATAGTGAGTTCAGCTAGGGCCACAAAGAGAGACACTGTCTCAAAATAGCAACAACAAAAAATGTTGAAATTGCCGGGCGGTGGTGGCACACGCCTTTAATCCCAGGACTCGGGAGGCAGAGCCAGGTGAATCTCTGTGAGTTCCAGGAAAGGCGCAAAGCTACACAGAGAAACCCTGTCTCGAACCCCCGCCCCCCAAAGTGTTGAAATCAGGAAGTATTTAGAGTATAGTGGATCATGCCAGTAGTCTGGCTACATGGCAGGTTGATATGGGAAGTTCACTGGAGCTTAGAAGTTTCAGATAAGGCTGGACAACATAGTGAAATGCCATCTCAAAAAATTACCTGCTATGATAATAATAAAGGCTATTGTTTGTTTATTTTAAAATATTTAGGTGGAATAACTGAAATTTTTGTTTTGTCTTCCAAGTTTTTTTTTCTTAATTTAGGCATATTAGGTACACTTCCATATTCTTTATTCCTTAGTAGCTCATATAATGATAACCTTGGAATATTTTAGTCTGCAGAAGTCTAAGAAGACTAAAACAGAGGTCATGGTTAAATTTGATTAAGTCCTCCTCTTGTTCTGGTAATAAAAGAGCCACAAGGGTAAAAAGTATTCTCCCTGAATAACTACTCCACTCTCTCTGGCTATTGGAATAAACCCACATTTTTATTTTCTTGAGGCAGGAATGAAGAAGTTGTATGTAGTAGCTGGTGCTTGGGTCTTGGGAGGTAGAAGAGGATTAGGAATTGAAAGTCATCCTAGGCCACGTAAGACCCTATCTCAAAACAAACAAATAAACAAACAGAAGAAAGTGTGTGTGTGTGTGTGTGTGTGTGTGTGTGTGTGTGTGTGTGTAACTAAAGTAGCTAAAAATCTCTTGAATTCTGGTTGTTTGTATTTGAATTCAAATATACTTTCCAGGAAAATGTAATGTGTAAAATCAGGGTACACCTATAAAATGTTCAAGTCAGTACAAGTGTCATAGAATGATTTGGTTGTACTTGTATTATAATTTAGTGAATAAATCTATTTTTTTTTTTTTTTTTGGTTTTTCGAGACAAGGTTTCTCTGTGTAGCTTTGCACCTTTCCTGGAACTTGCTTTGTAGACCAGGCTGGCCTCGAACTCACAGAGATCCGCCTGCCTCTGCCTCCCGAGTGCTGGGATTAAAGGCATGCGCCACCACCGCCCGGCTAAATCTAATTTTTTTAAAGGTCCTAAAGATTAATTATCTTTTCCTGAGTCCCCTTATTCATGTCAGAGCTCAGCAGTTTCAGGGTCCACTGGGAGTATGTGGAAAGAGATAAAGTGGCTTCCATAGTTTTGTCTAACTCAGGGAAACTTTCAGAATACCAGATACTGAGTGCTTGCTGACTAGGAAAAGAGGTGCATGTAGCTGTTTAAGATGGGATTAGCACTACCACAAGCAAGAGTTGTTTGTTTGTTTGTTTATTTGTTTTGCCAGAAATACTCATTTCTGTGATGTGTCAGCTGGGTAAACCAGACTGTCTTCCCAAATCACTGTATCATAAAATAACAGAGGTTCTAGAACTATAGTTAGGTTAAGATCAAGGTGTAGACATAGGAAAAAGTTCATCTAGTTTAGAGATGAACCTTCAAATCCTTGCCATGATCTCTATTAAT
The DNA here is from genome assembly GCF_049852395.1 of Peromyscus maniculatus bairdii. Classification (NCBI taxonomy): domain Eukaryota; kingdom Metazoa; phylum Chordata; class Mammalia; order Rodentia; family Cricetidae; genus Peromyscus; species Peromyscus maniculatus. Next base: position 72,625,088 of record NC_134858.1, read on the forward strand.
ATTTCATTTTGCTCAGTTAAAAATACTTAGTCTAGATACTTGGGAGGCTAAGGCAGAAGGATAACAGATTGGAGGCCTCCTTGTTTGTATAAGAAGTTCAAGGCTAACCCAGGCAACTTAGTCGAGACCATGTATCAAAATAAAATAAGTTGAGGATGTACCTCAGTTTTTGAGCACATGTCTAGCATTTGCAAAGCCCCAGTTCCCTCCCCAATACTATATAGTAAAATGAAATGAAAATGGCTCCAGTTCTTAGAATAATGAGGCATGAGACAGATGTCTTTCTAAAGTATGGCGTTAAAGTGAGTGGAGATGGAATACTGCCTGCCGAGAGTGGAGTTCTCAGAATGTCTGGGTGTCGTGGCTGCTATAGGCCTTGTATGCTTCCTTTATGTTGCTAAGTTGCTATTACTATCCACATGCCTCTTTTTCTATTCCCCACTCCTGAAACTTGTATTAAGGTATTGTTACCATCAACATGATCACCACTACCGCCGCCGCCGCCGCCGCCACCACCACCACCACCATCATCATCATCATGATGTGTAGCCACATGAATTCACCCATGGTCCCTTCTGTGGGTAACATACTTCCCAATCCAAGCTCCTGCTGAGAAACCAAATGATCTATCTAAGATAGCCTAAGTCAAACAGACAGGACCAGGGAGACCCTGACCCAAATATGGCTAATTCACAGGCTAGTAAGGGCCTTTGGATGTGTTCTGGTCTCAGAAGGACATTCCAATCACAGGTAGTGGGTGGAAAGATGGCTCAAGTGGGCCAAGGCCCTTGCTGCCAAGCCTGACAACCCGAGTTTGATCCCTGGATCCCATGGTGGAAGAAGAGAATCAATTCCTGCAGATTGTCTTCTGACCTTCACCACATATGCACACATGCTTCCGGTTACACACATATAATAATAAATACAGGTACTGGTGTGTGTGTGTGTGTGTGTGTGTGTGTGTGTGTGTGTGTGTGTGTGCGCGCGCGCGCGCTCAGGATAGAACCAGGCCTTGGACATGCTAGTGTCCAAGTGTTCAACCTCTGCATTATAACCTGAACCCTGATGGAAGTAGTATTTATGCTGCTTAAAGAGTCTGTTGGGAGAATGGTGTACAAGGAGTACAGAAAAGAGGAGCAAGAGAAGAGTGATGTAGACAGTGATAGAAATGACCCCATCTCAAAGAGGATATTTTTTCCTGAGCATATATTTTTGACACTTTTTTCAAGAATTAGATGACTGATGTCTGCCTCCCTTATAAACCTTGTTGCAATCATGTTTATCTTAATGAAAAAGAAACCATGGCTCAGAATTCCACCTGCCTGTAATCTCAGTGCTAGCAGACCCAAATTACTTCCCCTTTTTTTCTTTCTGCATATGATTTTAGCCTCTGTCGTCTGTGTAGAAACTACTCTAGCTTTTTTTCTTATGTAGTAAAAAAAAAATATATCAGAACAGTACAGCTACTTCCTCTTTGTTATACCAGAGTCTCCTAAGTATCATGCTGAGTGAGCTTTGTTCTTGCTGAGTTTTGCTTTTTTAATTCTACTGATTCAGAGTAATACTAGCATTCTGATCTTTCTTTTTTTTTTTTTTTTTTTTTGGTTTTTCGAGACAGGGTTTCTCTGCGTAGCTTTGCGCCTTTCCTGGAACTTACTTGGTAGCCCAGGCTGGCCTCGAACTCACAGAGATCCGCCTGCCTCTGCCTCCCGAGTGCTGGGATTAAAGGCGTGCGCCACCACTGCCCGGCAACATTCTGATCTTTCTAACAACCACAAAATAAACCTAACACACCTAACCATATACTGATACTTTTTCCATGGTGAATTCTAACAGTCATTCATCAGTATTTAAGCTGATTGTTGACTTTACCTAGAACAGGTAAATATTACCTAGAACCTTGTAAATTATTTTTAAATATAATATAAAAATTTTATTATATTCTTTCCTAGTTAATGCTTATTAGTTGTATATATTAGTGGATTTATGGTAACATTTCCTTATGTGCAAGCAGCACACATTCATTGATTGCATGTATTTGCATTTGTTTGTTAGTGAAGGGAACATCTATCTTTTTGTGTGTTTAATTTTTTTGTGACGCTTCTTTTACTTGCTTTTTTTATTTTTGCCTGTTTACTCATCTTTCCCTAGTTATTTGTAAGAATTCTTTATACATCATGGGAAATCATTATATTTGGTTAGTTTCGTTTTGACTTTGCTTATTAAGTGTTTTGCCATCTAGAAGTTTTCAATTTTTTTCTTTAAAATCTTCAGTCAACTTTTCTTCGAAAGGTTGACATTCATTTCCAGCTACAATCAGCTAAAAGCATGCTATAAAAATGTTAGTAAGCAGACATCCTTGGGGCTGAGAGATGGCTCAGAGGATAATAAAAGAGGATTATACCTCTATTGCACAGGACCAGAGTGTAATCCCTAGTACTCACATCAGATGTCTCACAATCTTTTGTAACTCTAGTTCCAGAGGATTCCGTGCTCTCTTCTGGCCTCCACAGTACATGAATTCATATATACATGCTCATACACGGACACACATATATTCACAGAATTAAAAAGAAGTTATCAAGGAGTCCAAAGTTGAGCAATTCTGTTCCAGAGCAGTCCAGTGGGATTCTTATGCTAATGGTGACTCCAGACTCTTGTTTCCAGGGTAGATATCTCCTGCTAGCTCCCATCATTGGTTGATGAGACAATACCAGTTGAATTTCTTTTTGTTTTTAATCTTAGGTAAAGCTTACTCCCAGTCCCTCTATGCAACCCCGTCTATCTAATACAAATGACATTGTGTAGCAAATATGTGTATAGTATGTAAATCCCGTCCTGGGCAAAATGTGTGTGACAGTAATATACAAAGAAGCAGAGAGAGAACAACGGATCAGCCAGGAGTTGTACAAGATGTGCTTTTGATTACGAGTAAAAGACTTCTGATAGAACTAGTGTATTGGAAATAATCTTTTTCATTGCTCTTTTTAAAAGCCTTTGGCCCATTGTCTTCTGCAGGGAATAAATAGGACAGCTTGCCTACAAAACCATTTGAGGTCATCCACGTCCTTGTCCTAACCTGTTTTTTTTTCAGCTAACTGCTTGTTAAATACTTTCATTTCACACATTTAAATATTTATTGTTTACTAGATAACACTGTTCTAGACTGTGGAGTTGCAGTGTTTTCTACTTTCTCAGGCTTCAGACTAATTGGAAAGACCTGCAATCCCAAGTTTTAAAAATCTCTATGGCAAGTTAAGCAGGACTTCTCTGAGCAGGCATCAAAAATGACCTAAATATTGAGAAGGAACTGGCCATAAAAACAGTTAGGAAATGAGGGGAATATGTTCTTGGCCGAGTACACAGGAGTGGCTTTCAAGTTATAGCATTTGGGATGTTCCAGGAACAATGGAAGGCTGGCACATCCAGAACTCAAAGAAAGGGAGAAGACCCCAGTGAATCATTAAACTGGAGGTTAGAGGATGAATCAGTATATTTTAGAATATAGAGGGCAGATTCCAATGAAGAGACACAATGAAGTTCTTAAATCTGGGTTGGCATAAGGTAGGTGATAGCATAATATAGTGATCTTTAAACTTTACTTCACTTACCTATGTAGCAACTCTTGGAGGTAGGTATTTCATAACTGGGGTTTGTTTGTTTGTTTGTTTGGTTTTATTTTTAGGCTGGATTTTGTTATGTAGTTCAAGCTTGCCTGGAACTTACTATGTGTAGCCAGTTACAGCCTGAAACTCTCGATTCTCTTGTCTCAGACTCCCGTGTTGGAACTATAGGCATGAGCCAACATGCCAGTCTTAATATCTGGTTTATGGATGAAGGCACTGTGCAAAGGAAGTTGGGTAATTTGTTCAAGGTTATATATGTGGTTGGAAGAATAGGAACCACTAGCTCTGTCTGACTTCAAAGTCCACATTCTTAACCTTATCTGTAGATTCTATACTGTTGAATTGCTTTGTCTTGAAAGAAAAAAATATTTTAGAATGAATAAGATGATGTGAGGTAATGTTAAAAAAAATTTTAGACTCTTCACTGAAAAAAAAAAAAAAGAACTTTCTACCTGGTAGAAACTTAGAAAAGTATGAAGTACCCAAAGAAGGCAATGTGGATTTATTTACTCCATAAATAAGAATCCAAGGGCATCTCCTGAAGCATCAAAGAAGTAATTATAGGTCAAATGAAGGCAAGTACTTTTTACACAGTGGGTAACCAATTATCTCAGTTATAGATGAAAACTACTTAGAATGGGTTGAGGAGATGGCTCAGTCAGTAAGTCCTTGCCTTGCAGTGAGCATGAGAATTGTGTTGAATCCTCAGAACATATATTAATTTTTTTTTTGTGGTGGCATGCACTTATAATCCCAGTACTTTAGAGATAGAGATGGATGGATCCCTGGGGCCTGCTCCACACCCAACTTAGTTTGTTTGTTGAGTTCCACGTCAGTGAGAGAGAAGATGCAGGGGACTTCAGAGACAGATCACCAGTCAGGAGTGTTTGCTGTGCAATCATGTCAGTGGCTGTATAGCAAGCCCAGCATCCCAAAAATGCCTGTCTTCAATTTCGAGAGTTCTATGTCCTATCCTGTACTCTGCTTACACAAAGGCAGACACACAGGCTTACACACGCACGGACATATATAAACACAGATATACATACCACACAATAGAATTTTTTAAAAATGTAAAGTTTAATAAAAGATGGATGACACCTGAGGATGACATCTAACAGCATGTGCATGTGCATAACATGTACCCATGTACACAAACAGATAAAAATTAAAGCATTAAGAATAGTTTTATCAAGAATGTATCATGGAAGCTGGGGTTAGTTGCACACATCTGTAATCCTAGCACTTGGAAGAATGGGGCAAGAGGATTGCTATGAGTTGGAGGCCAGCCTGGACTACAGAGTGAGACTGTGGAATATTCTCTCCAAAATAAACAGAACAAAATACCAAAAAGATGCAATAATTTAAATTATTTAAAATTATGCAATAATTTAAATTAAATTTGCAAAATTTAACATTTTAGACAGACATAGTAGCATACCTGTAACTCTAGCAATTGGGAGATGTAATTTTAGCATTTGGGAAGATCAGAAGTTGAAGGTCATGCTTGGCTACCTGAGACTATGTCTCAAGCAAGCAACAAATTAAAAAAAAAAAAGGTTTTTTTGAGACAGGATTTGTGCTGTCTTTGGCTTTGTGACTTTGACACAAATCTAGACATAGCTAATAAGAGAGAATCCTATTTGAGAAAATACCTCCATAAGATTGGCCTGTAAGCAAGTCTGTGGAGTATTGCCATGATTAATGATTGATGTAGGAGGGATCAGCCCATTGTGGACAGTACCACTCCTAGGCAAGGTGGTCCTGAGTTGTATAAGAAAGCAGGCTGAGCAAGCCATGGAAAGCAAGCTAGTAAACAGCACTCTTCATGGCCTCACTTCAGTTCCTGCCTTGAGTCCCTCCCTTGATCTCCTTTCATGATGGACTGTAAGCTGTAAGGCGACAAAAACCTTTTCCTCTCCAAGCTGCTTTTGGTCATGGTCTTTATCCCAGCAATGTAAACCTAACTAAGACAGGGTCTCATATAGCAGGCTGGCCTCACTCACCACATAGTAGAGGATGGCCTTAACTCCCAAACGCTGGAAATGTAGAAATGTGGCCCCACAGTAGGCCACTTTGTTTTAGTCTATTTGGGAAAATACATAAACTTATGAATGATCTAAATAGAAATAATCACAAAAGAATAATCAGATAATATTACAGGTATAGTGAAATTCTTCCAGAGAAATCCATTTTTAGCTGCTGGCAGGGTGTGGTCAAGTTGCTGCCAGGATGTTGGCTTGACATCCGGGGAAAAAGCTGAGGCACAAGTTCTCAGAGTCTCTGCTTGCTTCTGCTGCACTTCTCTTTCAGAAAACTCTTAGCATTGACAATTAGTGTCACTCTTGCTCAAGAACAGATGTCCGTAATTCATGAATATGAAAATTTTACAACCTGAAATAGACTGGCAGCTGATTTTGATCTTTCTGTTGTGATCTTCATTGTCCTGTCCATTTGTCTCCTTCGGCTCAGGTATCTTGACCAGTTTAACCACTGCTTTTAACACGTAAGGACTGTCACAGTTTGGGGAAGGAAAATGCACTCTTCAGATTTTGGCAGTTGCTGAGTCAGAATCTTATAACTTTCATATTATATTATTTCTGCTTCTTAGTAACTATTAATATCATTGAGATGCAGACATGGCCAGTGGTTGGCTTGGGTCTAACACTACTTCTATAGTGTGACTGGGGCAGCTACTTTTTTGGGACTCGGATACATCTAGTTGTGTTCTCAATATATCTATGAACACTTCAGTCTTACATTATAGCCTAGTTTGTTAGATATACAATTAAAAGAGCAATACTACAGAGTACAATTCAGGGTGTGGGTCCCAGTAATTTCTATGGGAATTCTACTGATTGAAAGTCTCCTTAAGGGGTTAAACAGATGGCTTAGTGGTTAAGGATACTGGCTACTCTTCCAGAGGACCCAGGTTCAATTCTCAAGACCTGCATGGCAGCTCACAACTGTCTATAACTCCAGTTCTAGAGGATCCAATGCCTTCTTCTGGCCTTTGTGGACACTACATGCACACGATGCACATACATGCAGACAGAGCACCCATATACATAAAATAAAAACAAATCTTAAAAAATCTGCCTAAGCCAGATGTTTTGGTGCATGCCCATAATACCAGTACATGGGAGCCAGGGGATGAGAATCCATAGTTCATTCTTGACTACATAGCAAGTTCAAGGCCAGCATTGGGTATATAAGTTCCTGTCTCAGAAAACAAACAAGTTTATGTCAGCTACTCGAGTAATGGGCAGAGAAACATATAATCTATAAATATGAGTGGATTTTAGTAAGTTGGAGAGTTTTTGTTTAGATATGTTCTGCTTATCTTCAAGAAGCCTCCTATTATGGCATGTTTCATTTGGGCAACCAGCTTTGTAGCTTTAGCATGGCCAACTGGGTTACTGGTTTTCACTTGTGCTTCTAGTCGACGGCTACATTCTTTTTCATTCCTTTCTATGATGTTTTTAGAGATTTTCTGTTTTACCATGGCATTCTGTGTAAGCTCTGTGTCTTCGTTAGGGTTTCTATTGCTGTGAAGAGACACCATGACCACAGCAACTCTTATAAAGGAAAACATTTAATTGGGTGGCTTATAGTTCAGAGGTTCAGACCGTTATCATCATGGTGGGACAAGGCAGTGTGTAGGCAGACATGGTGCTAGAGAAGGAGCTGAGAGTTTTACATCTTGATGTGCAGGTAACAGGGAGTGAATTGAGATACTGGGCTAGGCTTGAGCATATATGAAATCTTAAAGCCTGCCTCTACAATGATATGCTTCTTCCAACAAGGCCATACCTACTCCAACAAAGCTGCACCTCCTAATAGTGCCACTCCCTATGAGTTTATGGGGGCAATTACATTCACACTACCACACTCTGTGATTCCTCCATTCATTAGTTCACTCACACAGTAGACATCTCATATGCATCTACTGTGCTAAGCAGTGGTCTGGGTGTGGGGTTGATGCCAAAGGATAAAAGTACACTATCCTAAGATCATGGTCTAGTCAGAGAGGGGTCTGTGAAAAGACAGCATACTGATAAAAAGCATGTATTTTAGAAGATGTAATTAAGAGGTATGCAAAGACTTTTTGGGTGACATAGCACTTAAAGCAAGTTTTAAAAATGAGGTTTTTTTATTTGTAAAATTCTGCTTTAAAATGGTTCTAAGTGTAAAACAAAAAAAATTATAAAGCTATAAAACAGAAATTTAAAGAATAGAAGAGGATCTGGGGGTGTGTCTAAGTTGTTAGAATGCTTGCTTAGCATGTATGAAACCCTGAATTTGATCCCCACAACTGAATAAACTGGATATGGGAGCATACATTTATAACCCAGAAATTGGAAAGTGGAGCTAGGAGGAACAGAAGTTCAAGGCCATCCTCAGCTAGCAAGTTCAAAGTTGGCCTAGGATACATGAGACCTGGTCTCAGCAATATGAGAGAAGAGAGAAACAAAGAGATATACTCAAGTCATGGGGTCATAGATAAAACTAAGAACCATGCCCGTAGTGATCTGCTGTATCTACTCAGTTCTTAATGCACATTATGTCCTCACATTGAGAATGCATCTTATGGGTTATTATGCCTTTGGTTTGGCGAATAGAACATTTCTTGACACAGTAACACCTATTATAGCTCATACCCTAGGTTGAGCTCGGGATGTCAGTTTAGAGCAAAAATAGATTTCAGTTTCTGACTTCATGGTGCTTACACTCAAGTAAAGGGTTTTGTGAGATAATGTAACTGTGTGGCTTAATTTAGGTATAGAGGTCAAGGAAGCTCTTAAGTAACAGGTGATTGAGCTAAAGCCTGAAGGATAAACAAAAACCAGTCATAACTCAAACCAGGGGCTTCAAAGCAAGGCCAAGCCTGAGAGAAAGTCTCAGAGCTTGAGGTAGTATGGGTGCTCAAGCAGCTAAAGGAAATCAATGCAGATTGTCTTTGGTTGGGCTCGTAGAGGAGAGCTAAGTAGTGGGTCAGTAGGAAGCTGCATGTGATGAAGCTGCTACTCTAAAACAGAAGGCAGGTGCCACTAACTAAGGCTCCAGGGGCATATGTGAATATTTTATATTGTTATAAAGGGTTTTAAGCAAGGGCGAGACAGGTTCAGATTTTTCCATTTCAAAAATATCACTGTGGCTGCTGAATAGAGAATGGGAAAGAAAGCTTTACAGACAGGTTTTTTTGTTGTTTTGTTTTGTTTTTCAGTACCGGGTAAGGTAATGACTAGGGGTAGCGTACTGACTGTGAAGATGCAAGGGGGCTGCTAAGTCTAGCTAAAAATCACTGATAGGACTGGATTGACGAAGGTAAAGGTGAGGGCAATGCTAAGGACCGGTCTCCTCCAGGAGCAAGTAACTTGCTGGGAGAGGTGAGCTTCTGCTACTCAGAGGGTGCTCTGGGAAGGGCATACTGAAACAGAGGTGGTGGAGCTGTTCTTTTGTTAGACTTGTTAAAGATGCCTCTGAGACAAAGGGAGATGTAGGTGGTTTTGTGAGCCTGGAGTCTGGAGTTCATTTGAAAGGTCTGAACTAGAGAGAAATAATTTAAGCTGAGGGTGGATAGGATATATTAGAACTATATAAGAACAAAAATAATGCAATCTAAAGAGCTTACTGTAATATTAATGAGAGTAGCTAGTGCTTACTGTCTGGCTGGCTGTCGTGGAAGACCTGGAACATACTCTGACCTTAGTAACCTTGTGGTCTCAGTCTAGGAGTATCTGTCCTCAGCCCTGGGGACAAGGGAGCTACTTGTTATACATAGAACAGGAACTACATTCAGTGCCTGCCTGTTGTCAGGTTCTATTTTGAGCATCTTAAGCACATTACCTCATATAATATGTGTAGTTTAACTCCACTATTTAGAAAAAATTCAACATGTAGAGTATTTTATTTAAAACATTTAAAAAATTACCCATGACTTCATTCATTCCTAATTCTGTTAGAGGATGATGTTCTAAGTGAGAGGGAGATATATAATCTCTGTATTGAGGCCTATACATATTTAACATGACCCTTATTTTATACTTTTCTCTAAGTTGAGAGCCAAGTGTTTAATGACAGGAAGGTGTGACCTGGGTGACTTTGTTCTTAGGAGAAAGCAGTCCATTGAAATTGTCCATGTTGTGTCCAGAGCATTGTGACATCCTGGATTTGAACATGATTCTGTTGTTTGTTGGTGGCTTCGGGACTAACTCTCTCAGTCTTTGTTGGAGAAGGTGTCTTTAGTGACAGCAGTCATGGAGCACGCTGTAAGGCTGTGCAGCCAGGACTGCTGCTCTCCTGACCCAGCCTTATGATGAACATGAGCAGCATGGCCTTTGTCTGTTGCAGTCCTGCTCTGCTCCATTGATTTACTTATTTACAGTCTTGTAATTTATTTTCAACACCACTGACTAATTGTAGGTAAAAATAGTAATTTTTCTTGGTGTGTATCTTAAAGATGTTCCTTACAAAATGAGCTGTAGTTCCAAAAATAATCTTTACAGGAATATTAAAGAACTTTAGTGTTCATTCCAAACCTTTCCATCTCACACTAAAATTCTAGAAAATAAAATCATCTAACTTTTGCTACCTGAGTATGATTTTTAAAAAAAACCCTTTATTAATTTTATAATTTTCATTTTCCTCATAAACTTAGAAGTATAATTCTAATACTCATTAGAAGTTGACTTGAATTTTGGTTCGTGTGTGTGTGTGTGTGTGTGTGTGTGTGTGTGTGTCAGGGTCACATGGAGCACAGGCTGACTGGCCTCACACTCACTGTATAGAGGAGGATACCTTGCACTTCTGCCTCTTACCTCCACCAATGCTGTGTTCCTATTGCACCCATTTATGGGTGCTGTCAATTCAAACCTGGGCTTCCTGCATGCTATGTAAGTGCTCTGCAGTTTAGCTACACCTCCAGCCCTGATTCAACTTAGTTACTTATTCTTGGGAGGGGGCTACTTTATTGCTAAGCAGTTAGATAAAGACTTGGATACCTGCCTTATCACCAGGCCCTTCTGCTTCGTTGATCTCTGGGATGGGGCTGACTCAGGGTCAAGACCTGTAGCTGGATAATCAGGGCACCACAGGGAGCTGAGACTACCACCCACACAGTCAGATGATCCTACCTCACATTAATCCTGAGAGCATGACTTATTTTTAAACTATGCACATTTCATTGTACAAGCAATATAATTTCAAGAATTATAAAGAAATCTTAAATCAACTCTATCACTGTGTTCATTTAGTGAAGTTTGTGCATCAGAAATTATTCATTTGTTAAGTTTTAGTCCATAACATCAGATATCTTCTTACTGATGCTGTTTGTTACTCCTTGGCTAAGCCTCATCATGAGGTACTAGCCAATGGAGCACTGCAGGATGGATGTCAGACTGATTGGTGTGGTTTTGACATGTTATCATGGGTGAAACACTCATAAATTCTGCCTGAGCACATAGATCACCTTAATGACTATTTCCATTATGATGTTAACAAGAATAATTTGGGGAGAAGAAATTAATCTACTTTTTGACAAAAGGGTACTTCTGGAGTGGAAAGAATCTGTACCTTTTGGCATAGACACATTTGAACACCATTTTTTACCACATTTAAGGTCTGTCTTTGTATGTGTTAAAATGGGTTAATAATGGGGGCTATTGTAATGATTTGGGTAAAGTTATTTATGTGAAATCCCCAGGCATACAGGAAGTACTCAATAAATAGAGCTCCATTGCTTACAGATCTGTGATGAACTCCATTAGACAGAGTTGGTTGTTGCTATTTAGCTCATCATCTTTTCTACCCAGACGTGACGGGCACAGAACACTTGTGTTCTTCCTTCTAATTCTATACCAAATGCACATATTCCCACACCTAGTCCATTTTGCTACCCTTTCTTTTCATTTTAGTATGATTCCTTGCCCTGATTTAGATGCTGGCTTCCCTTCCCCCCCTCTCTTCTCTTCTGCTGTTCTGGGAGATTGTGAAGATAGTGGTAGAAGTTTCAGGTCTCTGTCTTTTCAGTGAGGACTTCGTGGGAAAGTGAGGCTGGAGCCAAATCTCTGCTCCATACAGGCCTGGCCCTTTTTTCTTGTGTCATTCCAGCATTTCCTACACGGTCCGGCACTGCAGGCACCTTTCTCTGTTTCTGAGAGGGTTGGGAAAGATCAGTCCTTCTTTTGTGTACCCTCGTGAAGTGTGTCATCTGAGGCCAAGAACAGTCATATGACCGAGTTCATGAAAGATTAGTAAGGGCAGGCCTGTGTAAAGTTCCAGAGACAAAGGTGAAAAAGACAAGGAGATCACAGTCTCTGGACTTGGACAAGTCATCAAGAAGTGGGGTAAGGAGCCTAGAAGAAGGCTGTATGGATGATACAGGAGACATTGAGAATGGAGTGCCAGATGACAGGGAAGGAAAGGCTTCTGGGAGAAGATGGCGTGGGGACAGATAGCAAGGACAAATAGTGTTCTACTGGTTGGAGATAGAGAAATGGTGATCCAACGGAGGAAACAGATAAAGCAAAGGCATAGACATGTGAGCGGGCAAGGCCCTCAGAGTACAACAAACCCGGCATAACTGGAGGATAGTGGTGTGCAATAGGGGGTAATGTGCTGAAGCAACTGCTTTGTTGAAGGGTTCAGTACAATCACTGATATTCTACTTCCAAACCTAAATGACGGCTGTATGAGAATTCATTGAATCACTCTTTTGTTTAACATATATATATATATATATAGTTAATTATATAAGTACACATATATACATAAATATAAATACATATATATGTACTTACACATATCTTCTCTTATTTGTATGAGATAACTCAAAGTTTTTAAATTAAATACACAATTATTAAGTGTAACATTTTTTTAAGATTTCCTAGTTTCTGTAGTAGTTTCCCCTTTACTTTAGAAAGCCCATTGTATACATTTTAGAGTAATAGTACCTGAATATTTCACCCTAGACATTCCATAATTGTTAGTAGCCATGTAAAATGTCATTAATGTGTCAGGTTCAAAGAAGGGTGTTGATGATCTTTCTCCTCAGCTCATGTGTCAGAGGGACATACACACATGCATGGGGACAGACACACACACACACACACACACACACACACACACACACACACACACACTTGCACCAGACTTTTTAAAATGGTACAAAATCATTTCACAAACATTCAGATTGGGTGAATACACCAACACAAATTGAATTATTCAGATGCTAATAATTTAATGTGGACTGTAGGAAAGATGCTCATAGACTATGTGAATTGAATAGTGTATGAAGGAATTTAGAGGGAAAGAGAGGATCATGTGGGTAAGGTTTGTTGGATTTCAAGGGTTGGCTGGTTCTTGCTAATGCTGTTGATTTTGTTCCTGAATGTCTGAGGCATCAGAAACACAGCTGCTTTTGGTGTCCCTATTTCTGACTTCATTGACTGACAAAATGCAAGTTAGCACAACTTCAGTGAGTCATTTGTACTAATCAAGGCTCTTTTCAGTATTGTCATTATGGCAGGAAACAAAAGATGACTGGTGCCTCCTTAAGCAGGAAGAGATGTATCTCCCTAGAAGGCGTAAGGGTTATGCTGCACACAGTAGCATGGTCTAGTGCCCCTCTCTCATGCATACCCGGGCAAGCATGTTCTGGAACCTGCCTTTCCAGTGCACTTCCATTAGACTGTCAGAATTACTTCATCACTGCCAGGGAGGCCAATTAAGTGGTATTGTGAAAATTACAGAAGGCTTTTATTTTCCTTGCATGCTATATTATGCAACTTAAATCTGTGCTAACATTATCTTCTCAGATTTTGCATATTACAAAGTTTAGTCTATCTCATTTTATCCTCCCTCTCATTTCTTACTTCAACATTAGTTATTTCAATTCAAGTAGATCCAGTTATTATAATTCTGATGTGTTTACATTAAAACAATATTTATTTATTTTACAGTACTGGGGATTGAGCCCACGATGCTGTGCATGATAGGCAAGGACTGTGTCACTGAACCCAACTCGTGTGTGTGTGTGTGTGTGTGTGTGTGTGTGTGTGTGTGTGTGTGTATGTGCGTGTGCGTGTGCGTGTGCGTGTGTGTGTGTGTGTGTGTGTGTGTTTTCTTTTTGAGACATGGTATCTCCATGTAGCCCTGGCTGTCCTGGAACTCACTATGTAGACCAGGCTGGCCTCAAACTCAGAGATCCACCTGCCTCTGCCTCCCTAGTTAGTGCTGGGATTAAAGGCGTGCGCCACCACTGCCCAGCACCCAGTGTCTATATTTTAATTTGATCTATTTTAAGCTTTTACTCATTCCTTCATCTTTTGCATATCTATAGTGAACTTTTTGTTGTTGTTTTGCTGTATTCATAGTATGTATCTCAAATCCCAAACCCTTGTTTTAACTCTCCTACAGTTCATATCATTGTTTACCTTCTTGCTTTATGAATTTCTCTATTTAAGTACTTTACTCATGTCCCATCTCAAACATGCTTGTGACCTTACACCATAAGGTGGCTCCATGGAGAACCCCAAGTTAAACCTTTAAAGTTTACCTTTGCTTCTTCTCATCCAAGCCTTTTCATCTTTCGTCCTTTGATCTTAAATAAAATCAACGTGTGTGCTACCCAACAACTGGTCCAAGTTGCTTTGTCAACATCCAAGGGATTCGAAGATGACATTGATGAGTATATAGTCTAATATAGGAGGTAGATTGATCCACAGCATGTATCTGTCCTATTTCTGATGGATGCTGGGTACTCACTGCTCTGTCCCATTGGAGGTTTTCCCTGTGATCTAGAGGCCTTCTCTTTTTGCCTTTGTCCCTTGATCCATGTGCTGGATATAAGTGAATGGGTTTAGTCCTGTTGCTTGGGATTTCTGTGTGTATTTGCATTGGGTCCTGGGGAAGGAGTAGAAGGTAATGTGAGAAGTAACGGAAGCATGTTAGGATGAAAGTTGGGTTCTCACTACTATGGAGAAGAAGCACAAGGAGGCAATTGTAAGAATATACAGGATTCATAGCTGTTTCTCCTTGGATGCTTTCTTAAGAGGTAGCAGTAAGGTAAGAGAAGTTGATTCTTAGAGAAGCCTGTATAAATATCTTGCCTCATGTGCAGGTGAGGGCATTAGCCATCTAATTGTATGAATGCATTATTACCATGCTCTGAGAAGTGCAGCTTTTGACAAGTCCTCATTGCAAAGCTCTGTGGAAATATGAGCTGTTAATGCACAGGTACTTCTTTAAAGTCTCCTCCTAGTTAGGCAAGGCCAGTCATTCCTCTACAAGCTTACCCGGTTCATTGAGGTTTTCTGTTTTCATCTGTCAAGGTAGTAGGTAATTTCATGATTTTGAATGTCAAATGTTCATGGGTTGTTTTATTTTGTTTTTCTTTTCTGGAGGTAGTAGATCATTTTAGAGAAAAATACAAAATATTAACTTTGTAAAGTGAGAGGTGGAGCATGTAATAGATGCTTTTTCATTGCTGTGATAAAACACCATGACCACAACAATTTATAAATGTGCTTAATCGGGTTCCTAGAGTGAGAGTCTATGGTGGAAGGCATGAAGGCATGGTGGAAGGGGGCTGGAACGGCAGCTGAGAGCTCACATCTTGATCCACAAGCACAACACAGCACACTGGGAATGGCATAAGTCTTTTCACACCTCAAAGTCCACCCCTAGTGACACAGTTCCTCCAACAAGGCCACACCTCCTCACCTTTCCCAAACAGTTCCACCAACTGGGAACCAAGTATTCAAACATGTGAACCTCTGGGGCGGTTCTCATTCAAACAACCAGAAAAGTTACATAGAAATTCTTGTCGAATTAGTGATTTTTAATTTTATTTCTCAGTTTATAGACTGTGTACCAGAGAAAAAGTTATAAAACAAATTTCACTAAACATTTTTGATATATGACATTACAAATCACTTCCTAAGGAGAAAAATTAGCAACCTTACCTGTCCTGAACATTGTTAATACTTTTTATTATACTTTTACAAAGCTTCTGTGTGTATAACCCTTAAGACAGAGACTGCTGTTGCTGTCATCTCTATGTTATAGTTGTCTGAAGTAAAGGCTAAGGCAAATATGGTAGTTGGATTAGAACTTATAATTCCAATATGATATAATATACCAATGTAATATAATATAGTATAATATAGCTCTAACATCATACTCTGTCATACTAAAAATTTCAGTACTCTTTCCTTTGCAAATTGTTCACATTAAGTTTTTATGATTCCATAATCATAAAAGAAAAATGAAAAAATTGAGTGAGTTTTAATCTATATAAAATATACTATTTTCTATTTTGTTTCTGTCTTCTTTTTTTTGAGACAGAATTTCATGTTGTTGTCCTTACTGGCCTGAAATTCACTATGTAGCCCAACATGACCTTAACCTTAATCCATCCTCCTTCCTCAGTTTCTCAAGAACTCGGGTTACTTGAATACACCACTACACCTAGCTTTCTAAACATCACAGCCATGAGCAATGGGTGTTTTTTGTTTGTTTTTTTGTTTTGAAAGTACTACATTATGTCATAGTAGTTTCTCAAAAGGAAGGTTTAGAAATCTGTCAGTACAGAGGCTAATCTGTCTTGTACAGGGGTGGGCTGAGATAAATGTTTTCCTGCCCAGAGACATTTCCTTTAGGCTCTCTGGAGGCTTAGATCGCCTCTGCTTCCCGTCACCCACAGCCTTTTTATTCTCTTTCCCTACCTTTAAGTTTATCACTAGATCATTTACATTGCTCTTTTACTAGGGAGTGCTGTTGATATAGGTTTGCAGAACTTACACTATTGCCACATCACAGCTACTCTGGAAATAGCTCTACATGGTGTACACCTAAATCCAGATGTCATTTCAGCTCGAAACCCAAGTAGATTATATGTTGTTTACTACTGACAATGAAACCCAGGGCCAGGGAGATGGCTTAGTTGGTAAAGTGCTTGTCATATAAACACAAGGACCCAAGTTCAGGTCTCCAGCATGGACATAAAAAGCTAGACCATTAGTACATGCCTGTAATCCTAGCTCTAGGGAGGCAAAGACAGGCAGATCCCCGAAGTTTGCTGGCTGTTTAGTTTCGATGAATTGGTGAGCTCCAAGTTCAGCTACAGACCATGTCTCTAAGCAAAAAAGTGGAAAGCAATAGAGGAAGATACCTAACATCGACTCTTGACTTCCATACTTCCACATACATGCACATACATGTGCACCTATACACACATATATAATTCAAGTCTAGCTGAGCATGATGGTGCACACCTGTAGTTCTGGTGGCTTGGTTGGCACAGCAGGAGGATCATAAATTTAAGGCCTGCCTTATTTACATAGCAAGTTAAGCCTTCTTAGTGAGACCCTGTTTCCAACTGAAAAAAGGGTTTGGGAACTAAGGATGCAGGTCAGTGATAGTGTTTACTTAGCATTGGTTCAGTCTTCAGTACTGCCATTACTGGAAAGAAAGATGGAAGGGAGGGAGGGAGGGAGGGAGGGAGGGAGGGAGGGAGGGAGGGAGGGGAGAGGATCTAGAGATGGTTTTACATAAAATGAGAATATAAGTACAGGTCAGAGAAGAGATTTAGTTTGGCCTATATCAATGTCTCCCTCAGCCAATTGGATCTAGCTTGTCCTACATTATGATCTATTCATAAAACCCAACATTAGAACTTAAGACTATTTTTTTCTTCATTTCCTCTGTGGGGTGTGTGTGTGTGCGTGTGTGCGTGTGCGTGTGCGTGTGCGTGTGCGTGTGCGTGTGTGTGTGTGTGTGTGTGTGTGTGTGTGTTGGGTGTCAGGGGAAGCTCATGCCATGTGGCAGTCAGGACAATTTGCAGGAATCATTTCTCTCATTCTACCACATGGGTCCCAGGGATTGAATTGATATCCTGGGGCTTAGTGGCAAGCACTCTACCTGCTGTACCGTCTTCACAGCCCAGGACTCATAGTTTCTTTCCTTTTATTTTTTCTTAGTACTTCTTTTTTTTTCTTTATTAAGAAATTTTTTATTCATTTTACTTAACAACCACAGATCCCCCTCTCATCCCTCCTCCCCCTCCTCCCCAGCCTTCCCCCTACCAGCTCAACCCCCCCTCCTCCCCGCAAAAGGTAAGGCCTCCCATAGGGAGTCAGCAAAGCCTGGTACATTCAGTTGAGGCAGGTCCAAGCCCCTCCCACCTGCTTCAAGGCTGTGCAACATGTTCCACCATAGGTAATGGGCTCCAAAAAGCCAGCTCATGCACAGGGATAGATCCTGATTCCACTGCCAGGGGCCCCTTAAACAGGCCAAGCTGCACAACTGTCTCACTTATACAGAGGGTCTATACCAGTCCCATGCAAGCTCCACAGCTGTTGGTCTAAAGTTCATGAGTTCCCGCTAGCTTGGATAACAACCGAGACAACTGTACTTATATTTTAAAGGGCAATTCCTTCTTGGAGAGTCCAAGCAGACATTGCATGCTGATTCACTGTAGTGTTAGTAGGATTCATGCATATTAATATATATTGTACTTTTTCTCAAAATTACCTGTCTGGCTTAGATCCAGAGAACAACTAGTTGAGGCTATAGTCTTAGGACTTTGTGGTGATTATCACAGATTTTCATGATATTGAGGCTACTTGAGCCAAGAGTATTGCTAGCCAAATACCATTTCCGTTAATCTTCATAAAATAATGGGTGCAAAATTTCAAATAACAATGTTTTCTTCAACTTTTAAAATAAGCATCAAAATTTTTCAAAGAAAATTGTAGATATACAGTCTATAAGTCACCTGTGGCTTAAGGCCACATGCTTATTTCTTACCTCCCCACTAGAATGGTTCTTGAAGGGTATCTGGGAAGTTACCAAGGCTTTGCAGATGATGAAACCACAATGAAAGATTTAGATTGCAAATGCTACCATAGAGAGATGACTGTGCTGTCGAATTACCATCCTAGAACTTTGAAAATAGACATTATATGTAAATTTTTACCCCAAATTACATTTACTATATAAAGCAAAGCCAGGTTTTAATTTTAGTTATTTTTTTTCAGAGCATATTATTTATGCTTTGGGAACGGTAGCAGTACTGGGGCTAACCTACTTTTCTAATTTTAAAAGTAAGTGTCATGGCAGGCATGTTATATACCTGTAATCACAATACTCAGCAGGCCTAAGCAGGAGGACTGTGAGGTCAAGGCCAAGCTAGACTATGTAATAAAATGCTGTCTCAAACAAACTAACAAACAAAATGCAAATTTCATATAGCCCAGAGTCTTTTTTTTTATTGTTTTGTTTTGTTTTTGAAACAGAGTTCCAGGTCTTACTATATAGCTAAGATCGACCTTGAATTTCTGACCCTCCTTTCTCCTTCCAGTGCTGGATTGTAGACATGCACCACTATACCTTGCTTAAGATGCCTTTTCAATAAATTAATTATAAGTAAAGTTGTAATATGGCATGTTATATATATGATTGTTAGGTGATTGATTTTTGCTAGCTTAAATTTTTTCCTTTTTGTCTTCTAGTTTGCCAGGGTTTGGATACCTGATCCTGAGGAAGTATGGAAGTCAGCAGAGTTGCTGAAAGATTATAAGCCTGGAGATAAAGTGCTTCTGCTTCACCTTGAGGAAGGGCAGGTACGGACTTTACCTTCATTTTGTGTTTAGCCTGAAGATCTGGAGGGTAGAAGAGAAAAATCTTACTATAATTCGCTTAATCCCTGTACTGTAAATGTTGGATTACTCTAATATTGTTATTTACTATTTTGATAAAAATGATACTTTTTCTGTACTCTACATAGAGGACAGTGAAAACAAGACATGCTTTAAAACAGCATCATTTTAGCTTCTACATTTATCAAATTTGATTATCAAATTTGCCTTAATATCTAATTTTAATACTAAAGATATGACTGTGCATATCTTTATATTATGTTTAGGACAGCATTGCACTTATTTCATATTAACTAAGTGCCAGTCTAAGATTTGGTATTTTGGAAATAGTTACTAAGGAGCTGTTGTATATGAAGCATTTTGCTAGTCACCAGAAGGCCTTACAAGCAGCCGTGCCTCTGACTGGCTGCATTCTGAGTGAGTGAACTCATCTTGGTTCCAAAGCATTTGACAGGATATGTCACACTTTTTCATAAACAGAACTTTATGACATTCATTTTCTTTAAAGAATTTATAGTGCCAGTGTTGAGTGCTCAGCCCTATATGGGGATCTATATTACCCTGTCCAAGGCTCAAAGAACATTACAGAAGAGAAGAGAGAAAGAATGTAAGAGCTGGAGGATGTTAGGATAGGGTTTCTATGAAATGCTGTTTTCCTGACATGACATGGCTCTTGCACCTTGAACTCATAGCAGCGACTGCTTGCACAGGACTAGGTCTAGAAACATTACAGCATGATGGAAAAAGATTTTATAAGGCCCCACCCCCTCCCTGAAGAGTTACAGATAGTAAATGGTATCTAGGGATGGGGAGTCATATTCCTCAGTGGTCTAGCCCAAGGAATATGCTAAGTTGCTCTTCCTCGAGTTAATAACCCCAAACCCATGGGGTGGATATTTAGAAAGGTATGTGTTTTCATTCAACAAATGCATATTAAGGTAACTGCTATTAGCTATTATAACTATGCTAAGAACTATCAAAAGGCATGGTTTTTGACATCATTTCCAGATAAGAGATGAGCACACTTGCAATAGTATGGCACAAGATATAATACAAACAAAATAAAAAATAGGTCAGAGGAATGTATGATCAGAGGGAGCTAGTGAGTCAGGTAAACACTAAATGAAGGATGTGCACAGGTGACATTTCATTTCAGGCACCCTGGAAAGCGTGGCCATTGACTGGGAAGACATACATAGTCACCCTGGAAAGCATGACCATTGACTGGGAAGACATACATAGTCACCCTGGAAAGCATGGCTGTAACTAGAGTTTTCCCGCCTTGCCCACAGTCAGGACAAATCTTTGTCACCCGCCAGTCCCACAGCCGCTCAGACCCAACCAAATAAACACAGAGACTTATATTGCTTACAAACTGTATGGCTGTGGCAGGCTTCTTGCTAACTGTTCTTATAGCTTAAATTAATCCATTTCTATAAATCTCTACCTTGCCATGTGGCTCGTGGCTTACCGGCATCTTCACATGCTTCTTGTCATGGTGGTGGCTGGCAGTGACTCTCTGTGCCTTCCTGTTCCTTCAATTCTCCTCTCTATTAGTCCCGCCTATACTTCCTGCCTGGCCACTGGCCAATCAGTGTTTTATTTATTGACCAATCAGAGCAATTTAACATACAGACCATCCCACAGCACATGGCCATTGACTGGGAAGACATACATAGTCACCCTGAAAAGCGTGGCCATTGACTGGAAAGACATACATAGTAGAGAACAAGCTGTGTTGTTAGGATGTAAAATGAGGGTGGCATGCAAACCAAAACCAAATGGACTGGACAGTGCGAGTGTAATTCCTACCTGATAATTGTTCTTTTTATGTATAGTTCACTATGTTAGAGTTAAACCCTCTCCTTTTTATTTAGATAAAAAGGGGGAACTGTTGTAGAATATTTATTTATGCCGTATAATGATGTGTCAGTGTGCTTGGTTTAATAAAGAGCTAATGGCAGCCGGGCAGTGGTGGCCTTTAATCCCAGCACTCGGGAGGCAGAGCCAGGCGGATTGCTGTGAGTTCAAGGCCAGCCTGGTCTACAGAGTGAGATCCAGGACAGACACCCAAAGCTACACAGAGAAACCCTGTCTTGAAAAAAACAAAAAAACCAAAAAACAAAAACAAAACAAAAAAAAAAAAAAAAAAAAAAAAAGCTAATGGCCAATAGCTGGGCAGGAGAGACTAGGTAGGACTTCCAGGCAAAGAGAGGAACTCAGGCAGGGGGATCCCAGTGAGACAATGAAGAAGTAGACATACGGTACAGAGGAGAGGTAACTGAGCCACGTGGCGGAATAAAGATTAATAAAAACAAGTTAATTTAAGAGCTAGTTGGGGAAAAGCCCAAGCTAAGGCCAAGCTTTCATAATTAATAGTAAAAAAAGAAATACCACAGGGTACTTGGTATTTTTGATAAAACTCTTGTACTTCACTAGTGTATGGGGAGCAATTACAGTGTTTTAAAATACAAATAGTGTAGTTTGTGTTTCAGAGAAGGCACCATGAACATGGATTTCAGGAAAACATAGCTGAGACAAGGAGACTTGGTAGAGAATTAGACCAAATTAAGAAAGCCCTGAATGTCAAACTACAGAATTATAACATCTAACATTTATTACTCATCTGCTTTGTAGTATTAGACACTCTGTTCAGCCTGCTGGGCTATATATTCTAATGTCAGTTCATAGCTCTATGGGTTGTTAGGTGATATTGTTACTGTTTGCCAAATAAGGAAACTAGGATTCAGAGGCATCAGATAGATTTGCCTGAAGTCAATGTAATTAACAAAAGCAAGGCATCAGCCTGGTATATAGTCAAACACACTGTAGTCCCGGCACTTGGGAAGTACAGTGGAGAATCAGAAGTTTGTGAGTTATCCTGAACTACTTAGGGCCAGCCTAGGATACATGAGATCCTGTGTTTCAAAAACAAAAACAAGCTGGGCAGTGGTGGCACACGCCTTTAATCCCAGCACTCAGGAGGCAGAGCCAGGTGGATTGCTGTGAGTTCGAGGCCAGCCTGGTCTACAGAGCGAGATCCAGGACAGGCACCAAAACTACACAGAGAAACCAAAACCAAACAAAAAGAGAAGAAAAAGAGGAGGAGGAAGTGGAGGAGGAGTAATTCTTAAAACAGGGAATAAGTAAATAAAAATAGCCAAAGTCTCCCTACAAATAACCAATGTCTTTTTTAGGAAATACAGTATTTTAGGTCCTAGAATACAATAGGAAAAAACATGGTCTTTGCAATATTAGAAATGCATATTTATTTGATAATGTCTAGTCATTTCAGAGAAGCAGATTGTATCCATTCCAAGAGGAAAGTTTCATAAATATGTTATAGATGACCCTGGCCTTGTTAGTGTCTTTTCTAATATCCAGTTCCATTTTCTTCCCACATTGATCAAACAACTGCCCCATCCTCCCATGAAGACGGAGAAGAACATTCTGGGATGTCCTTCTGCTGTTCTGGAGTCATATGATGAATTGTGTTATCAAACCATGATGATCACGAGCATTTCTAAAACCCCACACCCTCCAGGGCTTTCTATCAGCCCATATTTTCACACTATTTAGACATAAGCAGAAAAGGTAAATGAGGTTCCTGACCCCAAACATTGCATTGTAGGTGAGCAGGCAAGCAGAATGTAGTGAGGGGAATTTAGAGGACCCGGACTGGAACAGTGAGGAAACAGTTGTAGACTGGCAGTCAACACAGTGAGCAGTCAGCCCCAGAAAAGGACAACACACAGAGGGGAAAGGTACAAAGCGTCATGCCTTTCCTGTGTGTGCCTTTCCTGTGTTGTACTCCGTTCATACCTGATGGAACATTTGACCTCTGTACATCTTCGGTAGTGACAAACCAGCAGGTTCCATTATAACTGAACTTACCTTTCCCCCTTGTCATCTGTCCTATGCTATTTATCCTTAATATATAGTAGAGTGGCAGCTTCCGTAATTGGCGTTGTCAAAAAGTCCCATATGCCTATGATTTTATAATGCAGAGTACTTCTTAAACTTATTTTGACATTTAGTGTACATATTCACGTATGTAGGCACATATACATTCCTGCCATGATGTGTGCATATGGCAGTCCAAGGACAACTTCAGGAGTTGCTTTCCTTTCACTATGTGGGGATCAAACTCAGGTCATCAGGTTAACTGCAAAAACCTTTACCTACTGAGCCATCTTACCAGCCCACATGGTACTTCTTAATGTTTGGGTCCAGGAACCTCATTAACATCTAATGAAAAGTATGCATTATTGTTCCCAAATATGTACACACAATGTGACACATAATTTCAGAGGATTCTTGGGGCTCTTAGGGGGTTGTAGAGCGTGCCAAGCATTGCTTCTTTAATTTTTGCCACAACTTTTTGAGATATTTTTGTTAAACCATCTTACAAATGAAAGCTTTAGTTTAAATAGTGCACACAAAGCACACAAATGGAAGTTAAGGGTTTGAACCTAGGTCAGTCTGACTCCAGAGCTGAGCTCTTGACCTCATTTATACTGTCTATCTCTCCCCATACGTGGAGTGAAGAGGGAGATGAGAACTCATCTAATGGTTAAAGTTTTGGGGTTAAAATCTCTAGGCTCTGACTTCTTTAACTATATTAACAAAAAATTATTACAGTGGGTCTGGAGAGATGGCTCAGTGTTAAAAGTATGTATTGCTCTTCCAGAGGACCAGAGATTGGTTTCCTGCACCTGCATTGGGCAGCTCATGCCTGTAATTCCAATTCCAGGAAATCAAATGTCCTCTCTAGACTCTGGACAGCTGCATCATGTACACACATACATCCTTATACACTACACACAAGTGCATAATTAAACATGAAAATAAAACCTTAAATTATTTATGCATATTTATGTCTGATGAAAAAGCCACTCTTTATTGTTTGCTATTTTTACCAGTTTTTTTGATAATGGAAAAATGACAGGAAACAAATACATACAAAAGCCAAGAGGCAAATCAGAAAAAGGAAATCATCAAGTGCATAGGTCTGTTTCATGTTCATCTTTATTGACATAGCTGTTGCATCCTCTGTCCTCAGGATTTGGAATACCGTCTAGATCCAAAGACCAAGGAGCTGCCTCACTTGCGGAACCCTGACATACTTGTGGGTGAAAATGATCTCACAGCCCTCAGCTATCTTCATGAGCCTGCTGTGCTCCATAATCTCCGAGTTCGCTTCATCGATTCCAAACTCATTTATACATACTGTGGTAAGTGCTTCGCTGATGAGCCGCAAGCTTTCCTTTGGAGGATGGAGTGACGGGAGTGCACGCAGGGAAAACCAGCTTGGTTGAATTTTTTATACATACAAAAATCTCTTCAAAGTTACCAGAAAGGTAACCAGTATTCATTAGCTAGTTACATTTCATGCCAAATAAAGTTATTTGTGAATTTACACGATTTCACTCAACATAAAAAGAACAGGTCCATCTTTGGGACCCTCCCCTCCCAGTCACGTCAGAATCAGTGCTGAAGTCACCTGTTCTTTCCTCTTATGAAAACCCACTCCATGAAGGGTAGATGTCCCCAGACTGGCATTTGGTGCAGGTGCAGGGTCAGCGCGCCTTTAGCCTCACCTAGACACCAGGACGGACACATTGTGGTGAGCCTGTCTCCTTCCCGCAGTATCAGCTGTCAGCAGCCCAGCTCATGACAGTTTTCTCAGAAGTGAAGCTTGAACATGTGTGCACGGCCTCAGTTCTTCTCCCGGCCCATCTGTCTTTGTTTTTCTCCCCTCTACTTTGTTCGTATTTATTTCCTCCCACTTCTCTGGCTCTTCTCCCTCGTGACCATCCCTCTATCTTACTAATCATGCTTCTTCAGAGGTCCAGATCTGGTGTTCATTCATTCCCATGTGTTCGTTGGCTTGCTGATCCATGTCATGTTTATCTTGTCTTCACTGTTATCTGTTTAAGCAGGCACAGCCATTTTTCCTTTCAGGAGAATTTATGTCTCATATATTCTTAATGATAACCTTTCTTTGTCCCTATTTAAATATTTTCCTTATTTTTCTTCAATTTATATTTTTAGACTTGTTTTATTTTATGTGTAGGAGTGTTTTGTCTGCATGTATGTATGTATACCACATGTGTAGTGTATCAGGTGCCTGTGGAGGTCCGAAGAGAGTATTAGGTACCCTGGAACTGGAGTTATGGATGGTATTGAACCACCATGTAGTGCTGGGAACCAAACCCAGGTCCTCTGCAATAGCAGTGCTCCAAACCACTGAGCTGTCTCTCCAGGCCCTCAATTTACTTTTTTGCACATATGTCATATTTTTCTGTCATTTTTTTTTTCTTTTGAGACTCATATAGCCCAGACTGTTTTGGTACTCATTATGTAGCTGAGGATAACCTTGAACTTCTGATCCTCAACCTATCTCCACTTTCTATGACATTTAATGTTCTTCAGAAGCATGTGTTTTGTGGTGTGGAAAAATGCTCATGTAGAATCACAATTATATATATATATATATATATATATATATATATATATATATATATATAGTTTATTTCTGTTTTCACTGTATGACTACCAGTTTGATGTCCTTCTAAAAGAAAACCCTTTGAATGAATCTCTCATTACTGCACTGGATAAATTTCTAGAAATGAGCTTTTAAAATTTTTATTTTATTGTTTGTATGTATAGGGAGTGTGTGTGTGTGTGTGTGTGTGTGTATACATGCATTTGGGTACTTGCAAAGTCTAGAAGAGGGTCTGATTGCTAGGAGTTGGAGTCACAGGCAGTTGTGAGCTGCCTGACAGGGGTGCTGGGAACTGAACTCAGGTCCTCTGCAAGAGCAGTGATCTTTACCCCTGAGCCATCTCTTCAGCCCCCAATTTGTTTTAACTAAGTATGAAGATATTTAAATTGCTTAAGACATTATTACTCCCCCCCCCCCCCCCCCCGCAATGGAGATAAATCCCAGAGCTTTCCAAATGATTGACAAGACCTCTGCTCTGAGCTCCATCCCTATCCAAGTCACGTTATTTTAAACAATCTAGTCCAGATTAGTTAGGACTATGTATAATAATTTAGAATGCCAAAGACTGTGGTGTATTTTGATCTTTGAGCAATTCATTAGTTTAATGTGAACTAAGTTGAAACAAGGTTTTGTGCTGCCTTACTTTACCAAGTTTGATGTGCCCATTGGGGTGTCATTGATTTCATTTTCTTTCTCCCCCTTCTCCCCCAGGAATAGTCCTAGTAGCTATAAATCCCTATGAACAGCTGCCTATTTATGGAGAAGACATTATTAATGCATACAGTGGCCAGAACATGGGTGACATGGATCCTCACATCTTTGCAGTAGCTGAAGAGGCTTATAAGCAAATGGCAAGGTTGGTAGAAACTTCTATCATCATTTCATGGCTCTTGTTAGATAAGGTAATTTATTCTTTGCTGTGTTAGGAAAATTTAAAAAGAATGAAGACTTGTAAATAGTTATTGCCTAAGTACCTTTGGCCAATTTTTCTCAGACTGTCTGGACTGTTTAATTAAATATTAACCTCTCCCATTTATAAACAGATCGTATAGCTTGTTTTTAAGTTGCCTTCAGAATCTCATCATGTTCCTGTGACAAAGCAAGGACAGGTGGTGTGTTGTAAGGTGAGAGCGTCAGAGTTTAGTAGTGACCTTAGTAAGAGGTGACTTCTCTAATGTCACTCAGCAAGGACCAGATAACTAAGAGACGTAGGAGCTGGCAAAGGAAATTATCTGTTTGTAGCAATTAAAAATATGTGTATGTATACAGAACATCTGCAAAATGTCTCCCATCACCCACAGAGCCCGAACCTTTGAGGGCAGAGACTGGGAAATAAAATAAATGACATGTTGTAATGTGAAAGGGTGGGTACATAAATAAGTTAACTAATTTCTTCTGCTTAGAAGGAGGAACTTGGTAAGATATGCCGTGGGAAACCTCCAAAGCAGTTTATAGTATAGAAAAGAAGCTAACATTATAGAGGCTTTTATTTTCGCTTTTGCAACCAATATACATTCTTGGGCCAAAGAATGACATAATTTTAGAATTATTTCAATGAAAGAGCCCATTGAAGTTTTAATAATAATAATAGTACATTTTAATAATAATAATAATAGCTAAAGTTAGCTGTATACTTTCAATTTACTAACAAAATTTATCTTCACAACTTTTTGAGTTTGGTGTTGTTATTAAATTTCATATTACATTAAAACTTCATTTTACAAGTGGTAAAACTGAGGCTCAGAGAAGTTGTATAATTTTTCTAAGGTCTCATCAATAGGAAGATCATCTTTCAAGTTCAGTTAGTCTGACACTAAAATATTAGCATATTGAATATAAACTTACTAAGTGAATTAACAATATATAATATGCTACATTATGCCTGATAAATACTATTAAATGGTAATGATTATCCAATGTTTAAAGCTTAACATTAAGAAAGTTCCATCTGTCAGTGCATCCTCCTCTAGGCTGGCAGTGACATCCAGTACTTGATTTTTCTAGTTCTAGAAGTGCAGTGCTGACCACTCAGTGCAGCCTGAGACCCCTGGGTCAGAGAGGAAGTCCCGTGGACTGCTAGACTCTAGCATTGATCTCTGAAGAATTTCATAATACTTCAAGAATTATACGACTTCTCAGAAATACTTTCTTTGACTCAGGGGATCAAAGCAAGAGTTTTGCATATGCTAAGCCTATCCTCAGCCCCAATGCTGTTCTTAGATCTGAAAGCATGGTTCTTTCCTCATTGTGGCAACCCTCAAATGTCAGTAGATTCAGCTTGCTTCCTGGCATTCTCCTCATCCCACGTGATATTCCCCATGAGTCAGTCAGTACAATTTCTTAACTGAAGGTTGTTGGTTGGTTTTTGTTTTTTTTTTTTTTGCCTAGTTTTCTCTTATAGTTTGAAAATATGCTTCAGTTAGTTAGAATATTTATCACTTATATTAATAAATCTGCACCCACAAAATCTAATACAGTCACCAAGCAGAGTATTTGCTTTGGCTTAGTCAGGAATCATTTTCTTACCTTTTTTTCCCTTACCAAATAAACATGCCATCTTTCCCAGATATGAATCTTGTGTTTCCCATCACCACTGTTCCTACAAACCCCTCACATCTTTAGGAAAGATACATTCATCATTATTGACAGAAATTTCATAATCACAATCCGAAAACCAACCACTGTCCTGGACATGATGTAGCAGCGAACTAGATAAAAGTCCCACCCCACAAACAAAGCCTGGAACAGAATAAAAGTAAATAGGGCTCAGGTTTGTCAGCTGTCACTAGGACGATTGATTATAGTGATATTAACCTTCCTGATCTGTGTCAGCATAAACTGGTGAGAACAAAGCTCTACTTAGGAACCATCATGAAGGAGGTAGGAGTGTCCATATTTACAACCTACACTCACAATGTTGCCGACAGCATTAGACTGAGAGAAACAGAGAAACAGCGAGTGGACAGCTCCTGCATCGGAGGGAAGCATAAGCAGGACTTCATTTTACTAGGTGTGCTCCTTTCTACACTCTGAAATCACATCAGAGTAGCTTTACAGTAGCAAACACAGCAAGCTGGGGTAGAAGTCAGGAGATGAGGTGGGAGCTGAGTGAGAAAGGACAGTTTAGTTGAGAATATTAATGAGGATGGTGAGAAGAAATAGGTTCTGGATATATTTTTAAGATGGAACTGGGGAAAAACTGGCCGATGCAGGGTAAGAGAGAAGCGGGAGTCAGGATGACAACAGGATTAGTTCTGAGAGCTGGAAAGTGAGCAGTTCCCTTTCTAGAGATGAAGAAGTTACAGGAGGAAGAGTGGGCCATGTGTACGTGGTAGGGGTGGGAGGCAGCATCGTAGTTTATTTCTTTATTGCATGTGTATGGGTATTTTACCTGCATGTATGTGTGTGCTCCATGCTGGTACAGTACATGAGGAGGCCAGAAAAGGGTCTGGTGGCATGTGCCTTTACCTGTACAGCCACCGTGATAGCCCTGTTATAGGTGTTTTACTTAGAATGATCAGGCCCCATCTCCATTCTAAACATGCTCCTTACAGGACAGTGCCCTTGTGACATACTGTCACACTCTTACTTTTAGTGGCCCTGCTAACTTCTAGAGGAGAAAAGGCGAATAGAGTTCAGTATCTGTTTTTCTTCTTGTATTCCTTTTCTCACATTCTTACTTGTCTTTTCTCATCTTAAAACTATTTATTTGGGTGTGGTGTGGTGTGTTATTGTGTGTGTGTGTGTGTGTGTGTGTGTGTGTGTTAGCATAGAGGAAAACTTACAGGAGTCAGTTCTCTCTCCATGTGAATTTCAAGGATGGAGCTCAGGTCATCAGACTTAGTACCTAGCCAACTGACTTCACCTTCTGAGCCACCCCACCTTTACCAATATCACAGTATTAGTGTCATTAAAACATCAAAATTTAGCTTTGTTTCCTTATAGCCATGTGGTGGGGTATTATCTTAATTTTATATATTTCCTGTCCTTTGTGAGTCATAGAGAGCAATGTTCCTAAGTTTCATTTGTGGTTTTTATTGAAAAAAAAAATAGTACTGTCTAATTAACCTGGATATAGTTTTTTTTTTAAAGCTGTTTGTACTAATTGCTTCTCTCCTAGTAATCACAGAACTTAAATCTCAGGATCTCTGTTTACTCAACTATAAGATGGAACAGTTCCACAAGTGGTCTAGCTTGATAGTACAGTGTTGTGTGAAATGTATTTGTTATTGATATATATGATAGGATTAATGCATGGGCATTTTTCTTCTTCCTAGTGAAGGACAGACCATGCTAAGGAGCGGTATAGCAAAGCAGAGGGAGTCTAGAGACCTCCCCAGATCCCTGCAGTTAGGCTGTGACCACCCGCTGTTGGCATCCAGTCACCAACTTTAGTCAAACTAACTCCTCTGTTGTTTTCTCCAAAGAGGACAAGAGAGTGTCTGTCCTTCTCTTCCGGGGTTTAAAATTATATCAGCTGATAAATGCAGAAGCACTTGAATTCAGATTCAAGCTCTTCCTTTCATCTTTGTGAAGCATCATCTCTTCAATCTTCTTCCATCCATTCAGACGTGTCACCTGCTTTTATTACTTCTGACTTTGTTATGACCAGGCCTTTCTTAGGCCATCCCTTCTTTCATTTAGTTATGTGGTTTCTGAATGCTCCAGTATCCTGAGGTTCATTGGCTAAGTGGAAAATTACTCTTATGGATGATGAAATCTCTCCTGTTAACAATGGTGACTCAGCTACTATGTGGTGCCAAGTATCCTCGTTATATAATGGGCGTGGTATAATGCATGCTACCTTATAAGGATGGTCTTATACAGATGCTTTATGACTTTCAGTCAGTACATCCTAAGTCAGGTTTTGTACCACATGTGTATATGCCCTATGTTATAATATTAGTATACAATGGCTCAAAGGTTTGAGTGCTGAAGATTTGGTACTGTTATTGAAAGGCAATTGGATAATAAATGCACTGACTTCTTCAGTGAGTTAATCCATTGATGAGTTCCAAGCTGAATCTGCTATTAGGAAGTACAACCTGGCTGAAGGAAATAGACTGCTGGGAATATGTCTTTCAAGGTTTTTTTTCTCATCCCTTCCCCGTCTCAGTTTTGTCTGCTTCCTGGCTGCCATGAGGGGAGCAGCTTTGCTTTTGCTTCTTGTTCTGTGCTGTGAGTCAGCATGGCCCAGAAACAAGGGACCCAAGTGAATATGGACTAAAATATAAAAAAGTTTCCTCTCTGCGTCAGTTACTTTTTTTTTTTTTTTTTTTAATTTTTCGAGACAGAGTTTCTCTGTGTAGTTTTGGTGCCTGTCCTGATCTCTATAGCCCAGGCTGGCCTCGGAACTCACAGGGATCTGCCTGGCTCTGCCTCCACTGCCCGGCCGCATCAGCTACTTTGATTGGTGCTGTAACAAGGCACGTGACAAAAGCAATTTGAGGAAGGAAGGGATTGTTTGGCTCACACTCTAAAGTCTAGTCCTTGGTGGCAGGAGGTCACAGCAGAAGAAACCACTTTGCATCACCAGCCAGGAAGCAGAGATAAATGCTGATGATCAGCTCATTTTTCCTCGGAACCCCAGCCCCTGGAATTGTATTGCCACACTTGTGGTAGAATTTACTCAATTAACCAAGTCTAGATCTTCACAGACATAACCAGGGATTCTAAATCTGATCAATTTAACAATCCAGTTTAAACATCACAGCTTTACCCATTGTCAGTTTGACACCAAACACATGACTTTAAAACCATAACCTTGCATTTCTTGTCCCCTTGGCTCATGGCTGTCTCATGATGTAAAATGTAATCAGTCAAATTCTAAAGTTACCGTAGTATTTGGCAGTCCCCACACTGTTTAAAAATTCCAAGTCCAAGTCTCATTTGAGATTCAAAACCATTTCTTAACTACAAGCTCTTATAAAATACAAAACAAGCCGGGTGGCAGTGGCGCACACCTTTAATCCCAGCACTCGGGAGGCAGAGCCAGGTGGTTCTCTGTAAATTCCAGGCCAGTCTGGTCTACAGAGTGCATTCCAGGACAGGTTCCAAAACTACACAGAGAAACTTTGTCTTGAAAAACAAAAACGTAACTATAACTATAACTATATATATATATATATAACTATATATATACATATATATATAAACTATATATATACACACATATATACATACACACATATATGTATATATATAAGTATGTATATACATTAAAAAAACAAATTACATACTTCCAGTACATAATGGCACAGAATGAAAATCTCCATTGCAGCAGGTAAGAATGGGGGCTTAATAAGGAATGGTCAGAACAAGACAAGACTAAAACTCAGCAGGAAAAATACCAAAGTCTGCAGTTCCGTGTCTGACATGGTTCCAAAGGCTGGGGTAGCTCTACCCTTCCAGCCCTTCCAGCTCTACCACCCACAGTGTGCATATAGCTCTCTTTTGTGGTCACTCCATTCTCCGCATGCATCTCTCTATAATCAGTGCCTCCTGGTCTGACATCAACAATCTGGGGTCTCCACTGCAACTTAGGCTTCATCTTCACACACAACAAAACATAATAGTGGTATTCTATTACTGTATCTTCAGCCATGAATGTGATGGCATTTTTTAAATGAAATTAGCCAACAAAATGGATTCTTACCTGGTACTATGAGTGATTGGTAGGAACAGAAGCTTATGGGAGAGTCTACTTCATAGATCATTAGCAGATAGATTTGAAATATTTCAAATGATTTTATACAACTTTAATGAAGAACTTTTCCCCCCTAAATTCTTCTGTTGTGGATCCAAAGAATATTCCGCTTTTATTCTATGATAGCTGACAATATTATAAAATGCCAATGAAAATGTCCATGAATAAAATACTGTAAGATACACACATGGAAAATTCAGAATGCCTGTAATACAGAGTTGTTTTTAGTTATATAATTCTCGTAAGTTAATGGTATATCCTTCTTTTCTGTCTTGTTTATAGGTAGTCATTCTTATTAATAAATACTGTTTTTTAATATAATTTCAAATAAATAAATTTATTTGTTTCAAATATGTTTATATGTTTCAAATAAATATATTTGCTTCTACCTTGTCGTATATATGAACTAGCAGAAACTCACTCTGCCTCATGGGAGAAAGGCACGTAAGTCGTTGGATTCAGAAGTAGACGCACTGGCAGTCACGCTTATTTGTTTTATAGGGATGAACGAAATCAGTCCATCATTGTAAGTGGAGAGTCGGGCGCAGGAAAGACAGTCTCAGCTAAGTATGCCATGCGATACTTCGCAACTGTAAGTGGTTCTGCCAGTGAGGCCAATGTTGAGGAAAAGGTCTTGGCCTCCAACCCCATCATGGAGGTAAGAGCAACACTCTCGACCTTTTTCTATAGTCGCTGATTAAGAAAGGAGCTGAAAACTTGATTACTGTAGTACATGTCTCAACACTTGATTACTGTAGTACATGACAGAAAGTCTAAGGTTTCCATCCACTAAAACTAAGGGAATTATTTTCTGTCTATTAGTAAGAGATCTAGGAAGAGTGAAAATTCTGAAGGTGGGTGTTTTGAGTAAACCCTAGATGTAGAGGAATCTTCATTACTCCATAATGTTTCCTTTTAACTTTCAGAAAGAACTCTGCCTATAATACCAGGCAGCACTTCTTCATAGCTATTGTTCCTTGTACAGAGGTAAAGTTACTCATTTCCTCCCAGTCCTGAGTACTTGTTTATACTCCTTCCAAAACAGGATTTGCTCTCACTCAAGCAAGAGTGAGTTCTGTATCCTTTTACCCATGATACATTTTCTGTGCTTAGTTCAACCTCTTTAGCTACAAATTTTAATTTTTTCCCAAATCTAAATTACATACATAAACCCTAATCACATGAGTATTTTTTACTTTTAGAAAAAAATAAAACTGTTTCCAGGCAGTTGAGGTAGGTATTTTTAATCCCAGTACTTTGGAGGAAGAGGCAGGTGGATCTCTGTGAGTTTGAGGCCAGTCTGGTCTACAGAGCTAGTTCCAGGACAGCCAGGGCTACACAGAGAAACCCTGTCTCAAAAAAACAAAAAAGAAGAACAAATGTATTATATAGGTATGTCTTAGTAAAGAAATTCAAAATTATAAATTCTTGAGAAAGGAAATACTATGAAAAGATAATGTACCTTCAAAAGTCAGATGGGTATGATGATTTATGCCTGATATCCCAGCATTGGGGAGGCTTAAGGGAGGAAGACCACCATGAGCTGGAGGCTCGTGAGACTCTGCCTCAGAAAAACCAAACTAAGCCAAAGTCAAGGCCACATACAAGGTAGAAATGCCTGTGCCAAAAACAAGGGGATTGGATGTATGACAATTTGATGTTTAAAGATTTGTAGCTGGAAGAGAATTGCTTATTACTAGTACTTCAGGGAGGTTATAGCTTTGTGAAAAATGAGAAAAATAGATTTCATTAAATGGAGAGAAATCAGGACAGGCAGAAACAAACCCTTCATGTAAAAATTCACATGGGCATGATTTTATCCCTGTCTTTTTCCTGTCAAGTTCTCGTTATCAGCCAAACACAGATGGAACTAAAATTGACCTGATGCGCCTTGGTACAAGTGGTTTTTGCAGTAAACTGACGAGAGGTAATTGTGCCTGGTTTGCAGTGCTGTGTGTAACATCTCTAAAACGGATGCTGTGACCTGTGTCTACATGGCTGCCCCTTAGAGCAGCAGGACTCCCATTCCTGGATGGCCTACACAAGATACTCTGAGGAAGTGGAGAGGCTTCCAAAGCTAGGTGTGCTGCAGGAAGGAGGAGGAAGTTTCTGTTATAACATCAGCAGGAAGGAGCAGGTGGCTGTGCCACAGGAAAGTAGTAAAATCTAAAATTAAGGTTTTGAAAGGATTTAGCTCTGTATATTGTAGTGGATGCTACTGATGATAATATAGGAGCCATACAGTTTGTGGAGCCAGTTTTTAACTTGAGTTCAAAAACAACAGGGTTTATTTTAGGCTTTTATCCATTTTTTCCCCAGTGCAACAGATTCCTAGTATTTGACAGAGCCCTAAGACATCCTAGTTCCTAATTTTGGAATATCCTAAAATCTTGATTATCAGAGCTTTAGGAAATCCCAGGTCTTTTAGGCTAAATCATCCAAAACTAGAATTTGAGTTTGTTTTGGGAATGTGTCCCAATGACCTTTTTAAAATAATGTCAAAAGCAGTTTTCTACCTCTTTAAAAAACAGCTGTGTTGTTTTGTTGTCATGGTTTACAGTAAATTTGAGTTTTGTTAGTAGGAATGATACTAAAATTTTAAAATGGACACACACTTTTTTTAAAAAAATAAAATGCAATTAAGAGGAGTTTACCTTGTTTGCTGAGATGAGCAAGAAAAAAAAAGATAAAGGTTCTCTTTCTGTATCACTGTTTACTTATTTGCATTTAGATGAAGAGTTCCCCTGACAAAGGACCGTCGAGGGGTGTAGTTCAGCAGTAGACAGCTTCATTACAAGTCCCTGGGTTCGGTTCCCAATACCATATACAAAAAGTAGAGAATTTCCCTGCCTGGAGAGATCGCTCAGAGTCCTCGCTGCTCTTGCCAGGCATGGTGCCTCATTACTGTGATCCAAGCTCTTGGAGACCGAGGCAGAAGCAATGAGAGTATTTTGTGTTCTTGCAGAGGGTCTGGATTTGGTTCCCAGCCCCCCTCATAGTGGTTTACAAGCACCTCAAACTCCAATTCCAAAGAATATAACACCCTCTTCAGTTCTTCTCTGGCACCAGGCACACATGTGTTGCATGTACACATAAAATAAAAATAAATGATTTTTTTTTAAAGTAGAGAATTTTTAGCAACTGCAAACAGGTTGTTTTAATTTAAAAGACTAAAATAGAATGTGGGAGGCAGAAGTAGTGGCATACCACCTGTAATCCCAGCATTTAGGAGGTAGAGGCAAGAGGGCCAGGAGCTCAAGGTGAGTCTTGGCTACATGGTGAGTGTGAGGCCAATCTGGACTACATAGCCCTTGTCTCAAAAAAAAAAAAAAAAAAAAAAAAAGCCAGGTGGTGGCGGTGGCAATGGCAGTGGTGGCAGCAGCAGCAGTGGCACATGCCTTTAATCCTAGCACTCAGGAGGCAGAGGCAAGTGGACCTCTGTGAGTTTGAGGCCAGCCTGGGCTACAGAGTAAGTTCCAGGAAAGGTGCCAAAGCTACACAGAGAAACCCTGTCTTGACAAACTAAAATCAATCAATCAATAAATAACAATTTTGATGGCTCATATCTATAATTTCAGCTCTTAGAAAGTTAAGGCAAAGGGATCAACATGAATTGGATTCCAGCCTGGGCTAAACAGTGAGTTATAAACTAGCCAGGGATACATAGCAAAATCTTGTCTCAAATTAAAAACCTAAAGATATATGCACCAAACATGGAGGTACTCAGTTTTATAAAGGAAACACTGTTTGATATAAAACCACAGACTGACCACAACCTAGTGATAATAGTGAGTGATTTCTACTCTCACCAATATACTGAGAACAGAACAACTAAGCCAGGTAACTGGAGTCAAATTGATATCATAAATCAAATGAGCCTAACAGATATCTACTGAATATTCCACCTAAACAGTAAAGAATACATATTCTTATCAGTAGCTCATGGAATTTTCTCCAAAATCAATCACATATTAGAACAAAGCAAACCTAAACAAATATAGGAAAATTGAAATAACTTTCCAAAAGGAAAGATTATATCACCTAGTGTCTGCATCAAAAACATGAGAGATCTCAAATTAATAATTTAAGGACATACTTGAAAGCCTTGGAAAAACAAGAACAAATAATTCCCAAAAGAGTAGTCAGGAAGAGATAATCAAAATCAGGGCTGAAATTAATAAAAGAGAGATGAAGAAAAATAATACAAAGAATCAATAAAATGATGATTGTTCCTTGGAAAAGATTAACAGGCTTAACAAACCTTCATCCAAATTAAGTAAAGAGAGCACAAATCCAAATTAATAAAATTAGATATAGAAAGGGAGATATTACAACAGACACTGGGGGAAATTCAGAGAATCATAAGGACATTCTAATTTAAAATGTTTGTATTCCACAAAACTGGAAAAAAATCACTTAAAATGAATTTCTAGATATATATGGTCTACCAAAGCTATATCAAGATGAAGTTAATAATGTAAATAGACCTGTAACCTCCAATGAGATAGAAACAGTAATTAACCGCCCCCCCCCCCGATAAAAACAAAAAAAAGCTCAAGACCAGATGGATTCAGGACAGAATTCTACCAGACCTTGAAAGAAGAAATAATATCAATACTCCTCAAATTACTTAGTATAATAGAAAATGAAGGAACATTTCTAAATTCTTTTTACAAAGCCAACATTACCCTTATACCAACATTAGGGACAAAGACATAACAAAAAAGAAAATTATAGGTCAGAATCTCTGATAGATATTGTTGTAAAAATTCTCAATGTAATGCTTGTAAACCCAATTCAAGAACACATCAAAAAGATTATCAACCATGTTCAAGTTCACTTGGTCCTAGAGAAGCAGGGATGTTTCGACTGAACCATAGCCATAACCTTCCTATAACATAGCAATTTCTTGTTGATTGAAATGAAAAGAACATTAGAGTCTTATGGATATAGTACTTATAAGACAGAAGAAACAACTAGAAAATATAAACAAAAGATACATCTTTCCATATTAAGTCTAAAGGTTAGAATCATGTCATTAGTCTTTAAATTTTTATTTTATGTATATAATGTTTTGCCTGCATGTGTGTAGGTGCACCACATCCTTGCCTGGTACCTACAGAAGCTAAAGGGCATCAGATCCTCTGGGACTGGAGTTAGAAACAGTTGTGAGCTGCCATGTGGATGCTGGGACTCAAACCTGGTTCCTCTGGAAGAGCAGCCAGTGTTCTTAACCACTGAGCCATCTCTCTAGCCCCCAGTGTTTTAATTTTTTAAATTTGTTGGTTAGCATATAACATGACAAGCTTCCTTATGGCATTTTCATGCATAATTATCTTAGGTTGAGCCCCTGCTCCTCTGACACATACCTGCCCCTCCCTCCCATCTTCCTGTTCCTGACACTTATACCTTTCATCCCCAACATTCCCCTTTTTACTTTCATAAGCTCATCTCTTCCTCTGGGGATGGTAGTGCTTCTCAGAGAGACTGAATGGGCTCCTCTGATACCCAAGCCCTCCAACCGACTGCATTTGCTCCGTCCTTCATTTGTTGTTCTGTTTAAATGTTTTACCGAGAGACAAAAAGACCTGCTTTAGCCCTCACCTGCCCACTTCTCACAGTCTGTAGCATTGCTTTAGCAAGTTGACAGTCTAGTGTGAGAGATGGACAGTAGATACAGGCTGAGGAATAGAAATTGTAGATCACTTCCCCCTTAGATACAGACGTGAAATTACACAGGGCAGGGCCTTTTAAGCACTCATTGATATCATTGATATTGCCGCTTTTACTACAGGTAACCTTGTATTTACTTTTTCACAGAATATATCCTTTCAACTGAAAATTCTGTATTTATTATTAATCTCATACTTCTAAATAAAACACCAGAAAATGGATGGCATAGTAAGTTTTTTTATAATGTCAAGAAGGGTGAACTATTCACAGTTGATCAGGATGTAGAAAATAAATGACTGTGGGGTGCTCAGCCCTAAATGGGACATCTGTGTTTGCACTCTTCCCCAAATGCTCAAGAATATCACAAGAGGGGGCAGAAAGATTATAAGAGCAGAGAATGGGGAGGGCTGCCATAAAATGGTGTCTTCTGGACATAGCAGGGCGGCTGCAGTCATGAACTCTCAGCAGCTGTGGTTGCCTGCATGAGACCAGTACAGGGTCCGAGCAAGTCGGAATCCCAGCCAGGGTGGTGGAGGAGTTCATGAAGCCCTGCTCCTGCCTCAGAGCTCTTTGTAGCTGATGGCTGCAGAGGGCTGGAGACTCAGTTTCCTTCAGGGGTGTGGCTCCTGGTATATTGTCCATGAACATATGGGCAGCTCTGTTCAAATGCAGTCTGTTTGAAAAAAGGACATTTGAGATTTTTTTTTGTAGTGTAACTTTGCTTTTTTGAGTACAGCACCATACCCAAAAGTTAGTCACTAAACAATTCATAAAGTTATCACCTGTGGAGCACTTTAGAAAGTTACTCTAAAATACCCAGTGGAAATCAACCCAACCAGTATCCATGATCGTTCATTTCATAAAGCTGTAAGTTGAAGAAGAGATAAGTCTGAAGCAATATAAAATGTACTAAAAATGTTAACCCAAATTCTAATAATATCCTCATTGCTGACACAAATTCTGATACTCTCTTCCTTCTGTTTGGGACAGTAAGGACACATTTTCTTTGACTGGTCAAGCTTCAAGTATGCTGACTCTAGCTACGCTCCTATTGTCTTATCCCTGATATTACTCTTTCTCTTAACATTCTGCACTATTTCCACATCTTTCTCTTCATTATGGTTTTGATATACTAATTCTAACAGAGTTTGCACAAGGGGCAAATGTTAATCTTATATGAAATAAAGTTATTGAGTGTTTAATATATATACGTAATGTGAATGCTTGCTCTTCTAACTACACTTGTTTTTTTTTTGTTTTGTTTTGTTTTGTTTCCTTAAAAGGAAAATTTATAGAAGCATGTTACTTTCTACTAAATTAAAAAGCAGACATATGCCATCAAAATTTTAAGGTTATGTACAATATTAAGTAGAAAGTTACATTCTTAGTATTTGGTTGAAGATATTTTACAAGCTAGATAAAACCATCAAAACTAGTGCTGGGCTGGAGATGTTACTCAGTTGGAAGAGTATCTGCCTAACATGAACAAAGTCTTGTGCGCATGCCTGTAATCGTAGCACTCTACAGGTAGAGGCAGGAGGATCAGTTCAAGGTCATCCTCAGCTACATAGCAAGTTCTGGGTGAACCTGGACTACATAAGACGTCTTTAAAACAAACAAACACAACCCCCAAACAATAACAACAAATAATTGGGGTCTGAGGAGGTAGCTCATGGATAAAGTGTGAATCAGCCTTTAGGTCCTGAGTACCTACATTAAAAAGCTGGGTTGGTGGCGTGCCTGTAATCTTAGTGCTTAGGAGGTAGAGACAGGATCCCCAGGGCAAGCTGGGTAGCTAGACAAGCTGAATTATCAGCTTTGGGTTCTGTGAGAAACCGTACCTCAGTAAATAAAGTGGACAGTTGTCAAGGAAGACACCTGACATTAACCTCTGGGCGTCATGTACAGTACAACTGCACATGTGTACTTGTACACATATACACATTCACATTATATTCAAGAAAGCTCCCATTTTTTTCTTTTGGTTTCTGAAAATGGCATTCAAATTGAGTGAGTAAAGGCAGGCATGTTGACACATGCCTATAACCTCTGTACTTGGGAAGTAGAAGCAGGAGGATAAGAAGTTTAAAGACATCCTCAGCTTCATAAGGAGCTCATGGCTAGCCTGGAGTATGTGAGATGCTATCTTAAAATGAAATCAATCAGTAGAATGGATAATACTAGGACCTGCTAATAAGCAGTCCCATTTGACCTCTGTTGTTATAGGATAAGGTGATAGAACTGTCTAGTTCTAAAGAGACCTTTTATACCAAACCAGCATTGCCAGGGAAATTTTCCTTTGTCTTAATGATTTCATTTACAAGACAGTCTTCTGAATTTTTGATGGCTAATGACAAGATGGTGTATGAAAATCTCACCACTGCTGCCTCAGTCCTGCTACTCCTGAAATTCATTTCTATGAAATGACCAGACTAAGAAAAACTGTTGGCATCTACCTGTGCAGTTGGGGTCCAAGCAGAGAGTTATGCTGCCTACAAGGGAAGAATTCATATTAAAAGAATCAGTTAAAACTAAGATATATGTTCTAGTCCTTCTCTTTCTGAGTAAGCTTTGTAAATGACATACAGTACCCTTCTAAAATCTTGTTTTCTCTCTTGCTTCTTAGTCAATTGGAAATGCTAAAACAACCAGGAATGATAATAGCAGCCGGTTTGGGAAATATATTGAAATTGGTTTTGATAAGAGATATCGAATCATTGGTGCCAATATGAGAACTTACCTTTTAGAGAAATCCAGAGTGGTATTCCAGGTAAGCTGGATGTGCACACACACATTCAAATACTTGTGTTGGATTTTTGGATTACTATATAGATTACTGTTATGTGAAGTTTTCCTGGGTAGATGGAAACAAGCAGCCCACAGAGGGCACCGATGACAAAATAAAATAACTATTTTATTGAAGTCCAATTTGATGGACCAGTGAGTTTTTAGGCTTATTTACATAGCATGGTTGACCCCAAAGCAGCTGTATTACTATGAAGTCCCATCCCATCATGAATGACAACCTCATAGAAGCGGCATCATAGAGCCTTCCTTTCAGATAAACTTCCATTTTTTATATATTTTAGCATCTCCCAAGATCATTTGCCCTGGGGGAGGACAGAGCAGAAAGTAATTGCTGCAACCCCAGCTGAAGCTCCTGGGACCCCACCTAAACCTTTTCTATTAGTGTATATCACAGCTTCATCACCATTACTTAGGACCTAGCTGCATCTTTGGGGTTCTGCTCAATTCGTTTCCATGGCTACAAGAGCTAACATAATCTCCTTTCCAAGATGATGGTCACTGCAACAGTTATAGAGCCCTTGCTTGCTAGTGTGATGTACCTCATTTCTCAGTACTCTTGAGCATATTCTCACAGTATTGCTATAAATCACCCTTGGGTAGGAACATAAAATGGTTACTGCCACAGGAAGAGGCTACTGTTTCAAACTAATAGTTCTTGAAAGTGGGCACTGATTTCGGTTTATTGTTTCATATTTTACTAACTTTTTTAATTACTGTGCAAAATAATGGAACTTATTTATTAACATACAAATAAAATCACATTTCAGTACAAATAAAATACCACCATATGTCATTATGATATCTGTGTACATACATATAATTGTTCTTAGCTCCATACCACTTCTCTACCCTCTGCTGTCTTTCCTTTCTCTCGCTGGTTTGCTTTCTCTCCCCTACAATGTCCTCTGCTTTCATTCTTACACATATGTGTATGCATATCTATCCAAATATATCTTAAAGCTAGATTTCTGCATGTGAAAGAAAACGTTTTGTTTTTCTCCACTCCATGACCTCTTGTTTACTCCCTCCCCCTTCTTTAGATATCATAACTTATCATAGTCTCTATTCCGCTTTCATGTTGCTTCGTGTGTGTGTGTATGTGTGTGTGTTATGCATTTATTTATGTTTAAATCTATATTTTGCATGTAAAAGAAAATAGGCACGATTTATCTTTCTGAGTCTGGTGTAGTGGTTTTGACTTTTGCTACAGATGCTTGTTCAAAAGCTTAGTTAATAGGAGACATTATTTAGTCTTGTCTTTAATATTTCCCAGTTGACAAAGAAAGCATTTTTTATTTATTTATTTTGTTTTTGTTTTTGTTTTTTGAGACAGGGTTTCTCTGTGTAGCTTT
Organism: Peromyscus maniculatus bairdii; assembly: GCF_049852395.1. Taxonomy (NCBI): domain Eukaryota; kingdom Metazoa; phylum Chordata; class Mammalia; order Rodentia; family Cricetidae; genus Peromyscus; species Peromyscus maniculatus. Next base: position 72,667,423 of record NC_134858.1, read on the forward strand.
GCGCCTTTCCTGGAACTCACTTGGTAGCCCAGGCTGGCCTCGAACTCACAGAGATCCGCCTGCCTCTGCCTCCCAAGTGCTGCGATTAAAGGCATGCGCCACCACTGCCCGGCAGAAAGCATTTTTTTAATCTTAGCATATGAAAAATTTTTTTTGAGTAGAATAGTGATGTTACCAGAGAAATTGAGAGAGGGAAGTCTCTTTGAGTTCTTAGTCTTATTGATAAAATAATTTAAAAATGAATTCAGGTGCTTGAGGATAATTTTACTAAAGTTTGGAAGTAAAACAACAATAGAGGAAAGCTCACAATCCCAGCAGTCACCAGGAAGAGGGAAAACAGAGAACAGTCAGGCCTTTTAAGCTAGGCTTGGAGGTCAGACAAGGCCTAGAATATAAGGAAAAACATGCTTAGGGGTGCTGAGTCTCATCTGAGTTCAGAGGTACCCAGTTCTAGGATCTTGTACCCTAGAGCAAAGGATTGTCAAGGGACACATGGTTAGAAATAGAAACAGACAGCTCATTAAGAAAGGAAAAGTATCCAAAGAATGGAAGTGGGCTAATGAGCTAAGGAAAGAGCCCAACAAATACTGGGCCATGTGGCCCGGATCCATTACAGACTATTTACATAAGACCGCTTCCAAGTTTGAATAGGCAGGGCTTCTTGTGAGCATGCTCTTTAGAAGAAGACCAGTAAGGAAGAGCTTCCAGCCCTCTTTTGCAGACTGGCATTCCTCCTGTTAACCTGATGTTTCAGCCCAGACCCTGTTCTCTTGCCACAGTAAGAGCTAAAAAACAGTCTGCCATAACCCAGCTGCAAACTGCCATCACACCACAGTTGAACGTTCGTACAGAATTTTTGTTGGCACTTACATTGCTGTTCCTTTCTGATGGAAAGACAAGCTGTACACTTGCAGCACTAGCAGGTGCACATCTACACGTTGTAGGCGGGCGCATTGGGGACTGTAGATTATCATCAGAAAACAGCAGTATGTGGCTCCTGGTAACCCACTGCATGCCTCATCCTAAGACCCAGAGTTTCCATGGCCCATGTGCTGGATGCCACGTCATTAAAATTCAGGCAGGATCCAATCTTCTGTTGCCAAAGTCTGTTGTAGCTTTGAAATGATCTCATATACATCAAGAGGCATGAGTTGGGGGAGCCAAGAACCTCGACTTTGGGATTGTGCCTGATTAAATATTTAATTTTAAATTATAACACTTGATATGTATAAACTTAAAATGTAATATTTGAGATGTATAGTAAGGCAATAACCACCTTCCTTTTAAGTTACAAACAACAGTACTGTTCCACACATTAATACTTATATAAGATTTTAAAAATAGTCAGTCGTGAGAAGAAAGAATGAGTGAAATGTAGATAGGTTAAGAACGCGCAGAAATACATAAGAACACGGGGCTAGAGAAATGGCTCATAGGTTAAGAGAGGACCTGGGTTCAAATCCCAATACCTATATGGTCTCTACCAACTGTCTATAACTCCAGTCCCAGGGAACTCAACACCTTTTCTGGCCTCTACATGCACGGCACACATGTGGTGCACAGACAGACATGCAGGTAAAACACCTATATACATAAAATAAAATTAATCTTAAAAAAAAGAAATTTGTAGGACTGTGAGCAAAGGTAACACAGGTAGGAAGTTGACCTTAGTCAGTATGTAGACCAGTGGCTAAGACTGCCTAATGAAGAATTTGGTAAAGCTTAATCTTTATCTTATCTATAGGTGTGGTAGTAAGTCTAGCAGTTCCCCAGTCTTCAGGAGTATAGAACACTGAGAATGTTTGTTATATCAAGTGAATCACAGTCAAAATAAGTATGCTAGGTATTAGCCATTCTGTACAAAGATGACCACGGTGTTTCTGCAGACCCACCTGCTTTTCTAGTTTCTGTGTGCTGAACCACCTGATCTCCTACCTAATCATGCTTGTGATCATTGGTATGTTTGTTCAGTGTCCTGTGTCCCTGCAGTAGTCATTGACCCCTTTAGGCTTCAGAACCCCCCAGTTAACGTTATTAATACCAATCTTTATTCACACGAATATACTCCAAAATCTAAGAATCTGTTGATTGGATTTTAGTATTCAGCTTCATATGCACAGTAACTTTTGCAACTATACTCTAGATGTGTGTGGAAAAAAGACTAAGGAAATACTAAAAATTGACCCTACATTATAAATTATTTTTTATTTTATCAAATTATTGTTAATAGGAAAATATATATGTTATATAATGCAAAGTATATAATATATATTTATATATAGAGAGAATATAGTGCATTTGTATATTTATTACAGTTATATAAGAGATCATTATCTCTAAAGTATGGCAAAGATAAGATTATTCTCACTTAGTCAAAGTATTAGGAATACCATGAATCTAGAAGTTATTAGTAGAAAATAATGGTGAGCCTTGAAAAAAATCATTTCAGCTTCCCCAGAATCACTGGCGCCTAGTGATTGTGGCCATCTCTCAAGCCGTTCACTAATTCAGAAAGCGTTACTAAGCTGGGCACAGTGGTACAGGCCTCTCAGGAGGCTGAATCAGAAGACTCACAAGTTCAAGGCCTGTCTGATCTACAAAGCAGTTCAGAGCCAGACAGGATGTCTAGTGAGATTCTCTCAAATACAGTTAAACTGGACTTGAGGTACAGTGCAGTGGTAGGGAACACTTGCATGGCATGTCTGAGGCCTTGAGTTTAGTCTATAATTCCCCAAACCCTAAAACCTTGCTAGCTGGTATTTCATACTGAACATGACTAACACATTTATACTTGCTTATTTTTTATTTTTCAAGAGGAAGAGCCTCATTGTTTGCCCAGCCTGACTTCAAGTTTTAAGTCTCAAGCTCTCCTCCTACTTTGTATATATAGTATAAATCATAAGGTTTAATTATTTAAATCAGTATTAGAAAATGTGGGAATTTACTGAGATAGTTAAATATTAAGATTATATGTTGTAGTAGGTTTTCCTGGATTTTATATTAAAATGCCACAATTGAAAGCTCTTCTTACTTCAAAGGCAGAAGAGGAGAGAAACTACCATATCTTCTACCAGCTCTGTGCTTCAGCAAAGCTACCTGAGTTTAAAATGCTGCGATTAGGTATGGAAATGACACTACATTTATTATATTGGTGTTCTTTTCTGTTAAATTTTGAGTTCTCAAGCTTGTCAAAAATACCTTACTTCACACTAAAATACTTATGAAAATAATGTTTCCTGAAGGTCTGCAGCTGGCTTTAGAACATCCCACGGGTGGGGTGAGTGGCCATGTCAGGGACAGGATGCCCTGTGGCAGTCGGCTAAGGCAGGTGAGGAGTGGATGGACTTGGCGTTCCAGCCTCTCTGCTTTTATACATGTTTAAAAACGGCTGTGATGGAAGAGTTTGAGGAAACATATTCTAGCATTTTGTTTGGAATTAAACCCAAAGAAAGTATAATTTATTTTGCCAATTAACATAAAATCTGCAAACATTTTAGTTTTGGATCTTACATTAGGATGATTTTAACCTGGGCAGACTCCAAACCCTGTGTCCCAGCATGCTGACATGGCCTGTAATCCAGCGTGTTTGTAAGGGTGGAAGTCCAAGCTTCTCCTCATGGACTAAAACCTTATACCTCCTTCACTGCAGGAAACGCAGATAGTTTTCATTACACAAAGCAAGGAGGCAGCCCTATGATCGAAGGAGTGGATGATGCGAAGGAGATGTCGCACACCAGGCAGGCCTGCACTCTGCTGGGTAATGTCCTTTCGTTCCTGAACTCTATAGGTGCTGGTCATTGACAAAGTAGCCTTTGTCTGGAATATTGGTTTGGCTTTGTGTTAACTGGTAAACAGTGCTGGGAGAGTTCATATGTATGGAACATGCGCAGACAAGTGGGCGTGAGGTTTCTTAGGATGGTTCCAGGATTAGATAGTGGTAACAGTTGCTCAACCTTGGAAATTTACTGAGGATTATTGAATTGCACCTTGAAAACGTATTTCAGCACGAGGAGAGTTAAGATTAGCTTTCAGCTCAAATTTTTACAAAAATCTAGGGTTTGAAACTAAATCAAGTGGGTTGGTTTTTTTTATATAAACTGTGGGTTTTGTTGGTTGGTTGGTTGGTTGGGGCCTTGCTTGTTTGGGTTATTTTGTTTTTATTTGTTGGTAATTTTTGGAGATAGGTTTTCACCATGTACCCCAGCCTGGTCTAGGACTTCTGATCCTTCTGCCTTGGCCTCTTGAGTACTGGGACGGAGGGCAATGTGTCACAATGCCCAGGGCAGGGTTTTGCTCTTGTTGTTTTTCTTATTATTTTCAGGATCTTTTGTAGCTAAGAAGCATAACTAAGTTGGCATGGTGACATAACACATGTATCTAATGTTTTCTTTTTGTTGCTGTTCTTTAATAAAGGAGTTGTTAAATCACTTATTGTTTGAGAATTTCATGCATGTACATAACATTATTCGTGTTTTTGAAACAGATGCCACTGTTCTCTCTGTGATTTGAAAGTGTTAAGTCCACAGATGAATCCGTTCATATTTAGAGTCATACAACTTTTAAAGGTGTCCTTCCCCCCCACCATCTTTTTATAAAACCTCAGAATAGAAGTAACTCAAATATTGTATTTTAGTATTTAGAGACATCCCATCAAGCAAGAGAGCTTAGGTCCTGAACCACTGTAGGACTTGCTAAAAATGTAGACTTTCATACCACCTCACAAAGATATGGCCTGCCAGTGATCTATGAACATATTAAGAGAACACTGCTCTCCTTAAAGAATTTAAAAAAGCTAGTACAGTGCTGGGTGTGGTAGCATGTGCCTTTAATTCCAGCACTCAAGAGGCAGAGAGGCAAGAGAATCTGTGAGTTCAAGGCCAGCCTGGTCTACAGAGTGAGTTTCAGGATATCTAGGGCTACATAGAGAAACCCTGTCTCAAAAAAGCCAAAAAGGAAAAAAAGAAAGGAACGAAGGGAGGGAGGAAGGGAGGGAGGGAGGAAGGGAGGGAGAGAGGGAGGGAGGGAGGACCATTATGTAATGTAGGAGATAGCAAAACTATTCACCATAAGGTAAATTCTCAATTGCCTTATAGAAAAATGTTTTGAAAATAATTTTACTACTTTTACTTATAGAATTATGTTTAATATTCTGGAACTTATTTTCTTCACTGAGAAAATGAAACCAGATCTGTTAAAAGCCAGAAAGTATCCAACTTTCTAACCTCACCACATCATTTAGGTCCTGTTCTATTCTGTGTTTGGACTTTCACTTATTAGCTTGGAATATAAAACCATCTAAATGTTTCTGATCTTGGGATCTCTTTAATTTCTAATTAACCTATACTTAGAAGTAATTCAATAATCCAACTTAAATCAGCCTTATTGAGCTGCAATATCTATTTGGGGTAGGGATAGATAGTAGCAATAATACTAATAAAATACCTATATATCACTAAAATACCTAATGATCACTTTTTAAATACCTAACGTGTCCCAGGTGTACTCTGTGTACTATCTCATTTAATGTTCAAACACTCTTTGAAGAATTATCTCCTTATCTCAAATGAGAAAGCCAAAGCATAGATGGATGAAGTTACCTGTCTGTGGAGGTAGCAGGTTGGTAGCAGTGGAGGACATGAAACCAGATCAGGTATACTCTACAACCCACAATGCGAAACTGCCTAGTGTGTATTGTCAACAAAGATAAAAGTATTGTTATATGTGACTATGTATATAATATGCACATCTGGCAATTTTCAAGAATTAATACTAGACTTAGAAACTTCTCTTATGCCGGGCGGTGGTGGCGCACGCCTTTAATCCCAGCACTCAAGAGGCAGAGGCAGGTGGATCTCTGTGAGTTCGAGGCCAGCCTGGGCTACCAAGTGAGTTCCAGGAAAAGACACAAAGCTACACAGAGAAACCCTGTCTCGAAAAACCAAAAAAAAAAAAACAAAACTTCTCTTATAATTACTTTGTTGCTAGTCTGCCATAAATTGCTTGTTTATTTGCTATATTCCAGGAATTAGTGAATCTTACCAAATGGGGATTTTTAGAATACTTGCTGGCATCCTTCACTTAGGCAATGTTGGATTTGCATCTCGAGATTCAGACAGCTGCACAATACCTGTAAGTTCACAACGAGCTAATGTGAGGGTGGACTGTCTGTTAGCTTTGTTTTACTGCTGGGGATAGAGCCTAGGGCTCCGCACATGTTAGGCAAGGACTGTGTTTGTGACACGTGGTTCTGGGGGTCAAATTTGCACTTTACCTACTGAGCCATCTCCCTAGACCTACAGTAGGTTTAAGTTTTTCATTTATTTATTCATTATTTTACCTTGTATGTTTGTGCACATGCATAAGCACACAGGTACACAACAAACCTGTGTGTATACAGAGGCCAGAAGGGGGCATTGGCTAACTCAGAGCGAGAGTTACATGATTGGCTTGCTATTTGAATGCTGGGACCCAGACTCCAGTCCTGATAATTGTGTAGCAAGCACTTTTAACAGCTGATCTCTCTCTCTCTAGCCCCAGTGTGTGTGTGTGTGTGTGTGTGTGTGTGTGTGTGTGTGTGTGTGTGTGTGTGTGTGTGTGTGTTGGCATATATGTGACACACACATGTGGAATCCAAAGAACAACTTTTGGGAGTTGGTTCTCCCCTTTCACCCCGTTGAGACAAGGTCTCTCTTGTTGCTGCCTGCTCCTGGCACTCTAGGCTGGGAGCCTTTGGCCAGTTCTCCTGTCTTTGCTTTTCCATTCCATCATGGAGTGCTGGGATTGCAGATGATGGCCGCCCATCCAGCTTTTTCCCTGGGTCATCAGACTGAATCATCTCCATAGCCCTACTATTTTTTTTTAAAGACAAAATGGGGGTTCTGATTTAAACCCTTAATTTCTTTTAAGGAAATATTAGCCCCCCCCCCTTTTTTTAAGATAGAGTCTTGCCTGGTGGCCCAGGTTGGTCTTAAACTTGAGACAATCCCCTTGCCTCAGCCTGCTGAGTGCTGGGATTACAGATCTGAATAATCATACCTAGCACCAGTTGTTTATTTTTTTTCCAAAAGCAGCTTTATTGAGTTACAATCTATTTACTACCAACAATGCATGGTTGTGAGTATGCGCATAGATATATGCAGCCATCTCCACAGAGGGTTTAAAATACTTTCAGAACGAAGCCTGGACCCCTTGCCTATTGCCAACTTTGTCCCCAACTCCTCGACTCAAACTGTCATGTGTTGTTGCCTCTATAGAGTTACCTTTCTGGACACTGATGTAAATTGAGTATGTGGTCTTTCAAAGTCTTTCCATGCTGTAGCACATATCACTCCTTAGAGATCAGTATTGTTGTCAGTCAAGACACTGATGTGTATCTGAAACGATTACTGTCAGGGAAGGGCTGCTTGACTGGGAAGGGTCCAGGGGTGAGGGCATCAGGAAACTCAGGTTTTAATGGCAATGCTGATATAAACTAGCCATGTGATTGTTGTCAAGGTGTTTGTTCTTTTGGATCCCATTTCCTCATTTTTCAATGAGAAATAAATGTATACCCTGCCCATTCCCCAAGAATGTTGTCAAATGTCATTTGATGCATATGAAGACAGGGGAAAATAAAACACACTGATGTGGATTAAACAAGACAAGTATTTATCAAACATCCATTCAGATAAGGTCCACAGAAAACATGTAAGGTATTATCCAGGGATATGTTGATCATTAAAGAATTCTAATCCAAACAGTCCCTCAAGTGACATCAGACTGTCTAGTTCAAACCTTCGGTGGCCTGAGGATAAAGGCCAGCCATGGTCTTTGTAGCTTCGTTTTACGTATTTTCTGCTTTACTTAGCTTCAGTCCTCTTCTTGCTAGTTTCCCTCCTATTACAGAATTGTTTTTCTCCTCGTGTTCCCCGCAACTTAGACAATGTTCCTCTTCTTCTTGACCAAGAAGTACCTGTTGTTCTTTCATATTCTAATCTATGGTCTCAGGTTATGTCTCCTGCCTTGCTGGACAGAGTGAACGCCCCATGTGGACTCTCAGCACAGTGTCTGCCTCTTTGTGGTGTTTCACATTTCAAGAAGCAGTCAGTAATATCTACTTCCTCTGAAGACTGCAAGCACTTGGTGGGAAGGGGCTGTCCTAGTTACTTTTCGGTTGCTGTGATAAGACACCATGAACAAGGCAACTGTAGAAGAAGTCATTTATTTGAGGCTTACAGTTTTGGAGAATGAGTCCATGACTGTCACAGCAAGGAACATGGCGGCAGGCAGACAGGCATGGCACTAAGGCCGTAGCTGAGAGCTTACATCTTGACCCACAAGCACAAGGTAGAGACAGACGCACTGGGAGTGGCATGGGCTTTTGAAACCTCAAAACCTGCTCCCAGTGATACACCTCCTTCAAGAAGGCCACATCTCCTAATCCTTCCCAAACAGTCCCAGCAACTGGTGTCCAAGTACTGAATGAAATACATGAGCTACTGGGGGCCATTCTCATTCAGACCATCACAGGGCCATGCCTGTCCTTGTTTACTGGCACAGATTTGTTGACTAGCTGACAGATTTCTGACTGAGTGATTGAATATGTCCTAAGAGAGATACAGACAAGTCTATGAAGCACCAAGAAAGTTACTTTGTTTCAAATGAGCCCTACAAGAGATTGCAAAGTGACATTCAGATGCTGGGTTATGGATGCTTCTGATTATCTCACTGATGAGGTGTGAGTGATGTTGATGTCCATATGACTTCCTTTTGCAGGACTTACTCTTTAACTGGTCTGGCCATAGGCAATAACACGTTCTTTTTTGGCAGCCCAAGCACGAGCCACTTATCATCTTCTGTGACCTCATGGGTGTGGATTATGAAGAGATGTGTCACTGGCTCTGCCACCGAAAGCTGGCTACTGCCACAGAGACATACATCAAGCCCATTTCTAAGCTGCAGGCCACAAATGCCCGAGATGCTCTAGCAAAGCACATCTATGCCAAACTCTTTAACTGGATTGTAGACCATGTCAATCAGGCTCTCCATTCTGCTGTCAAGCAGCATTCTTTCATTGGCGTGCTGGATATTTATGGGTAAGTGCATTTGGCTTCCTGCCCTACCCTGCTGGAAAACAGTTGTTTGTTGGGAGTGTTTTTTGTAACTTGGAGCACTGTTTAATTTTGTTTTCGAGTGGAGAAGAAAGGAAATCCTACTTATGACCATTTAGAAGAGTCTTTGATGATAGAGATAAAATGATGCTTTAAAAAAATTAAATACTGCTTAAACAAAAATTAGCTCAACTCCAGATTCTACTTACTAAGCCAATAGGTAGTTTCAGACTCTCAGGATAAATGATTGAATTTCTAAAAAATATAATTTCTAGTTGCCTTATCTGGTTACTGGCAGCTAATTTTCCACTCTCTGGTTTGGTGTTTCAGAAGAGCCTATAACATTACTATTTCTACCCCCTTCTCTGTGTGTAATGTTAGTAGTAAACATTGAGAGGAGCTGTGGCCTTTGAACCTCAAAAACCCAAAAACCCCAACTGCACATCTGTAGGCAGGGCCACACAGAGGGAAGCTTTGTCTCAGCTGATGCTCATCATGTTCTGTCTTTCCAACAAACCTTTATCTGCTATGAAAATAAAATGTGATAGTGTTAAGGAACTTCCCATTTTTTTCTTCCAAGTATGCATATTTTAAATATTTTTTAAAAGCTATGTATTCTTTTTCTTTTCTTCCTACCTTACTTTTTTGGTGTTGCAGATTTGAAACATTTGAGATAAATAGTTTTGAACAGTTCTGCATAAATTATGCAAATGAAAAACTACAGCAACAATTCAACATGGTAAGAATTTTCTTTCTTGAATAAAATTCTGCTTATAAACGTTTGAATTTTTAGTCTTTGTTAGAAGCGTGGTCTGTGAAATAAACTCCTGAACTATAATTATTATGTGGGTTTAGAATAGTGAAGCTGCCAGGGAACTGAGCTTTACAAATTGATGGATCATTAAAAAACGTTTGTCAGCTATCCCTTATCGACGATGATGAACATTTGCAACAGAGCATTTGAATGAGAGAGGCAAGAAGTGGGGCAGGCGCTACCACCGAGTCCTTCTGCTTGCTGTTTGGAAGCCAGCAGTCTATGGAGTTATAACCACCTTCACCACCATTTACTGGGCTAGCAAGATGTCAGAATTTCCCAAATCCTTTTCAGTGGGTAAATTCTTCAGGGGCTGAAGAGATGGCTCAGGGGTTAAGAGCACTGACTGCTCTTCCAGAGGTCCTGAGTTCAATTCCCAGCACCCACATGGTGGCTCACAACCATCTGTAATGAGATCTGGCACCCTCTTCTGTGTACATAATAAGTAAATAAATCTATAAAAAAAATTATTCACTGAGGCAATGGCACTGGGCATATTTTGGAAGTGGCCCATATTGGCTTCGAGCTAACCTCCTGCCTCTGCATTCTAAGTACTAGATTACAGACTTGCCACCACCATATTACCCAGTTCAAACAAAGTTGTTGTTGTTGTTGTTGTTGTTTGCCTGAAATGAATGATAAATTTCCTCAAAATAATTTGTACATAAATTGTCATAATAGTAAAAAACAGTAAGATTGCTGAAAACATCTTGTTTTATTTTCAGAGAGAACAAAAATGATTGCATTAGATAAAACTAGACATAGCATAGTTCATTTTTAGGTTTTGTTGAGCCATTTAAAGAAGAGAAAAGTTTCAACTATGATAGAATACTATGCTATGTTTAAATGCTACTTGTTTTCAAACTTTATTTTCTGGGATATGAAAACTTTTTACATATATATGTATTCAGCAATATGTATATATGTATATATTGCTGAATAAAGACCATAAAATGGAGAACACAAAGACAAAATAAAGTTTCAAATTGAGAAGTCAAAAAAAGCTGATAAGCATATTATTTTAAAATACATACTTTTCAAATATATTCTCTTAAAAAATACTAAAAAAAGTAGCAAAGAAAATTAAAAATATTTGCATAGAGACAGATTGGGGTTATGTACATTTGGGACTAATGTTTTAAGCTTTTAGGATATTTGACATCAAATATTATAAGTACTTTGATAAACAAAGCATCTTTGTTTAACAAGTAAAGCTGTTTGATACAGTGAAATAATGTAGACATGAATTTTAAAACCTTAAGGTTTTCCATAGTAACAGGACTGGTTTTTCACCAGTTATGGACAGTTGTGAGCCACCTGTGAGTACTGGGAACCGAATCCAGGTCCTCTGCAAGAGCAACAAGTGCTCTTAAATGCTGAGCCATCTCTCTAGCCCCTCTGAATTTGTTAATTAGAATTATAAGAATTATATGGATTATCTTTTTGACCAGGGATTATTACTGTAAATGAACTAAGATAATATTTTTATAAGTATAAAATATAATGGGAAGGTACCAAGGGAGAGAGAGAGAGAGAGAGAGAGAGAGAGAGAGAGAGAGAGAGAGAGAGAGAGAGAGAGTTCTAAAACTTGGGGTTCTAGAAGATAGGTATTGTTAGTAGCCACAAAAAGCTACTTTTTCTAGAAAGAAAAAAAACAGCAATTAAGAGTGAGCCAAAGGATCCAGAAGAAATAGGAAATACTGAAAAGGTGGTAGTGGTCATTAGCATCCCTAGAGGCCATGTTGTCAGCCAGCTTGGCTGGAGCTGCAGGCCAAAGTGCAGGCAGTGGTTTCATTGCTCTGCCCCCCTGGACCGGCTTAGCGTCTGTTCATACTCAGAACTTGATGGCAAGCTCTTCCCCAGGGAAGCCTGCCCGGACTAGATGAGGACGTTTGTTTTCTCCTTTGTCATATCATTAGCCTTTGTAATTTTATTCTTTGTGACTATTTGATGTATCCCAGTTCTCTCCCATTTCACAAGTGTGGCATCCATGTCTGTGTTGTTGACCACACGCAGTGGCGGCCATGGAGTATAGACTCAATATATAAGCTGATGAAAGAGTGGATGGAGATAAGAAGCAGGGGTGCACATGGCGCCTGGAGCCTTTAGCAGAGGATCAGTGGGTTGGTAGTGCTTGTAGATGCTTCCAGTATTCAGTATACATTCCAGAAACGTGAGACTCCTTGTCTGGGAAGAATAAACAAGGCAGATATACAAGGACAACGGTCATTTAATTCTAAGGCAACTGTACTTCTGAACACAGCAACTTGGAAAAATCAGTTTTTTACATTGAAATCACTGCCTAGCTGTTAAGTAATCTGGAAGGCATTCATTCTGCATAGCTGATCAGTGCCAATTGAGGCATTCTTGTGTCTCATGTTAAGAGTTCTGTATAATAAGTTCAGGAAAAAAACTTGACACAGTTTTGGAAATGTACATTTAAAAAGTCACATGGACTGTTGCATTTATCTACTATTCAAATCATTTATAGGCCTGGTGTGGTGATGAATGTCTGTAATCCCAGAAGTTGGGAGGCTGAGGCAGAGTACAAATTCAAAGCTGGCTTGGGCTACATAGAGAGCCTCGGGCTAACCTGGTCTATACTGAGACCCTGTCCCAAACATAACAAAAATTAACAAAACACTTACATGCTTAGATATATTTGTTCATGATGAATACTTAGAGCTGAGGTTTTCTGTACATGATTTCAGCCGCACTTCTCCATGCTGCTGTTGTTGCTGGAGGCCATGAACTGTCTCGTCATGTTGGTATCCTCGGTATTCCATAGACATGTGTTTCTTGATTACATTCTTCATGATATGGTCTGATAATGACTGCCATGCTCTCTCTGTTTCAGCATGTCTTCAAACTGGAACAGGAGGAATATATGAAGGAACAAATTCCATGGACACTCATAGATTTCTATGATAATCAGCCGTGTATCAATCTTATAGAATCTAAAATGGGCATTCTAGATTTGCTGGATGAGGAGTGTAAGGTGATTATGATTTCCTGGAGTACTCTAGCCTGTCAAGATAGATGCATCACAGCTACACAAGTGGGTGCAAGCAGAGACTCTGCAGTACAAGAGACGTCACTGTGACGAGCCGGGTTCGCTCTTTCATTCTGAAGAGACACTAGGCCCCAAGGGGTCCTTTTATTTTTTTATCTTTAATGTTTTTTGTTCAGCAATAGGGTATATTGAAAGAAATACAAGAAATTGCACAAAAACTATTTTGAATTATAGTTCTAAATAGCTGTAAGTTTTGAATATTGGCTAGTTGCTCTTTGCTACTGACATAAATAATAGTCTTTAACATTTATAGATTCAGCATGTTAGAAAATCATTAGATCCTTCACTTTGTTACTGAAGGACCTTAGGCAAATCTATCTTATTTCTTAATTTTCTTTCAGTTTATCTACAAGAAATCACAACCTACTATGTGTTGGCCCTCATAAGGTGCCATACTTAGTGTTTAAAATATATGTGGGACTGCTGAGATGGCTCAGTGGATAAAAATGCTTGCCATACAGATATGACAACCTGAGTCCATCCTCAGATCCAACAGTGAAAGGGTATGACATGTACTTGCCCTCAAATACACACAATAACAATAAATTAAAAATTGTGTGTTTTACAAAAGAATGTATGTGATAGATAAGTACTCATCTGTACTTGAGATTAAAAATATGAAAGCAAAGCAAAAATGGTATCCTGAGGTTACTTTAAATTTGATACCTTTCTTTTGTTGAAACTAAATAAATATTACATGTTACATTTGATGAAGGGTAAAAATTCATACAGATATTTTAGAGGAAAGCAGAATCATAAACATGCATGCCTTTTGACCTGGGAGCTTAACCTATAAGTATACTTGCAAATATATTGAAGGTATGTATGTACTTAAGAGGAATATGACAGTTATCAAAACAAAAAGTTAATAACATCCTAGACCATAAGTAAGAGGAGAAAATGCAAGGAGTATATATAAGTGTGTGTGTGTGTGTGTGTGTGTGTGTGTGTGTGTGTGTGTGTGTGTGTAAGTGTAAGGAGCCCATTCAAGCACATATCTTAAAATAGGAAAAAATAATAAAGTTTCTAGAAATGGCAAGAGGAGACTATCAGTTCATACCTTTCTGGATTAAATTAATATTTCACTGTGTATAAATGTTACCTCTATTTAGCAAAAAATTAAAAGTGTGCCTAATAGTTGTATTTCATCTTTATCTTTTTTTTTTTTTTTTTTTTTTTTTTTGGTTTTTCGAGACAGGGTTTCTCTGTGTAGCTTTGCGCCTTTCCTGGAACTCACTTGGTAGCCCAGGCTGGCCTCGAACTCACAGAGATCCGCCTGGCTCTGCCTCCCAAGTGCTGGGATTAAAGGCGTGCGCCACCACCGCCCGGCTCATCTTTATCTTATAAAGCCTTTATTGTGCTAAAAAATTAAATATTGATTTGATAACTCCTGGCATAGGCAAATGATCACTGAAATGTGCTGGGTCACCCCCAGGAAGGCCTCAACTATGCTCTTCATTGGTGGTTCATTTGTGCTGAAGAGAAGGATGAATTCTTAGTTGAACATAGGAACTGGTCTCTTGTTGCTGATGTACCAGAAGACCCTTAGTGCTCAGTCATTTCTCTTTTTTTTCTCCCCAAGATGCCTAAAGGCACAGATGATACCTGGGCTCAAAAGCTGTACAACACACATTTAAACAAATGTGCCCTCTTTGAGAAGCCCCGTATGTCAAACAAAGCCTTCATCATCAAACATTTTGCTGACAAAGTAAGGAAACTTTTTGTCTTTTTCCTTTTTAACACTTTATATGAGTTATAATAAAAATCAGTATTCAAGTATTGTCTTTCTTTGCAATGCTTGCTTTCTTTAAGGTCATTTCAGGAAAAGCAGACTTCAGTGCTGGTTTCTTGATTTTGTCTTACTTTAACTTCAGTTGGATTATATATTAAATAAATACAGGTCAAAGTCTTTTGTCTAAAATGTGATCCACGAACTGAAAACCACAAGTGTTTTCATAACTCATTTAGCAGCGAAACCTGATCTCTGACTTGAACTAGTATGAGATATATTTATAATTTTTAAGCCCAATTAAGGTGGGTACTTACATGTTTAAGTATGGAAATATTAATGTTTGTGTAATATATGGTATAGATGACTATTAAACTTTTCTGGTAGCATTTAAAATTATATATATACTGCATCTCTAAATGCATGAAAAATTATAAAATTCTAAAGATCTCACAGGCTTCAGAACAGAGACTGATTTTTGTCACCTTCTGTAACAGCATGGTATTATGTTTCTCACAAGTTCTATAGTTCACGTAGCAAGTCAGGGATCCGGTGACTAGTTTATGTTTCAAAGAAGTTGTAGGATAGGCTGTGTTGTGAGATTTCTGGAGGCCTCTTTATGAACGGTCTTCTGGTTGTCTAGTTCTAGCTTGAAACCTCTGAAGAACTAAGGTGACCTAGGGAGTACAGGATGTAGAGCCCTTTGAGTGGCAGATGGCTGGCATTGCGGGGTTTTAGAAGACAAGGAATTAGTTCTCAAGTAGTCCCAGTTTACCAAATTATACAATATTTGCCCATCTTCTCTCTGTCCATCATCAGCTCCTCACCTCTCCGCATATTCTCTCTACTTAATCTTTTTTTCAGAGTAATGGTCCTCAACCTTCCTAATGCTGTGACCCTTTAATACAGTTCCTCATGCTGTGATGACCCCCAACCATAAAATTATTTTTGTTACTTCTTCATAACTGTAATTTTGCTACTGTTATCAATTGTATTGTAAGTATCTCTTTTCCAGTGGTCTCAGGTGACCCCTGTGGAAGGGTACTTTGACCCCCAAAGGGGTCCCGATGCACAGGAGTAACACTTCTGCTTGATGCAGATGCTGGACTAGCTTAGAAGATAGGCTGGGTCAGCCTGGAAGGGGCTCTCTTTAACATGGGGGAGGGCAGCTTGCAAGCCTGCTTGCCCATGAATTGATTGATCATTTTTGAAAGCAGTTTATCAGCAGTCACTGCCACACTTATCTAGGAAATTGGTAATTGTAGACTTTTACTAGGTTACATATTTCTCTTTTATTTTACTATTTTTATTAGTTTTTTTTTAAGTTAACGTATAAGGTAATGGATTTTTGTATTTTGAGACAAGATCTATGTAGCTAAGGCTGGTCTTAAACTTACTATGTAGCTAAGGCCAACCTTGAATTCCTAATATTCCTGCTTCTACCTCATAGTTGCTAAAATTCCTGGTATGTGCTATGGATTTCACTTGATCCTTCTTTCTTACATACTTTGTTCTTGTTTATCCCCTCCTCCATCCTTTCCACTGTTCCCCGCCCTTCTCCTGTGATCATACTCCATATCCCACAGCCACAGTTCTGCCTTCATGTCACATCTATTCCATTACCTTTTCTTTCTTCCCAATTGGGAGCTCTTTTTTCCTCTTATGTTCCCTTCTCTAGTTTCATGACCTATATTTATATCTGCATAGAAACACACACACACACACACACACACTGAAATCTAGGATCTACAGATGAGGGAAGACATGAAGTATTTGTCTTTCTCGGTTTGGCTTATTTCACGTCACATAATGATTTCCAGTTGTATCAGTTTTCCTACAGATGTCATGATTTGATGACATTTTATTTTTTACTGTGGCTGGATAAAATTTCATTGTATATGTAAGTACCACATTTTCTTTATCTGTTTATCTGTTGATGAACATTGAGACTGGCTTCACTTCTTAGTTATTATGAATAGTACAGCAGTAAGCATGGATGTGCTGGTAGCTCTGTGGTAGGACTTAGAGGCCTTTGTGTATATCTTCTCAGGTTTACTATAGTGAATTACCACACATCCCCCTGGAAATGGTACTGACCTCTTAGAAAAGACTGATAATACCATTTGCTGAGAGCTAGTCATAGAGCCTGGGCAAAGAAATATGCTTTGTTGATGATGGCAGCATCTATTCAAAAGTGTTGTCAGTTAAGGAGATATTTTTTCATGTGATTTCAGGTGGAGTACCAGTGTGAAGGCTTTCTTGAAAAGAATAAAGACACCGTTTTTGAAGAACAAATTAAAGTCCTTAAGTCAAGCAAGGTAACCATGGATAGACATACTCTTTTCAGGATATATTCTGTAAAATGTAAATTGCTTTAGCATTAGTCTTTTAATACTAATAATGATTTTTCTAACACGATTTTTTTTATCAAAAGTTTTTAATTTATCAAATATATAGTACTTGCTTAATATATGTGTGGTCCTATGCAGAGTACCTTTCAAATGTTGACATATCTGATTCTTACAGTGATGTGGTATTACATTACTCTCATCTACAGATGAGGAGCTGAGGTGTAGGGGCTTAGGACTGGTAAGTTCCCAAGTTAGGTTAAACTCGGGCTGTCTTGCTTAGAGCCTGCTCCTAACCACTCCACCATGTGGTCTTCCAGCTCTAAATCGTTGTCTCCACAGTGGCTCTACCCTCCCCTGTGCCTTTGTGAGAAACGCAGACAAGAGGGTTTTTCTGCTCTGTTGTTTTGAAGGGATTTCTTAGAAACATGCCTGTTGCACTCCATCTAAGTGGAGATTGACTCTAGGTCATCATGGGTGTGATTTCAGATGTGACCCAAAGTGTTTGAATTATTTTTTCAGAAGAACAAATACTAGAACAACTGCTTTCCACTAGGAGAAAGAATATTCCAGATGGCAAAGAAGTATGACTAGTTAAGTTGGTCTGTACCACCACCTGTTGCCCTTTACCTGGACAGGATGGGAGAGGGGCACACAGTCAGCCCAAGGGAGCACACTAGGAAGTCAGTTCCTTGATGCTGCAAGTAATCACTTAAAAAGTAAAAATATTCATGTGAACCTTACAGATCACTGATTGGCACTCTTGTTTTTCTGGCTTATTTTAAGAGAATCCTCTTAACATCAGTGATATAGTATATAGATAAGAGGATTCTCATGTTTAAAATAACAGCTTTTTATATTCAATTATGTTAATAATATAAAGATTACATAAAGGCCAAATCCTAGTTTTGGCCCTCAGAGATGAGTCAAATGTTTATAGAAAAATCATTTTTTTTAACCTTAACAAGCATTGAGTGTTAGTACTTTTTTAACATATAGCATTGATGTGCAAGGCAAACTTTTTTTACAGTGACAATCATAAAGTGTGATTCACAGGTCTTTATCACTTTAATCTATCATGTAAGCATGATATTCTGTTGTTAATACTTTGTCAAAATAATTTAGCTCAAACAAAGCACAGGTTCTCATTCTAGACGTACCATAATCAGCTCTGTCTTGATTCTTAATTTCCTGTTTGGCTACTGGGTCCTTAATCATAAGGTATTTGAAGAGTGTATTTGAAGAGTCATTGGGAAAGCCAGTCTGTGAACTATTGTTGCAGTTGAAGTAGGGATAGGTTTTGATTTGCATAAGTTCGAAGGCCTTTCTTGTTCACAGTCTTTGCAGCAGTTCAACCAAGAGACCTGAACTTTATCATCTCTCTGAACCTGATATAAAACAGGTGTAATGCAGTACTAGTTTGTTCTTTTGGAAGGACCAGTTTGCTGATATTTATGCTTTGTCTTTTGAACTGAAGCTTTGGTGATAATAACAACGTAAAATCCATTTGTGTCTGTTTTAGGTTTATTTTGCTTAAAATATGAGTTGGAGATAGCCAGGTAGAAATGTCATATGGGAAGTGAGGTAGCCAGGTAGGAATGTCATATGGGAAGTGAGGTAGCCAGGTAGGAGTGTCATATGGGAAGTGAGGTAGCCAGGTAGGAGTGTCATATGGGAAGTGAGGTAGCCAGGTAGGAGTGTCATATGGGAAGTGAGGTAGCCAGGTAGGAGTGTCATATGGGAAGTGAGGTAGCCAGGTAGGAGTGTCTGTCATATGGGAAGTGAGATAGCCAGGTAGGAGTGTCATATGGGAAGTGAGGTAGCCAGGTAGGAGTGTCATATGGGAAGTGAGGTAGCCAGGTAGGAGTGTCATATGGGAAGTGAGGTAGCCAGGTAGGAGTGTCATATGGGAAGTGAGGTAGCCAGGTAGGAGTGTCTGTCATATGGGAAGTGAGATAGCCAGGTAGGAGTGTCTGTCATATGGGAAGTGAGGTAGCCAGGTAGGAGTGTCATATGGGAAGTGAGGTAGCCAGGTAGGAGTGTCTGTCATATGGGAAGTGAGGTAGCCAGGTAGGAGTGTCTGTCATATGGGAAGTGAGATAGCCAGGTAGGAGTGTCATATGGGAAGTGAGGTAGCCAGGTAGGAGTGTCTGTCATATGGGAAGTGAGATAGCCAGGTAGGAGTGTCTGTCATATGGGAAGTGAGGTAGCCAGGTAGGAGTGTCTGTCATATGGGAAGTGAGGTTGCCAGGTAGGAGTGTCTGTCATATGGGAAGTGAGGAATAAAGGCAAGTCAAAGGGAAAGGCAGAGCAGTGGTAGAAATGCTGTGGGCTTCAGAACTCAGTGCTTTTTAAAGCATGAGACTGAGAGAGCATGTAGATAAAAACTACTAAAGCTGAAGCCAGATATTCCAATTAACAGAGGCAGCCGGAAGAGGCACCAGAACAAGATTCAAGAAAAATAGCCTATGAAGAATACTTTGTAGAACAGTTCCTGGTACAGTAATTCAAAGTATACGTTCCGCGCATGCACAAGCATGCCCACAGGGACACATCTGCTCAAGCGTATGCGTTTGTGTGCGGAGGCAGGAGGACAGTCTCAGGCTGTCCTTAGGAACACTGTCTACTTCTTTTGAGATGCAGTCTTTCATTGATTGGGAGCTCAGCAGTAAACATAGAGTGAGTGACCAGTGAACCCCAGGGGCCCTCCCGTCTTCTCTTCCCTATTAGGATTACAGGCATGTGCCACCTTGCCCAACTTTTTATGTGGCCGGTGGAGCTCAAACTCAGCAAGACAAACACTTTACCAGTTGAGTCATCCCCCAGCTTTGTTTGATTTTACTATTGTGTGCTTATTAAGACAGGATGTCGTTTAGGCTGGCCTCAGACTATGTAGATGGGCAGCCGAGGCTGACTTTGAACTCTGAACCGCCTCCATTTCCCTCCTAATTCCTAAGACTACAGACACATGTGCCACCACACCAGATTTCTTAACCAGGTTTTGCTCTATAACCCAGGTCATCATGAAACTCATAATGCTTTTGCCTTCTCAAGTACTGGGGTTGTAAGTGTCTCATACCATGCCTGGCAGTGCACTTTCTTCAAAAAGGGCAAGTTATACAGGGAATTTTAGTTTAGAATTTCTATTAGAAGTAGTCCTACCCTCAAGTGTGTGTGTGTGTGTGTGTGTGTGTGTGTGTGTGTGTGTATTCTGAACTCTGATAACGAATCTGTTACCTGGTCGATAGTGTAGATGCCAAGTTAAATTGTAACACCTACTGGTGAACATGGCATGGTAGCCTAGTTCTATTAAACCTTTCACAGGGAAGAGATAAAAATGAGGTTTTGGCAGCTGCTAATGTGGAGCCAGCAATTTATTGAGAATGAAGCATAGCTAAGAATTTGTAGTACATGGCTATCACAGAATCATCTCACTTTTTTTTTCTTTTTCTCTTTTTCTGAGACAGGATTTCTCTGGTATAGCCCTGGCTATCTCAGAACTCGCTCTGTAGACCAGGCTGGCTCCGAACCCACAGAGATCCACCTGTCTCTGCCTCTTAAGTGCTGGGATTAAAGGTGTGTGCCACCACCACTCAGCTGAGTTTTTATATAGAGCTTCTGGGAACTAATTTTTCTACTTTGTAATGTGGGTTTAGTTTTGTCTTACAAGAAAACTTTTCTTTACTTCTGCATAGCCAACCATGCTAGACTACATTAATTATTCTGTAAAACAGGGAGTATTTGTGTTTGTTTAATAGGCTGACATTAGGTTAGACTCACCATGGATAACTTCTTTAACTACCCTGATGGTTTTTCTGAGTGTTTACTTTTCTTTCCTTTTTGTGGTACTGAGGATTTAGTCTGTGACCTTATACTTGCCAAAGAAGCACTCTGCTACTTAACTGTATCCCAGCCCCAAACATTTATAGAATATGAAATCACATGACTTTATTTTTATGACTTTGTTTTTCTCATAGGAAAATTTTTTTCCTAAATTGGAACATAAATCTTAAAGGATCTTATTAATAAAAAACACGGGAGCCAGGTATTGGGGTGAATGCTGAAATATCAGAGAAGCAGAACAAGTCACAGCTACTCACCTTGCCAACTCCTCAGCTGATCCTGTTTCCTCAAACAGGAAGCCTCTGTGTCCTCATCCGAATGGGTCTCAGCTGAACTGCTGCTCAAAAGGCTAAAAGCTTAACCAGGCTAGTTCCTGGTCCTCACACCTTATATACCTTTCTGCCATCACTTCCTGGGATTAAAGGCGTGAGTCACCATGCCTGGCAGTTTCCAGTGTGGCTTTGAACTCACAGAGATCCAGATGGATCACTGCCTCTGGAATGCTAGGATTAAAGGTGTCTGCTACCACTGCCTATCCTCTATTTTAATATTATAGCTGTTTTGTTCTCTGACCCCCAGATAAGTTTATTGGGGCGCACAATATATCAACTACACTAAATAATCTGAGATTAGTAAATAATTGGTGTTTACAAGTGTGACTTGACTTGCACAAATGATTACTTTTATTTATATGGAATATAACAGTGTTAGAAAGGTGTGTCCATATAGCAGGATGTTGCTGCAGACTAGTTTTAGGTCTTACTTGTTTCAGAAATTTTCATCCAACTACATTGTCTAGTATCCACTCGCTTATATAGTGAGTGCCTTTAATCTCAGCACTTGAGAGGCAGAGGACGGCAGATTTCTGAGTTTGAGATCAGCCTGATCTACAGAGCTAGTTCCTGTGGTGACATAGTGAAACCCCATCTCAAAAAACATATAGTTATGGTAATTGCACTAAAGTTTTAAATTTCTTGAAGTCAAATATAAATATACACAGGATAATAGCTGGGTTTTCTCCTTTTTTATACAATCCAAATTATTTCCTTAAAATTATTAATTCATCATTAACTTTTACATTTCAATATTGAAAGCTTGTTCATAGTGCCTGCCTGCTGAGATTCTCAGGTGTTTTGAGTTAGTACTTACAGCTTCAGACTCATGCAGACCTGGTCTAGTCCTTTGCTTCTGCTGCATAAAACCTCTTGTAGACCTGAGATAATAAACTCAGTCTCTTGATAAATATTTTTCTCATAAAATAATTATAGTTCAAAACCAGTTGTATGTTTAACTGATATTTTCTTTGGATTAGTTAGATCTTCAGGTCTGTATTTAGTACTTTGAGTTTATTTCACCCCAAATATTGTTGTAGAATTTTATTTTATTTTTCCACCATATATTTGTGACATTTATATGTCCTTTCTCTTATATTTTTGGGCTCCTAAACCAGGACTTATTTCTGTGGGTCTTACTATAGCTATCTACAAGAATAAGTGTTTATCATCTGTAATGGGGCGTCTACAAAGGCTTACTTTCCATTTGGAGCTTAGGGTATGTGTTTTTGTTGTTTTGATTTAGTTTTTTGAGATGGTGTCTCATTTGGCCTTGAAGTCACTTCTTAGCTGAGTCTGGCCTGGAACTCATGATCTTTCTCTCTCTGTCTCCCAAGTGCTGGGATTTTAGCTGTGTTGCCTCCACACTTGGTTCTAGAATACAATTTTCTTTACTATTTCTGACTTACAGTTTAAGATGCTACCAGAACTCTTTCAAGATGACGAGAAGGCCATCAGTCCCACCTCCGCCACCTCTTCAGGGCGCACGCCTCTCACCCGAGTTCCTGTAAAGCCCGCCAAGGGCCGACCTGGCCAGATGGCCAAAGAGCACAAGAAAACAGTGGGACACCAGGTGAGTTCAGGAGCTGCCGCTGCCAGGCTTCTTCCCTTCAGCTCCAGCAAAGGGCCAACGCGGGTCCACAGCTCCAGTCTTGACCTGTGTCCTCAGTGATGCTTCCTTTCTGTCTGTCCTTCAGTCTGTTCTTGGCTCCTTTCTTATCTAATAGTAAGAAATCTGCAGCTTGTCTTTGTATTTTTTTTTTTTTTTTTTTTTTTTTTGGTTTTTCGAGACAGGGTTTCTCTGTGTAGCTTTGCGCCTTTCCTGGAGCTCACTTGGTAGCCCAGGCTGGCCTCGAACTCACAGAGATCCGCCTGCCTCTGCCTCCCGAGTGCTGGGATTAAAGGCGTGCGCCACCAACGCCCGGCTTTAGCTTGTCTTTGTATTACATAGCAGAGTTCATGCCTTATATGATTAAATGGCCCTAGTAGCAAAATTATAAGTCACATACAGTGGAGCTCACAACAGGAAGCTACAGAGAAAGTGGTAGAAGAAAGGTACATGCATATTTAGCAGAATGAACATGTAGAGTTTAGGCAAATGTAAACGAAAGCCCTAGAACTCTTGTTTAGTAACTGTGCCCTCCCATGAAGATGGCTTTAAATTCGTTGTTTAAAAAAATCACCTCCATTTATGTCAAAGAAGGAACACTTTTAAATTGTCTTTGGCCTCTAACAAAACTTGATTTTTTTTTAACCCTTTCTCATGCAGTTTCGGAACTCTCTTCACCTGCTTATGGAAACCCTTAATGCCACGACTCCTCACTACGTACGCTGCATTAAGCCTAATGATTTCAAGTTTCCATTCACGTAAGTCAAACCAAAATGAGGAGAAAGACTTCTACGGAAAAATCTTCGTGTCTTGTAGAGGGAATCAACTACTTGATAAAATTTTTAGGTTTTGTTTCCTTTTGGGAACATGAAAACAAATTAGCAGTTAACTCTCTAAGGATTTGAAATTTTGAGCCCAACCAGTTATTTCTGATTCTGTTTTGACTTTATCTCTGTTGGAGATCTTTCTAGGCTTTTTGTTAATTTGGACATTAAAAACAGAGCTAGCTGGGCTAAGACTTTTTTGGCCAAGGCTTAACCTGCTGCTTTTTTTTTTTTTTTTTTTTTTTTTATCTGTTGGAGCCAGAGAATGTATCAAAAATCTCATCCTACTTCCCACACCAAGTCAGAGGTGAAAGTGAATCTTTCTGGAGATGATTTCAAAAATATAAATATTTCCCTAACTTTAATAATATTTTTGGTTGTGAGCCTAGCCTTTAATGGCTGAGCCATCATAGCCAGGCCATGGTGGTGCACACCTTTAATCCCAGCACTCAGGAGGCAGAGGCAGGCAGATCTCTGTGAGTTTGAGGCCAGCCTGGTCTACAGAGTGAGTTCCAGGAAAGGTGCAAAGCTACACAGAGAAACCCTGTCTCAAAAAACAAACAAAAACAGGAATAATATACATTCTTGTGATGGTTTTCAGGAAGATAAGTAGAGAGATAAGTAGTGGAAATTGGCACATAATGGACTAGTTAGATTGCCCTCTTTCCCTGTGTGTGTGGGGGGGGGGGGGGACAGGGGGAGACTGAGGCTAACAAGAAGGGGTCTCATGCTGTAACTGCTATTTCATCTCCACTCTTACTAGCACTGATTGTTCCTAGATGAATATTTAATCTACATATTGATTGAGTGGCTGCAGAGTATCTGATGATATAGATGGTCCATAATCTATTTAAATCATTTAGGTTGTTACAGCAGTCCTTTTTTAGAAAATATGTTTTAATAAATTACAGTTACATCACTTTGCTCCCTTCAGTCCCTCCCAGTTACCCTTCCTTAAACCCCTCTTATTTCTCATAACAATTTCTGTCAAATGTGTTTTGCCAAAGGTTTCTGTACCTCATTAGGATACACAGTTCTAGAAGAATCTGTGGGCCAAAGATCAAGTGTATGATTTGATCACTATGCACATGTATTGAAATACCACATTTTACCCCATAAATAACCACAAATATCACGCCAAATAAGAATTTTTGAATATATTTTGTTAAAGACCAACCATGAGGCTCTACAGATAGCTCAGCTGTTAAGAGCACTGCCCTTCCAAGGTACCTAGGTTTGACTCCCAGCACCCACATGACAGTTCACAACCATCTGTCATTCCAATTTTAAGTCATTTGACATCCTCTTCTAGCCTCTGAGCACCAGATACTCAAGGGTTGTACAGATATACATTCAGGCATATATATAAATATGCCTGAATTTTATATATATATTAAAAAATTAAAAGACCAGCCATATAGACTCAAGGTTGCACCCCTACACTACAGTGTATCAGTGAATATCCGGATGGTCTTGCTGGCCTCCTCTGCAGATTCTGCCTCTGATTTGAGGGTAGTCCTGGAAGTCTGCAATCCTCATCATCATCAAGAGCCTCTCTCTGGAGGAAGTGGGGAGCAGGAAGAGGTTTCCACCTTCACTGTGAACTTGTACTAGCAAGCCCCATCTCCTAGCAGCACTCCAAGGCCTGAGAAGACAGCACAGGATGGGCTTGGGTAGATACTCAGAGCTTAGTCATGAAACCAACAGGCAGTCATCTGGCTAGAAGAGGAACTTTCGGCTGCTTCATTTAGTGTCATTTTAATGTTAACATGCCTTTTTTTTTTTTTTTTTAGTGTATTAGTTCATTTTCTATTTGACAAGACAAAAATGTCATGACCAAGGCAACTTATAAGAGATGAATTTGGAGTTCACAGTTGCAGAGGTTTAGAGTCCATGCCCATCATAGCAGAAGCATGGCAGCAGACAGGCAGGCATGGTGCTGAACCCATGCTGAGAGCACAAGGCAGAGAGACAGAGAGAGCTAGCTGGGAATGGCAGGGCCTGGGAATGGCAGTGATACCTTCTCCAACAAGGCCACACCTCCTAATCCTTCCTAAGCATTTCCACCAACTGGGGACCAAGTATTCAAATGTATTCTCATTCAAACCATGATGCTTAGGATGAAATAAATGTGAGATGTAATAAAATAGATATATTTTCATTGCTGTGACTACTCTAAGTATTCTGTATGTGCACAGTAAGCAGCTTGTAGAAAAACAAAGTTGTTGCTTTTTTTTTTGTTTTTTTTTTTTTGTTTTTTTTTTTTGTTGTTGTTGTTGTTCTGAGACAGGGTTTCTTTGTGAATAGGCTGTCTTAAAAATCACTCTGTGAGCCGGGCGGTGGTGGCGCATGCCTTTAATCCCAGCACTCGGGAGGCAGAGGCAGGTGAATCTCTGTGAGTTCGAGGCCAGCCTGGGCTACCAAGTGAGTTCCAGGAAAGGCGCAAAGCTACACAGAGAAACCCTGTCTCGAAAAACCAAAAAAAAAAATCACTCTGTAGACCAGGCTGGCCTCAAACTCATAGAGAACCGCCTGCCTCTAAAAAGTTGCTTTTTTAAATAACTGAAGGGGACATGTTTAATATGTCTTTTCGTCAATCTTTATCCTAGGGGAGGTCTATGGAAATCTGAGCATTTTTAGTCAGGCTAAGCCATGATTGCACACTCATTACAGGATGGGCAAAGTGAGAGAGAATTCTGTCTTCTTTCTTTCTAGTATGTTCAGTGAACTTCCTTAGGACACTGTAGTGTGTGAACTGGAGGAGCTCTCTACAGCTCTATTTTTACTGCTACATGTCTCTTCCCTACTGTTTCATGGAGGTTTTCATTTTGATCACTGTTCTAGCTTTTGAATGCTTTCTTTTCTATTTTATCTACGTGGCTCCTGACAAAAGAATCTTACCTTGGACAGCCTGGGTCTTGTGGACTAACAGCTTTTGTTTTTCCATGCAGATTTGATGAGAAAAGGGCAGTGCAGCAACTAAGAGCATGTGGTGTCCTGGAGACCATCCGAATCAGTGCAGCGGGTTTTCCCTCACGGTGAGCCCACGGTCTGCAGATGTAAGGGAGCCCTGGGGGAGCAGTGTTGCTTGAATCTTTAAGCTGTTGTGGGCTTCTGTTCTAGGTGGACTTATCAAGAGTTTTTCAGCCGGTATCGGGTCCTAATGAAGCAAAAGGATGTGCTGGGAGATAGAAAGCAAACGTGCAAGAATGTATTAGAGAAACTGATATTGGTGAGAATGATTTTCACTTAATGTTTCTGAGAGGTATTAGCCCAAGACCTTGTGGTTCTGAGCTGTAAAAGCCCTGCATACTTATGTGTTAAATACCATGCCCCACGTTATTTGGGGTTGGTTAAGCAGGAAAACACCTGACCTAGAGGTCAAGTGAGACTCACTGTGTTTAGTGTGCTAGAAGTAATGTGGGTACTGACAGCCAACACCAGGAAACTGTTTTGAAAATGGCTGGGCTCAGACTTGGGGTTCATTTTAGATAGTTTGATCATTGTCAACAAAATTAAGGGGAAAAGTCCATTTTTATTTTAAAGACAAGTAATGCATTTTAAAGATGAGCATGCAGATGATTATGTCTACATTAAATATTGAGTGAGGACTGAAGATAAGGCTCAGTAGAAGAGTGCGTGCTGGACTCCAGAGGACTTGAATCCGGTTTCTAGGACCTGTGTAGGATGGCCCACAACCACCTGTTACTCTAGCTCCTGAGGGAGCCAACATCTCTGGCATTCTTGGATACTTAAATTTTCATGCACAGAGATACACACGCATGCATATAACTAAAAATCTAAAAATAAAAAAATGACAAAAAATGCAGAGGAAGTAGGAAAGATATAAAAAGAAGACAAAATCATATCCAATCATGAGAAGGAAGAATACTTTTATGAGGAGTGGGATTTGAGTCAGGCCCTGAAGAATGGGTATGTTTAGATAAAATGGAAATAAGCTATAAAAAAAAAAAAGTAGAAAATACAGAATGTGCTAAAGTGGTTGGAGAAGCACTTACGAGCTCCTGCTGCTGTTGCAGAAAACTGTGTTCAGTTCCCAGCACCCACGTTGGGTGGTGTGCAACTGCAACTCCAGCTCCAGGAAATCCAATGCCCTCTTCTTACTTATGTGAACACTCATACACACATGGCATACACTCATATAGACGCATTAAAAAATGAAGTCTTTAGGGATAGAAAGAGGGCTCTGAAGTTAAAAGCACCTGCTGTTTTTGCAGAGGACCTAGATTTGGTTCCCAGCACCCACATGGCAGCTCACAACCATTCTTCAAGTTCCAAGCATCCAGCACTTTCTTTTGGACTCTACAGACACTAGTCATGCACATAGTGCACATTATGTATGTGCAAGCAAAACACTGACACACATACAAATTTTTAGGAAAGGAAGCAGTAAGGTGGCCTTTTACAGGGTAATAGTTGTGTATCAGATAATAGAGAAATTATTAGAATAGATAGATAATTACATATTTGTCTAAGAAGTTCTCAGATTATTGTGTGTAGTAACCTGGAGGGCTTGCTAGACACAGATTGCTGGCCTCTACCCCTAGAATTTCTGATTCAGTAGGTCTGGGATGGCCCAATAATTGAACACCATTTCCCCCCCACACTTTATTTATTTATTTGTTTATTTACTTATTTATTTATTTTCTGTGCTGGTGATAGAACCCAGGGCTTTGCATATGCTAGGTAAATGTTTTACCACTGAACTAAATCCTTTATAATTTGCATTTTTAACAGTTCCCCGGGCCCCCATAGTACACATAGAAAATCTCTAATCTGAGTCTTCATGAGTTTGAGATCATGATAAGGTTGTTTAAAAATTAATTTTACTTGTGCCTCACTATGAAGTAGTTAGTCATAATTACTAACTATTAATTAAATGTAATTCTTCTTTGATGATTTTTCCCCTTTGAGAGAACTACAGATCCCATCTGTAACTAAGGATCCCATCCTTCTCTAAGGATGTAATGCTTTTTAAGATCTAGTGGGGTTTTTGTTTTTGTTTTTTGAGTTTGGCCCAATTCCTTTCGAATTTGGGTTCAGATGGGAATATGGAACAGAAAGCTGAGACAGTCATGCACCTGCCTCCTCACCCAGACCACTCCAGGTCTGGATCCATGGAGGTAGAGGGAGTAGCTGAGGTAAGATGGGACAGTGAGAGCACCTAGTTAGGGTTCCTGTGCAAAAGCTATTAAATGATTTTAGACTTTTCAGATATATGTTACAGTTTCTGATTTTTTAACTTTATGTTTAAAGGGATATGTGCTTACAGCAAAAACTGAATTTATTTTTGCCTAGAATTTCTGACACAGTAGTGATTAGTATATGTAAATTCCACTGTTCTTTTTATATGAAAATGGTTAATGATTTGCATGCTTACATCTGAGGTGAATCACCCTAAATCACATGAATATCTCTATCTACTCTATAGCTCTGCGTATGCACAAAAGTCAATGCAATATAAATAATTGTATTTCTTATGAAAAAATTGGCAATCTGTAAAAGATTTTAAACACATTTATGAGCTTGCACTTGTTTTTTTAGATACTGTTGAAGCAAAGTGATAACTATTTAGAAGCATACCCTTAATATGAACACAGGGATTTAGAAGAATTGTTGTTGGTTCGTTTTTTTGTTTTTTAACTTTTTATTTTGTGTGCTTACTTCCTGCCTTATTCTTCACGCTGGTGTCTTTGTTTCTTCAGCTGCTCATGGATTATACAGACTGATATAATCTTACAGCGGGTCAGTCAGAGGGACTGTCAGCATCTCCATCTCCTTAAGAGGTTTAAAATTCAAACAAGCAGATAATAGCTGCATAGAACCCACAGCCAGTTTGGGGCCCAGATATTATTTCCAGGTAGAATAATTCTGGAAAATAACTCTTAGGCTACCATTTTCCCTAAAATCCTTTTTATTTACACAACTTAAGTAGGATTACAAAAAAAAAAAAAAAAAAAAAAATCTGGCTCCATTAGTTCATTGAGATGTAGCCCCGGTTTTCGATAATAGATTCATCCTTTCACTAATTCTGCTTCTGGATTGTCTTTTCCCCATCTTGAATTTCTTTTATAAGGTCATTGTTTCTCTTTGTATTTTTGCCTCTAAAATAGGACAAGGACAAATACCAGTTTGGTAAGACGAAGATCTTTTTCCGTGCCGGTCAAGTGGCCTATCTAGAAAAATTGAGGGCTGACAAACTGAGGGCTGCCTGCATCCGGATCCAGAAGACCATCCGTGGGTGGCTGCTAAGGAAGAAATACCTGTGCATGCAGAGGGCGGCCATCACGGTGCAGCGATACGTGCGGGGCTATCAGGCTCGATGGTAGGTCTCCTCAGCTGACTCAGGGTCCGTCCAGGACAAGTGGTCTGAATGACGCCCTACCTGTGAAGATAGCATCTCACTCGTTATTCATGTCAAAGCACAACAAATTAACTTACAAGACAATTAAAAAGAATAAAATTTCACATAGACTTAACAATAATTCAGATTTGAATTGCTACCAACTTGGGTCCTTAGAATTTGTATCTTTTACCATAACATGGAACTTGAAGAAATTGTATATAAATTGAAACAGCCATGAATATGAGACAGTTAATCTTGACTCTATGGAGGAGCAATTAACAAAAATGTTCTAACAAGTAGCTATATTTCAGTGTGGTTACATATACAGTTTTAATTTTATGAAGTTTTAAGCTTTATGAACTTCCTTTTCTTTATTGTGAAATGTGACAATATGGGACATCCTGCCTTTCAAAATTAGGGAAACTCAGTGAAAAAATACTTCAGAAGCCACACATTGCTGAGCCCATGTAAGTTAATGTAAGTGTGTATTTGCCGTGAACGTTAGAGTAACAGTGAGGTTCTGCTCAGGCTACCTAAGACAGTGATATGGATGTTTTGCAGTCTTGATGACTGACAGTACACAACTGTTTTCTTTGGCCAGCTATGCCAAGTTTCTGCGCAGGACCAAGGCAGCAACCACCATTCAAAAGTACTGGCGCATGTATGTGGTCCGCAGGAGGTACAAGGTTCGACGAGCTGCCACTATTGTTCTTCAGTCTTGTTTGAGAGGCTATTTGGCAAGAAATAGATATCGCAAGGTAAGATGCTGTTTTCAAGTTTGTTCATGCATTCCAGTAACATTAATTATATTTTCTGTCTGTACAAAGTACCGTAGAGACTGCTGTGGACAGAGATGCCATGTGGAGAAAACCACCAATTGAAATGCATGCTCATATTAAGTAATTAGATATACTTGTTAACAAGACAATAGAAAAGAAAATAGCCAGGCAGTGGTGGCGCACGCCTTTAATCCCAGCACTCGGGAGGCAGAGCCAGGTGGATCTCTGTGAGTTCGAGGCCAGCCTGGACTACCAAGTGAGTCCCAGGAAAGGCGCAAAGCTACACAGAGAAACCCTGTCTCGAAAAACCAAAAAAAAAAAATATATATATATATATATATATATATATATATATATATATATATATATATATATGTATATACACACACACACACTTCCCTTTCCATATGTTTGTATAGTTTTAAAATTTAAATTTTAAATTTTAAATTAATTAAAAAAGTAAATGTGAAATAAAAATCACCAACTTGGTTGATGAAAACAACAGAACTTATTTTCTCAGCTTTCTGAAGGCCAAAAGTCCAAAACCACTAGGCTATAATCAAGATATCAGCAATACCACCATCTCCAAAGCCCCAAGACAGAATAGATTCCTTGTCCTTTCCAGTGGTGGCCTGCACTCCTGTACCTGTGGCCACATTGCCCCTATCTCTGCTCTGTCTTTATATCATTTGTCTCTTACAAAAAATAATCACGGGACTGGTTCGATCCCTGGAACCCACACTGTGGAAGGAGAGAATCAGCTCACATATATGCTCCCCCAATAATTGTTTTTTAAGATATTTTTTAAATTATGATGATATTTAGGTCCAACCTTCCTAATCAAGGATAATATCCCTATCTCAAGAACCTTAACCTAGTTACATCTACAAAGCCCCTTTTTCCAAATAAAATGACAGCTACAAGTTGTAAGGATTAGGACATTGTGTTGTTGAGGCCCATTATTCAGACAGCTACAGAGAGGTAAAGTACACAAATAGGTTAAATATATGGCAGGGGACAGAAGGTCAACCTGAGAATGAGAAAAGCTTAGGAGAACTTAGCATGTGAAGAGGAAATAACTGTAACATTTGTATGATTAAAATACATTAACTGGAATGTGGTACATTTTTTGATTGTGTGTGTGTGTGTGTGTGTGTGTGTGTGTGTGTGTGTGTGTGTGTGTGTGTGTTTTTGCAGGCTTGTCAGTGTGTATATATGCAAGTTGTGCATACCAGAGCAGGACTTGGGTTGTCTTACTTATTGCCTTGAGACAGCCTCTTACTGAGCCTGAAGCTCATGGCCTTGGCCAGGCTGGTCGGCCAGTGAACCCCCAAGATCAACTTCTCTACCTCCCAGTGCTAGGCTTACGGGGACATGCATCCATGTACCTTATGTGGGTGCTGAAAACTCGAGCCTAAGTCTTCATGTTTGTGTAGCAAACAATTCGTACCCACTAAGCCATCTTACAAGCCCGACAAATAATCTTTTTTACATGAGGCACCGGGGTTGAATTCAAGGTTTCATGCATGCTAACCATGCATCTTCTACTAAGCCACGCTCTTGTCCTGACAAGTATCCTTTCTGTCTTAGAGTTACTGTTACCCCATAGATCATAGATCACCTGCGTGCGTGCGTGCGTGCGTGCGTGCGTGTGTGTGTGTGTGTGTGTGTGTGTGTGTGTGTGCATAGAGAGGGTATACACACGTGTGCCACTGTGTCAGTGCAGGTGTCAGAGAACATCTTGTAGGACTTGATTCTTTCCATCATGTGGGTTCCAGGGCAAAAAACCTCTTTCCTAAAAATTGTTCACATTGTCTCTGCTTAATGGCCTTCAGTGACAAGAAATTTGTCTCATAAGGTAGCCATCTTCTTCTAAGTTGTGTAAAAGTTTAAGAGACTATCGTGACTTTGTAAGAGTCAAAGGAGGATTGCTTCGTTGTACATTTTCTTGTGTTTAGCTTTCCCTTTCAAGCTTTGTGCCTTTACCTTGGCATCCACAACAGATTCCTGGGGCATTAGAAACAACAGCAGTAGAAAATGATAAACCTCAAGTGTGGCAGACAAGAGCAGCGGCTTTAGGCTGAGGGAGGTGGCACATGCCTTTAATCCCAGCATTCAGCAGGCGGACCTCCATGAGTTCAGTGCCAGCCTAGTCTACATAGTGAGTTTCAGGTGAACAGGGCTACCCAGAAAGACCCTGTTTCAAACAAACAAAAAGATTGTCACCTCCTGAGTTTCAGGAGTGAGGTCAATAAGTCATTAATAACCTTTGACTATCTCAGGTGTCAGCCTCTCAGCTAGCTTGCTGGCCGTCCCATGACCTCAAGTTCAGGCCTAATATATAGTGAAGCAGTGTAGCAGGACAATCTTTTATTTTAATAGCACATCGTTCATAAAGTACCTGGTTCTTAGTTTTATAAGATCTCTTACCAGCAGAAGTCATACACCAATAAGGAAACATGTATTTTTTATGTTCTTTGTAGAATTTTTTTCCCTTTTGCAATCTGGTTCCAATTCTATGTATTTTTGTTTATAGTCTCGTGTGTGTGTGTGTGTGTGTGTGTGTGTGTGTGTAATGTAACTAGAAAAGTAGACATTGAAAGGTGATTTGAGAAATATGTGTATATATATATATATATATACATTTAATTGATGTACCTTTATATTTCTGTGATGTATAATCCACATAAAAACACTGTTGATTCAATTTTTGTCCTTCTCCCTGGGTATAGATTCTCAGTTTGGCATACATAGGTGGATAGACTTGAATTTTGAGTCGAGTCTAGAGAGACTCAGGTTATCTATCTTTTTCTGCAGATACTCCGTGAGCACAAAGCAGTCATCATCCAGAAACGTGTCCGTGGCTGGCTGGCTCGTACACATTATAAGAAGACCATGCAAGCCATCATCTACCTTCAGTGCTGCTTCCGGCGAATGATGGCCAAGCGTGAGCTGAAGAAACTGAAAATTGAGGCTCGCTCTGTGGAACGCTACAAGAAGCTCCACATTGGCATGGAAAACAAGATTATGCAGCTGCAGCGCAAAGTGGACGAGCAGGTGTGTTTTTAAAGGATCCCTAAAGCTAGAGCACAGCAGAAGAGACCCACTGGGTTGTTTCTAGTGGCCTCTCTTCTTGACTTTACCCTGAAGGAAAGGAACAGACAGGAATTTACTTTTTAAAACACCCTGCTCCAGACCTCTGTGATCATGGATCATATTATAATGTGTGCTTGACAGAAGTCTTTCACCACTGCCCCTTATCTGTTTTTCACCTCTCAATGGTTGTTTGGTGCAGCAATCGCAAGAGAAGCAGGAAGATGTACAGGCTTCTGAGGGGCCCAGTCTATTGGCAGAGAGAAAATTCTCTTGCTTAACAGTAGTCACTAAATAGTATTTTAGTACATGCAAATAATATAGAGATAGTTAAGAATATGTAAGAGAGAAGGATAGCAAGGAGAGATGGGTGAAAATGAAATGGGATTCATCAGAAAGGTTTTATGAATTAAATAAGAGGAATTTTAAGATTTTTAGTATACTTTATCATTCTTACTTTTCTTCTACCTAGCTCATGCTTATTTTTTTTTGTACTAGCCCCAAGTTCTGACCTATAGTAGGCAGATACTATCGCTGAGCTAAAATCTCAAGCCTTAAAATAAATGTAGTAGCTTAAATCTGTATTATAGGTATGCAGGAGGCTGAGATGGGAGAACTGCCTCGAATTCAAGGCTACCCTGCGTTACAGTGTGAGATTATGTTTCAAAACAACAAATAAATATAAATTCTTATGTATATGTATATATATATATATATATATATATATATATATATATATATATATACATCTCCATAGTCTTTTTTGTTTTGTTTGTTTTTGTTTTTTGTTTTTTTCAAAACAGGGTTTCTCTGTAGCTTTGGAGCCTGTCTTGGAACTCGCTTTGTAGACCAGGCTGGCTTTGAACTCATCGAGATCTGCCTGTCTCTGCCTCCTGAGTGCTGGGATTAAAGGCATGCCTACAACTGCCCAGTTTTTTCTTTTTTTTTTTTTTCTTTCTTTTTTTTTTTAAAGAGAGGCCCTTATTGAATTACACAGGCTAGCCTTAAAGTTGTAGTCCTCCTGTTTCTGCCCAACAAGTAGCTGGAATTGCACGTTTGTGTTACCACACCCAGGTTTAGTACATGGTTTTTAATATTACTCTAACATAATTTCAAAAGGCAAGTGTCCATTCCCTTATTTTTAATTAATTATTATTTATTTTAATTTTATGTGTATTGATATTTTGCCTGTATGTATGTCTGTGTACCATGTGTGTGTAGTGCCTGTGGAGGTCAGAAGGTCAGATTCCCTGAAACTGGAGTTACAGATGGTTGTGAACCCCTGTGTGGGTGCTGAAAATTGAACCAGATTTGGAAGAACAGCCAGTGCCCTTAACTAGCAAGCCATCTCTCTAGCCCCTTCCCTTACTTCTGGATTAAAAATTAGGAAACTATGGGGCTAGAGGGATGGTTCAGCAATTAAGAGCACTGGCTACTCTTTCGGAAATCCTGAGTTCAATTCCCAGCACCCACATGGAGGCTCACAATCATCTATAGCTATAGTCCCATGGGATCCAATTCCCTCTTCTGGTGTGCAAGTGTATATACAGACAAAACATCTGTATACATAAAGTACATAAATAAATCCTTTTTAAAAATTAGGAACTTAAGAATTTACTGTGAAACCCTATGATTATGAGAAAATCATATCTATGTTGCATATCATATAAAACAGAATTAATTGCTCTGTGCTGTTAACTATTTGTATGATGAAGAAGCCATTGGTTAGGTTATGGAAAGTGCAGAGCAGGTAGAACTAATGCCCATATCCTTAACTACTTACACTAAGTAAATGTGTTGTTACTATGTCCTGGTTCTGATGCTCAATGTTATTGAGGTTTTTTTGTTTGTGGGTTTTTGTTTTTGTTTTTGTTCTTGACACAAGTTTTTACTATTTTTGCTCTGGCTGTACTAGAAATTACTCTTTAGACCAGGCTGGCCTTGAACTCACAGAGGTCCACCTGCCTCTGCCTCCTAATTGCTGGGATTAAAAGGGTGTACCACCATGCCCAGCTCAATGTTGTTTTTAATGCCAGGTATATTATGATCATTTTAGTATAGCAAATTTGGCCAGATCCTATCTCAATGCTGTAATGATGTAACAAGAATTCATAGCTTGAATGGCATGGTATAACATTCCTTTAATCCTAGCAGCTCAGAGGCAGAGACAGAGGCAAGTGGATCTTTATGAGTTTGAGGCAGCCTGGTCTACATAATAAGACCCTGTCTCAAAAAAAAAAAAAAAAAAAGGAATTCATGGCTGGACTTGGTGGTGCACACCTGTAATTTGAGGCAGAGGATCCTGAGTTCTAGGATTTTTGGTTACACAAGTTCTGGAGCAGTTGGACTAAATAGTAAGACCCACTCTCCAAAACAAAGCAAAAGGAAAAACCTAAAGGAATGTAATTAATCAAAGCCTAGAAGAATCTAATCAGTATGATTTTCTTACTGCATACATTTGGCCGTTCATATTGTAAGTGTTTACTTATTGTTATTGATGTTTGTATTTAAAGAATAAAGACTACAAATGCCTCATGGAGAAACTGACCAATCTGGAAGGACTATACAACTCTGAGACTGAAAAACTACGAAACGATGTAGAACGTCTTCATCTAAGTGAGGAGGAAGCTAAGGTTGCCACTGGGCGGGTCCTTAGTCTACAGGAAGAAATTGCCAAACTCCGCAAAGACCTGGAACAAACACGATCAGAGAAAAAATGCATTGAAGAACGAGCAGATAAATACAAACAAGAAACTGAGCAGGTAGGAGTAGTGTTCTTATCCCCATTGCCTTGTGTGCAGAGTAAATGCTGTCATCCTTCCCTAGTCCATGTGACTCTATATTCATTTTAATCAAAGACATAATGTAAATTCCAGAGGGTTTATAGTTCATACTGATGTTTCCCAAACATCTCGGCCCCATAATCAACAAGTGGGCCATAGTCTTGAGGTAGAACATTTAGCTCTAGTAAGAACAGAAACAAAGCAATGTTTCAGCAATGAAATTCATGTCTATGTACTGTCTTAGTTTTCTGTTGCTATAACAAAATGCCTCAGACTAGGTATTTATAAAGGTTAGAGGCTTACATCACCGTATTTCTGGAGGCTAAGAAGTCCAAGAGCATGGTACCAGCATCTGGTGAAGATTTTTTGGTTACATCATAATATCAGGGGATCACATGGCAAGGAAGGACAGGTATGCCACTTTTATAGCGAAACCACTCCCTCAGTAATACATTAATTAATCCATAAATAGGTTACCCCGTTCATAAGGGCACAGTTTTTATAACCCAGTTGTCTCCCTAAGGTCCCACCTGCAGATATTAACAGTGAGTTTAAGGACATTGAGAGAAGACAGTCACATCATAGCATTGATTACAGACTCTTTCAGTGTGAACTTCATGAGATGTAGAATCCTTATTCTTGATAAGGGATGCCATGATTCTGAGGTAGATCAACAGTGAACTATTAGTCCCTGAACTTATATATAGTTCGAATTCCTATGGAGACCTGTGTTAAACTGAGTTAAGTCCAAGTCAGAGAAAGCTAGGCAGGAGCTGCTGAGCAGATGGAACTCCCCAAATGTTCAGTCTCATCCATGCTTCCATGCTATGAATTTAGCCTATGTAAAAACTCGTTGACCATGGGAAATTGCAGGGCTCCCAAGTAATGGTAAAAACGTGTATTTAAACATTTCTAAAAGACCCTTGCAATTGGGCTGCCTGAGAAGTAGTAATTGATTTGAATGAGTCCACAGGGATCACCTTCTGTAGATGAAAACAGCTGAATTGTCAGCGGCAACTGAATAATCCTCACTTGCTTCTTCAATACTGGATTCTGAACATGGATGGCAGCCTCTTCAGGAAGAGCTTAGATGAACTGCAGGCAAAATAGTGCAGCCAGGAAGACTGCTGCCCTATCCTCATGGTGCTCAGGTCCATAGAATTCCCCTGCATCAGAGTGAGGCCCCAACTCCATACACAGACAGGGCAGTGCCACTGGGCAGCATCCTCTGCCATGGCGGGTTTGTTCTTGAATAATTCAAATATGCATTGTAAAGGATGCCCTTGAGCACTTACGATCCCTTTCCTTCCTCAGTCTCTGAAAGCTTTCATGATTCCTCTAGAAAGATGCTTTTTTCTTCTTTTTTCCTTCCTTCCTTCCTTCCTTCCTTCCTTCCTTCCTTCCTTCCTTCCTTCCTTCCTTCCTTCCTTCCTTCCTTTCTTTCTTTCTTTCCTTCTCTCTGTGTGTTTTGCTGGAGATTGACCTTCTTAAAACCCCATTACCCTCTCAAAAGGAAGGCAAGATCCAAATGTAACACATCTTTGCCTGGATAAAGTAATATTCCACAACACACGGTTCAGTGACTTGGCGCTGCACCCATGTTTATAATTCATTGTAAACATATATGAAATTCTCAGAATAAATAAAACATTTTATTTTTAAAAGAATTCATGGGGTTGGAGAGATGTCTCAGCTGTTAAGTGTGTTGTGTCTCTTGCCCTTCCAGAGGACCAGAGTTTAGTTTCTGGCCTGTACATCTGTAATTCCAGCTCTGTAGGGTCCAGCACTCTCTTCTGGCTGTGGACACATACACACATATGGCATGCACTCACACATACACATAAAACGATTTTAAAGACTCATATCTCTAATCTCTTTAATCTGCCCATTTGAATTGTGGTACTCGAGTGGTACAGTGAGAAGGTGTTTGATGGCTAATCTTAGTTGTCAACTTGACACACTGGAATGAGGGAATCCTAAAGAACGGCCTCTATCAGAATTTACTTGAGCATGTCTGTGGGGTGTTTTCTCCATTGCTAATTGGTGTGGGAGGACCCAGCCCACTGTGATTGGTGCCATCCCTAGGCATGTGGGCCTGGGCTGTATAAGAAAGATAGCTGAGCACGAGCCTAGGAGCAAGAAACTGTGGTTTCTTCTTCAAACTCCTGCCTTGGCTTCCCCTGATGATGGACTGTGACCTGGGCATGTAAGATGAAATAAACCCTTTCCTCTCCACGTTGCTTTTAATCAGAGTGTTCTATCACAGCAATAGAAATCAAAATAGAGCAAGGTGATATCATTACTTTGGGAACAGATGTCTTGTAGATGCTAGCCAGATGCTAAGTGTGCATAGTACAGAGTAAAACAGCTACCATCACAGTCCTTTCCCCCAGCATATGTCTAGTCTATTGGAGAAGGCAAAAAAGTAGACCATTCATGTGGACTGTAAAGAGGCAAACACAGGGCTTTGCAACAACTCAGAGAAAAGGTATCTAATGGAGATGGTTTTCAAGAAGTTTCTTGGAGGGAGTAAATTTGGGACAAGTATGACAGGTGACAAGACGTAACTAGGTGAAGACAGGAGGCATGGACAGTGACTGTGGTGTGGGACATCTCGGTCCACTATGACATCTCAGTTTGGTGTTTCATTTTATAGCTGGTGTCAAATTTGAAGGAAGAAAATACTTTGCTGAAACAGGAAAAGGAGACCCTCAATCACCTCATCGTGGAGCAGGCTAAGGAGATGACAGGTAAGGTTTGTGTGGGTTCAACCTAGCAAACAACAACCAATTTCAAACCTAAGTTTTAAAAGTTTGACATTATGTTACCAGTTACACAGTATTACTTAGAGCTGAAATTTTTTTTAAAGTTTTGGCTGTCATCTACATTACAAGCAAGAGTCCCAAATATTTTAGTAAAATTAGTGAACTTACGAAATTGATCTCTGTTCTCTATGTACTAATGTGAAGTTATTCAGTAATATCATATGTAGCTTTTAAAAGTTTGCTTTATATGTATTAGTTTTAACTTACAGAATTCTTACTGATTTAATAAGAATCCTTGAGCTAATTTGTGGTCTACGTAGATGTGTGTGTGTGTGTGTGTAAAAGAACACACACACACACACACACACACACACACACACACACTTTCATTTGTTTCTTTGAGTCAAAACTGGCTTTGAACTTGACGTCTTCCTGCCTCACCCTTCCAAATGTGCCTCTATCCCTGGCTATTCACATATTTTAAAACTGATGTAATTGTAAATATTTGTAGGAATAGTACAATAATTTGGAATATGTGTAATGATCAAATCAAGGTAGCCAACATTTTCATCTCTTCAGAATCTGTCATTTGTGCTTATGGGGAACCTTCCCACTCTCCTACCCAGCTGTGCTTTGGAACCTTTATCTAACTTCTCTCCAACCCCCTCTTCTGGCTTTGACCATTTTTTCTATAACTCTTTTCAATCAGATCAATTCTTTAAAAACATCTTTATTGATTGAGAACATATACTATTTGTCTTTCTGGGCCTCACTTATTTTTTAATTTATATTTTACTAAAACAGTGGGTGTCGTCCTATTAAGTTCAACTCCTTTTGCTACCAAACTAAAAATGAAAAGTAATTTTTAAGATAAAGAACTAAGTAGATATGCACGTTTATTCTATTTATTAATTGTGGGGTTGATTAAAATGGTCCATCAGATTGGCCTATGGGCATGTCTCTTGTGGAACATTCTCTTGACTTCTAACTGATGTTGGAGGGCCCAGCCCACTGTGGGTGGTACCATCCCTAGGCAGATGGGTGCAGACTAAACAAAGGGAGCAGAATGTGAGCCTGAAAGTAAGCCAGTAAGCAGCATTTGCCCATAGTTCTGCTTCAGTTCCTACCTCTAAGTTCCTGCTTCAGCTCCTGCCCTGGTTTGCCTCAAAGATGGACTGTAACTTGTTAGCTAAATAAAACCCTTTCCTCTCCAAATAGGTTCTAGTCAGTGTTTTATCACAGTAACAAAGGGAGGCATCCTGAAAGCAATCCAGAATAAAGATTAGAGAGGTAGGAAGGAAAGAGCCAAAAGTTTTCCCTTATGACCATGGTACTTTTCCTCACATGGTCTCTTCCCTCCAATTAAAGATGATGTAGAGGAACAAGAAGCGTCCTGGAATTAATAATCTTAACTAAAACATAAGGTGAAGACAAGAAGCCAGAAGAAAATGTTAAAAGGGGCAAAACAAAATAGTCTAGAAAGCAGGCTTCCAGGATGCAGATGGTCAGGGAAGGGTCCAGAGTGATGGGAACATTTCTAAGGGAATATACAGTGTTTTTAAAATCGACTATAGGAATGAAGAAGTAAGAATGGATTTGTCTTGAAATTTTTGTTGGAAGACTTGGACTAGCTTACACAAACTGGTGGGAATAAAGGATAATTTATAGAACATCTTAGGAAAATTTTCTCATTTATTAATTCATAATTTATGGAATCCCTCCCCTAGGAAAACATTGTGGAAGGCATCAAGAAAATAGTAGTCACGAGGCTCTTGCATCCCTTGACTCTTGGAGCTGGCAGAGAATTAAATGATAGAGCAATAGAAGCAGCTAGGGCAGTTTGAAACTAACCCACAAATACAAGAATACAAAGAGCATATTGGTAGGAAACCAATTCTATTATAAAAGTAATTGGTTGAGTCACTGGGTTACAATGTATACCTTCTTTTAAGAAGTATTTTTTAACTTACTTTAATCTTATGTGTATGGGTGTTTTGTCTACATTTATATCTGTGTATCATGTGTATGTCTGGTGACTGTGGAGGTCGGAAGAGGGAGCTGGATCCCAAAGAACTGAAGTTACAGATTGTAAGCCACCATGTGGGTCCTTGGAATTAAACCTAGGTCCTCTAGAAGAGCAGCCAATACTCTTGACTACTGAGCCTCCACGCACAGCTGCTTAATTTTTTATTACCTGTAGTCAGTGGCTAATCTCTGAACTCCAGACCATGTCCAGCCAAGAGCAAGCTACTGGCAGGAAAGGCAGTGAGGTGGGGAACTGGAAAAGTCAGGGCTCCTTAAGCAGCACGTGAGAGATGGCAAAGAAATAATAGCACCATCAGCAGAGCCTAAGCAGTCATCTAGTTAGAAATGGAGGGGTAATAGGATGGCAGGGCTTCAGTGTGCTATGAGATTATATGATAGAACACGGGACTGAGACACACAGACAAATAAGAGTAGGAGGGCAAGTCCCTTAAAGTCACCATTCTCTTGAAGAATGACTTTTTGAATCATTATTTAGCCAAAATAACTTATGAATATCAGAATTTATTAATAAGATGGCTCATTTCCAGGCCTAAGGACCTAAATTCAATCCCTGGGCCACATGGTGAATGAAGAAAATTGATTCCCATAAGTAGTTGTCTTCTGGCCTCCACATGTATGCTGTGACATGCACACACACACACAAATTTTTTATTGGATTTTATGAATATCCTAAAACAATACTATTGGAATAAAAATATATGTGCCAATACTTACATGAATAACCTAAGAGAATACTATGTAAATGTATCTATGTGTATATACATATACATATATTAGTTTATTTGTTATTGCTTACTAGACTAGTACGTAGTGGAAGTTTATCCAGAAGTTCTTGTAATCTGGGTGTAGTGGTGCACACCCATAGTCCCAGCACTGAGGAAATTGAAGCAGGATGGACTGTATAGCCATGCATGTATGCTATGCAGTCATGCCAGGTTAGGCAGGGCTACATAGCAAGACTGTCTCAAAAAAACAAGCAAATAGGAATGTGTTGTAATCAGTGCATGGACTTGTGGGACCAAAGCTAATAGTACGTGGAGAGTTCCATAGATGAGAGCTGTCATTTGTAAGAGATTTAATTTAGGTTATTAACGCTTCTTTCTCTTCCTGCCTTCACCAAACTCTCTCACGGGGCTAAAAGTTCAATTCCACTAAGAGAAACTGGAAGTCAGCATACCTGTTTACATTCTTGAATTCTATGGAGTCACCTATGTATACATATCCCCCTTCCAGTTTTGAGGGGAGATTGTTTTTTTTTCTGTTTAGTTCTGAGAAGGTTTATTATAATGTAGAACAGATTCCTAGGCAATGCTTCATTCTAGGTTGAGTAAGGATGCAATGATGGAATCTAGATGATAAATAAGAATGAAATTGCCATCGTCTCTGGCACAAGGAACAGCTTTTTGTTGTTTTGTTTGTTTGTTTGTTGTTTGTTTTGTTTTTTAACTAATTTCTTAATCTCACCTCTGGCCAGGGGCCCTTTCCAGGGGTATTTGCTTTTAGCCCCTGAGTTTCTTCTGTTATCCTTTGGCTTCTGATGGAAGGCCTAGCTTCCTCATCTGTCTCTTTGGGCTGCTTCAAGGGCTTTTTCTTGCCACCTCTGTGGCCTGACATGTCACCTGTCACCCTTTATCCAGGCCCTACCCTTTATGTCCTCTTGTTTATTTCAGAAACTATGGAGAAGAAATTAGTAGAAGAGACAAAACAGCTGGAGATTGACCTGAATGATGAAAGGCTGAGGTATCAGAACCTTCTGAACGAGTTCAGTCGTCTGGAGGAGCGCTATGATGACCTCAAGGAGGAGATGACCCTGATGCTGGTGAGTCCAACACTTGTTTTTTTTTTAAAAAGAGTCTGTCTGTGTAACCCAGGCTAGCCTTAGGCCATGATCCTTCTATTTTCTACCTCCTGGGGATTATAGGCATGGTCCGTCATACCTGGCATCTACTTTTTTTTTTAAGATGAGAATATTTAGT
Source organism: Peromyscus maniculatus bairdii (assembly GCF_049852395.1). Classification (NCBI taxonomy): domain Eukaryota; kingdom Metazoa; phylum Chordata; class Mammalia; order Rodentia; family Cricetidae; genus Peromyscus; species Peromyscus maniculatus. The sequence continues at coordinate 72,710,893 of NC_134858.1, forward strand.
CATATATAAAAGTAAGTAGAATCATAGAGTGAACCTCAATATATCTATCACCCAGTTCCCCAATAATAAATGTATCTCTGTTTTCTCCTATTCACCACCTTCCCCACTTCATGGATTATATTATTTAAAGTAAATCACAGAAATCATGCAGTTTTATCCATAAATACTTCAGGAAAGTCAGATACTTAAAGATGGGGCTATAAAATAGTATAAAATCAGATTATCATGACTGTGCTTCCTACATTAAATGACAATGTAAATTTTGTATATTTATATTATTTTTATATAACTATTTTCTTCACTGGAGCTTATACTTTCCAAGTTAAATTTCCATACAGAGAAAACCAGGCTCTGTTTATAATAACTTATGTTAGCAGTGTCCAGGGCTCTTCTGTCCTTGCCAGTGCACTCTCCACACGTGAGCTGTCCTACTCATTGTCAGGAAACTGATTTCTCCGGCTCTCTTGTTCCTGAAAGTAACCTAATGGTACATGTGGCTAGAATGCTCTGAAATAGATCTTGTAAAAAGCAAACTAAGTTGGTGCCTGTAGGAAAGAATATTTACTTCAAATTTTGTTGATAGAAAGATCTGCTTGGCAGAGATCTTTAAAACATAACATAAAACTAATGTTCGCAAGGCTCACAGACGAGAAAGCCTGGTGTAAGGGAAGTTGGAAAGCACATTTAAATCCCATAGTAGATGATTGCCCTACACTCTACCAATCTGCAAGGATTACTAACCTACAAGGAGCCGTTTACAGTAGGAGTAGGTCACTATGATCCGTGATTGGCAGATCGGAAGAACCTTGACTGAGCCTTGGCTTCCTTGGCTTCCAGGTTGGTAGGTCCTCTCGAACTTCCCCTCCTTCATATTCTGTCCCCTTCAGCTTTCCCAGCATCTGGTTCCTCTCTCTTGGTGCTCTTGGTCCCCACAGTTCTATTCTTTGGTGTATTTTTATTTACTCTATGTATTAGACAACAGTACCAATCTTTACATTTAATCTGTGTTTCAGTTATACTTAGGACTAAGTTCTGGATCTTACTGGATACTTTGGAGGCCACTGGTTACTTAGAAAACTCCTGAGTAACAGTGGAAACAAAATGATTCTTTGAGTCTTTTCTATGCATTAGGTACAGTAGACTGTACAATTTGCTTCTTCATTCCCTATGAGTTTTCTAAACACTGATTGATATGGTATCTGTGCCTAAAAGTATCTTCCAGATCTCCCGAATCATCGTGGTCATGATTCAGGGGTCTTCGGTGAATTCTACAAGCACCAAGCTTACCTGCCCTGCACTAATTCTCACTGCTTACTCCACAGACGGATGTCATGTGTAAAGTGATAGACATTAGCGTCACCTATATAACTCCTACTTATTTTCAACCACGTATACTTAACTACCATGTAATGACTGGTTATGTCTGTCAGTCAGTGTAATTTATAAACTTTCTTGTAACTTTTATTTTATCACAACACAAAGAATTACTTGAACAGAGTGACTGAATAACTCAAAACTTTAGGGGAAAAAAAAACCAAAAAACAACAACAAAAAAAAAAACAAACAACAACAAAAAAGAGAGAGCCTTGAAGAAGGCCTGTTGATAGAGTCCTTGCTTAGCATGGATCTAAAGGCCTGTGTACCCTTCTCAGAACTCATAAATAGAGTGTAGTAGCTCTTGCCTGTAAACCCAGTACTCAGAAGGTGGAGGCAGGAGGATCAGAAATTCAAAGTCATCTTTAGCTACAGAGTGAGTTCAAAGCTAAACTGTTGTAAGTGAGACCCTGGGGCTCTGCCAATAGTCTACATTTGGCCGTGTGGTTCCTTAACAGTTCTTACCATGCTGGCACGCCTTTCTCACTGTGGAGATCACCCGCTTATAAGAACTTGGTCAAACCAAGATGGAACCCTTGAACATTTGGCCATCAGTGCAAATTACTGAGTGGAGATTGTAATGAAGACATTGTGGATGCTGTTTCCACTGTGCATTGTTCCGTTATGTTAAATGAATTGTCTTTGGGTTATTATTTACCTCACAGAATGTGCCTAAGCCAGGACACAAGAGAACAGACTCTACCCACAGCAGCAATGAGTCTGAATACACCTTCAGCTCTGAATTTGCAGAAACTGAAGACATTGCACCAAGGACAGAGGTACATTTATCTATCACTAGAAGAAAGATGTGCTTGCTTCTGTTGATAGGCAACATTTCTAATAATTGGCTTATGTATTCTTAATCATTTGTATATATGCATACCTATTGCACATGTTTTTGCCAATACATGTACTAGTTTTTGTTTGTTTGGGTGGTAGGATTGAACTAAGAACTCTGTATGTGACAAGCGTGTGCTCTATCACTGAGCAGTATCCCCAGTCCCACAGTATACATTTAAATGGAAGCCTTATAGCAGTAGTTTCTTTGCCGTCTCTGTCACGGTGGGACCCAGGCAGTTTCTGCAGAGAACTCAGCTGCTGGCTGCATTTGCCCTGGAGTCCTCACAGTGTCTGAGGCTGCTGTGTGCTGGTTTGAAACCATTGCTTTTCCATGCTGCTATAGGCTGTTGGAGTCCTGCTTTATCCCTGAGCTTCCTCACAGCTTCCCAGCTGGGGAAAGGACCACTATGACTTGTTCAGCTGTGGTAGGATAATTTCAAAATTAAATTGAAACCAGTGGTGGTAATTTTATTAATGAATTCTATTACCTTGTCTTCAGTTGTGAGACTATTTTAAGGTCAATACCAAAGTTTCACTCACTCAGTAAAGGCTTGGGTGACAAAGTCCTTACTAAAAAAAGGGAAGGAAATAAGGCCCCACAGCTCCTCTCCTCCAGATGGCCCACTCTTCCTCCTTTCCTGTGTGATCAGAGAAGTCAAATGACCTTGCTAGAAATAGAGATGCCACTGGGACTAAGGACACATCTAGCACTCCTTAGTGACTACCATTCACACACCTCAAGTTGTTTTGTGTTTTGGCAAGTGTTACCTTCGGTGCCCCTGCCTTTTCCTGTTCTCTTACTCCTAGCTGTAGAATTTCGTTCTCACCTAGCAATCAATGGATTCTGCATGTAGCATTAACTGAGAGCTGAGAAGTTACCCAATCCTATTTTAATATGATTCCTTTTTACAGGCCCAAAGCCCAAAGGAATAATTTCCAGTTAATAACATTTTACATGTTGCGAGTGAAGTACTCTGTTTGTTTATAGAATGGAGGATCCTGTTACAGTGGTTTGAAAGTTAAAGTTTCAGGAACATATGCATCACTAATAAATGAACAGATATTAAGATATTTAAATGGAACATTTAAATACTTGTAGGTGTTTTTGGTGGGCCAACACAACAGCTCAGTGGGTAAAGTACTCAGTGTAAAGCCTGCTGACCTGAGTTCAAGCCCCAGAACTTATTCTGGAAGGAGAGAACCAACTCCTGCAAGTTGTCTGTGACCTCCATACACGCACCACTTACCTTAGGAAAAGCCAAAGAATAAAATTTAAGACAGCATTGAAATGCCACCTTTGGGCAATCACCTGAGGTGAAAACGTTTCTTTGTTGAGTTACAGCAGTGACCGTTGTCCCAGGAATGATGTGGTTGTTGATGTAAGTAGAAGTTGCCCCAGCCCACCAGACTGCCAAGGGTTGTATTCAGATATTTGTGTTCTTGGATGTGTATTTGAGAAATTAGAAACCATCTCATTGCCCACCAGGAAGACGATGCCTAAACTGGTGGTTCACCTGGCAGTTAGACAGATAACTGGAAAACAACTACAGCAAGCACTTGTGCTTCTGAGTCATCTCCCTGCTGTGTAGTCTTAATTCTTAAACAGATGTGCTAGGGTCGATATCATACACATCTACAGCTGTAATACATGCACGCAGATTTCCACAGGCTTGTTCGTATTCCACCAATATAATAGGGGACACAGTTGGCTAATATGGGACATTATTAACTTTGAAATGCCACCTGTGGGCTATTTGCCAGTCAGGTAAGAGAGAAGTAATCCCTTACTTTTGTAAGGAATCATTAGCAAGGATGAACATGTTTTTTGTTTCGTTCTACATTTCTTTTGTGAGTCTGACTGTTTTCCTATTGAATTGTTTTCACCGTTCTCTCTTTGGCTCAAGCTTTACTTGATTCTTACGATTTCCGGGTTTTAGGAGCCAAGTGAGAAGAAGGTGCCCCTGGACATGTCATTGTTCCTTAAGCTCCAGAAGCGCGTCACGGAGCTGGAACAGGAGAAGCAGATACTGCAGGATGAGCTGGACAGAAAGGAGGAGCAGGTGTTCCGCAGCAAGGCGAAGGTGAGCAGCAGGGAGGGAGGCAGGGCCGCCCATTCTGTAGTCCCGGAGTCCTGAGCTGGGCGGCACTCACTCGAGCTTCGAAGGCTTTGACAGTTCACTGCCCTTTGTACAGCAGCTAATGTCCTAATAGTAAAGCCTTGACAATTAAAATACAAAGATTTTATTTTTATTTTTCTCCCCAGGAGGAAGAAAGACCACCAATTAGAGGTGCGGAACTGGAATATGAGTCCCTCAAGGTATTGAAAATTTCAGCCCAAAACTTTGTATACTTTGTTTTGACAAGAGAGCTACTAAGAACTTGTCTTTTTCTCTGAGAAAATCCTTAGCTGAAGGTTCTAGCTTCTCTTATCTGGGCACTAGTTCTAGCCTGTGTTGTTTCTTTTCACAAACTCTGTTTCATCTAAGTAGGACTTCACTGTGAACAGGAACAGGAGGTAGCAGCCCCTCGAGCTACAGTTGTAAAGATTATGAACTCTAGAACCAGACTACTTGGTTAAGTGCTCCCTCCCATCTGTTCCCATAAACGTCTAATTGACGCTGAGGGGGCAGATAAAGGCATAGGGTAGCAGTGTGCTCTCCAAAACATCCCCTGCCTCACAGAAACATAGATAAGTGAAAGTGTTTTCTGAGTATGAGTGAAGCCCAGATTCGTTCTGTATTGAGTGAGTGGTTCTCAAAGTTCACCCCTATATCATCATGGTCACCTAGTTCCTTGTTGGAAATGCAAAATTCTCAGGCCTCACACCACTAGACATAAAGTCAGAATCCTGTAATTGGGGCTTAGAAATATGTGTTTCAACAGGAACTCCAAGTGGCTGTGATGCATGTTAAAGTTGGGGACACATTGTATCAGAGTCTCAGCACCGAAGTAAAGACATTGCCTTGTTTTCTGTCCCTGAAATGAACAATGCAAAACTGATTACTAATTAGTAGATTGAGAGAGATCCCTGCTGAGATTTCCAGAAGTCTGCCCAGATGACCCAGTCATTGGGAATATCCTGACCAGCTGATGCTTGGTTTTGCCCTTACATTTACCTGCAAACAAAGCCTGGGCTTCCTGGGATTGGGACTCAGCAGTTTGCATCTGGGAGTATTCCCTGAGCAGATCAGAGTCAGTTTGCCCTGGAATTGGAATTGGTGATGCAAACTATCCTTTACATTGCTCAGTCCCACTGATGTCACACTTACTTAAGAGTGGAGACTGATGTCCTTTCTAGTAGAATTCTTCCGTCACTTAGGCGAGGTTCAGTTTTCCAATGTAAAGATGAGAGTGAAGCAGTCAATGTCTTAGTCAGTGTTCTGTTGCTGTGAAGAGACACCATGGCCACAGCAACTCTTATAAAGGAAAACACTAATTGGGGCTGGCTTACAGTACAGAGGGTTAGTCCATTGTCATCATGGTGGGAAGGATGGTACACACAGGCAGACATGGTTCTGGAGAGGTAGCTGAGAGTTCTACATCCAAATCTGAAGGCAGCAGGAAAAGATTATGACACACTGACTGGGCTTGAGTGTCTGAGACCTCTAAGCCCACCCCTAGTGACACACTTCCTCTAACAAGGCCACTCCTACTCCATCACGGCCATACCTCCCAATAGTGGCCGTCCCTGTGAGCCTGTGGGGCCACTTTCATTCAAACTGCCACAGTAAATCTGTCTATCTTTTCGTTCAGCGTCAAGAACTGGAATCAGAAAACAAAAAACTGAAAAATGAGCTGAACGAGCTACGCAAAGCCCTCAGTGAGAAAAGTGCCCCCGAAGTGACTGCACCAGGTGCCCCTGCCTACCGTGTCCTCATGGAACAGCTGACCTCCGTGAGCGAGGAGCTCGATGTTCGCAAGGAGGAAGTCCTCATCTTGCGCTCTCAGCTGGTGAGCCAGAAAGAAGCCATCCAACCCAAAGTAAGCTGATGTGTACATGTTGAGTGTGAAGCGTGGTGACTGGCTTTCACTTCTCCTTACGTTTTTCCCCCAGTTTGTAATGAGAAGGGCAGCTGCAAAAGCCACTGGCTTCCCAGGTGTCTTTCAAAGTTTTATTTCTCATAATCAAAGGATTTCTTTTAAAATACTTTTGTAGTAATCTTGCCTCAGTATATTCTGAACTAAAGTAAAATACATCGAATATGAAAATCTACAAATTATTTTGGTATAAAGAGGCATTAAGTCTAACTAAAATTACTTGTTGGAATTGGCCTACATAAGTGTAAATGTAACAAAATGGTTAGAAATGAAATCAGTTCATGGAGATTACATGGAGATGATTCCTGTTCACTCCCAGGAGCTCCCTTTACTAGGGAGTAGGTAGGAAGGGCTGTGTTCATGGAGTCAGCAGAAAGCGGTCTACACTGTCCTTTCCTGGTTCAGTCTCATCTGGTTCCAAGACTTGAACAGGCTGGCCTTGAAAAAGAAAGCCCTGTAGCCTCCTGGGCAAAGACTAAATCAGTATTCTCTCCTCTCTCAGCAAACTGATAGTCTCTCTTTTTCTTTCTAAATTTATGAATAGTTGTATATATTTGTGGAGTACAGTGGATATTCTCATAGGAAGCTTTAGTGAAAATTAAGAGATTGGAAAATAAAAATAAAGCGCAGGGCATAAATACAACCTCACTCGTAGAGCACATAGTTTGGTTCCATACCTGCCCACTCACTAAGTTCACGTAGCCCATGTGACAGCTGTCGTACGATAATGAGATGGCCCTGTCTCAACACAATCCTTGCTTGCCCAGCCCCGGCCTCCAGGTAACACACCTTGCCTGTTCTGGAGGTGTGCAGTGTACTGACACCTTCTGAGCACCTTTGTCTATTTGTCATCCTGAGTTGCTCAGTTTCTTCTTTTCAAGGCAGTGGTGAACAATAGTGAACACATAGTGAGCTAGGGTGTGAGTTAGCACAGCCAGCACTGGTTTGTCTGTTCTCCCTTCAGAGAGCTCTGGGAGGCTTTCCTGGACAATTGCCCTCCCAATGCCCACTGCTTGAACTCTTCAAAGACTTAGTATGAAATCTCACCCAGATATATCAACAGCAGAGTCATTCTTTCATACACACACACATTTTACAACCAGGAATATTTTAAAACAAAACAACTCAGAAAATAACTTAAGCATTAGAAATAGCAGTTCCAGCTGGGCAGTGGTGGCGCATGCCTTTAATCCCAGCACTCGGGAGGCAGAGGCAGGTGGATCTCTGTGAGTTCGAGGACAGCCTGTCTACAGAGCGAGTTCCAGGACAGCCAGGACTATACAAAGAGAAACCCTGTCTCAAAAAACCAAAAAGAAAATAGGAGTCCCTATCTCATACATATATATTAATGTCTACCTTCTGACAGTTTTGTGAATGCTAATGCATTTAGAGTTAGTTTTAGAAGAAACAAGTCCTAGCTTTTAATGAACTCTTGTCTGGATTCAGTGAATGTATGTATCTATCTGTTCATGAAGCTAAAGATTTATTGTTTTCTGCATTTTTGTGCTTGCCAACATGTGATTTTTCAGGATGACAAGGTAATTATACATATTTTTAATATTTAATAAGTACTTCTGTTTAATCCTAACATTGCCTTGCAGGTCTCCTCGGTTAATGTTAATGGTGCTTTGTGACCAGGTCTATTTTATTTTGTACTGTTTTCTAAGATGGATTGATTTGTTGTTTGCGTTTATGTGAGTATGTGGAAATGGATGCCACAAGAGGGCATTGTGTGCCCTCCTCCATCACTCTCCATCTGTTCCTTTGAGGTAGAGATGGCTTTTATTTCCTCACCTCAGCTAGAAGCCAGGAAGCCCAGCAGGGCCCTGGCTCCACCCCTCAGAACTTGGCATATAGACATATGTGGAATGTGTAGCTATTGCATGGGTGTGAGATCTGAACTCTCTTAAGTGCCGCTACATCTCTCTAGCCCTCTACCTTTTTTGCCTTAGGAGCTCATAGAGCCCAGGTTGGCCTCAAACTCACTGTATAGTTGAAGATGTTATCCTGCCTCCTCCTCCTGAGTGCTCTGAGTACAGTGTAAGCTGCCATGCCCTGCTTCTTTCTTACTGACTAATTTCCTGTATGACTTCTCACTCACAGTCACCTCTGTGACTCACAAGTGTAGCTCTGGGGTCATGCAGAAGTTGGGAGAAATACCCTTTACTTAGAGAACTCTTAAATGGACAGTTCTCCCAGGCACACATTCATACCGAAGCAAACAAGGTAGAGGAGAAATGGAAGAGCTGAGCAGGTCTTCTTTACTGCCACGTTCCCTCCCTAAGGGCAAAGCCCGTAGCTAGAGTAAAAAGCAGCTCCTGTGAAGTTGCAGTTGAATTTCTCTACTCATCTTGTAGTCAACTGTTGAGCGATAATAGGATGCTTCATATATGATACAGCCTTTTCAGAACTTCACATGGGAACTACGTAGAACAGTGGGGCAAAAGCTTCTTGGTGCTGCAATACAGATCTGACCGTGTCTCCCAAATACTATACCCAAGGAACCAGCTGCTCGTTCCCCAGGACCCCAGCAAATGGAGACCCCATCTTCCCCTGTCTTCATACTAGCTGAATAGATCAAGTAACCTAATTTATTAGATGTTGAAAAACACCCCAGAAAAGTCCTAAGATATTCAAATACAATGTATCATTATTTGATTAAAAAAAAAACTTGAGTCATTATGAATCATATTTATAGGTCTTAAAAATGAGAATATCAAATAGATTTTTATCAAATAATTTTTTTCCTTCAGGGAAAAAATTAAACTAGCTGAAATATACTAAATATATACACTTTATAAAATAAAGCTAAAGAAATATTTATTTGGGGCCAGGGATGTAGTTCAACTGGTAAAGTGCTTACCTAGCATGCACAAAGCCCTGGGTTAGAGCTGCAGCATTCTATAAGCTGGGCTGGTTCAGTGGTGCACACCTATGATCCGGGTACTGAGGAAGATGAGGCAAGGAGACCAGAAGTTCAAGAGTCTGAGGATGGCCTGGGCATGAGCCACTGTGGCGATATCGTGTGTACCTAATAAACTTACCTGAGGGTCAGAGGACAGAGCCAGCCATCAGATTAGACAGAGGTCAGGCAGTGGTGCACACGCCCTTAATCCTATCACTCTGGGAGGCAGAAATCCGCCTGGATCTCTGTGAGTTCAAGGTCACACCGGAAACAGAGCCAGGCAGTGGTGGTACACACTTTTAATCCCAGTACTGGGAAAGCACACAGGCCTTTAATCTCAGGAAGTGATGTCTGGGTAGAGGAAGGTGTATAAGGTGTGAGGAAACAGAACCCACTCTCTTTAGGCTGAGGATTTTGTAGCAGTAAGAACTAGTGGCTGGCTGTTCTGCCTCTCTGTTCCTTCAGCTTTCACCCTGATATCTGGCTCCAGGTTGTTTATTAAAAGACCATCTAGGAGTCGAACAACAAGCCACTTAGAACAAAAATGGAAAGATTAGACATGTTTCTTAGACAAAGAGAATGAACCTTTAAGGGTGCTAAAGTTGTTTTTCTTTAGAGACAATAAATTAGTAATTTTATTTAATGTTTTTGGTTTGTGTGTATATGTGTGCACGTACCAGAGAGAGAGTGCATGTGTCTGTATAAGCAAACACATGAATGTCAGATGATAATTTATGGGAGTAGATTCTTTCCACTGTATGGATTCTAGAGACTGAACCCAGGTCATGAGGCTAGGTGGCAAGTGCCCTTACCCACTAAGGCCTGAAATGAAAAGAATGTGTTATATGTATCCCCAGCTACTGAGTTGATCCTTCATGTGGAAATGTGTCATTTCTCCCTTCAGAACACCATGACAGATTCCACAATACTTTTGGAAGATGTACAGAAAATGAAAGACAAAGGTGAAATAGCACAAGCATATATTGGTTTGAAAGAAACCAACAGGTAAGTGGATCCTTTCATCCGCCTTGGTTTAACTGTGTGAATCTGAGTCTTCGAGGCAACCTCTTATTCAGGAAGTCAGTGTGCTGACTCATGGCTTTATTAGACATCAGCCAGTCTTCAGGAAGAACCTAAGGTTTCTGGTGTAAACCACCTTAAAATTCCATTCAAAATATCAGATAATTGTTGATGATTGGTGTCCAAGGAAATGTTATTCACATTATAGGAAGATATTTATGTCAAGGGCCACTGCTCAGTTTAGGCTGTCCTAGGTAGATCCTTTCATAGTAAGGGTGTTGTTCAAAATGGCCATTTGAAGGTTTGTAGAGGCAACTGCAGTGTTCAATAATTGAAATGTAGCATGAAGAGAAGTGAAGATGTATGTGCCTGGAATTCCATCAGTGGTAGCCATATAGCTCTAGAAGGGTGCCACAACTTTGAAGATGGGAGAATAGAGACTCATACCTTCAATTTTTAGCCTTACTGCCAACCTTATTTCTGAATAGAGATTTAGTGCCATTGTACTCTAAACAGAAAAAAATTACACACTGGACCATTTTGAGGGAGCATGGCCTGTAGTGACCTAGTATCCTATCTTGATAACACAGCTCCAGGATTAACATACATAAATACCCACAAATTAAATATATATATACCTTACAAAACATAAGATAGTTCTTTATTTACAGGCAAAGGTACAGAGGTACATTTTTAAAGGTACTTGGTTAAATGTAAATTTAATGAATTAATTATAAACTTTTATATTTAAGATTATCTTACTAGCCTGGCTGTTGTTGTGGTATATGCTTTTAATCCGAGAACTCAGGAGGCAGAGACAGTCAGATCTATGTAAGTTCAAAGCCAGCCTGGTCTACATAGTGAGTTCCAGGCCAGCCAGGGCTACACAGAGAAATCTTGTCTCAAACAAAACAAAACAAAAAGAACATCTTATAGAAAGGGTAGTAGTATGCTGTCCATCCATCCACTCACCTGCTCCATCACCAGGTCTGAAATGTGCCTACCTCATGCCAGACACTAGGCCACATCGTGGGAGTCTAGCAGAAGACAGACAGACACAGTTCCTTCTCACAGAGGTTACAGGCTCCTTAGAGAAACGACTGAGAATGGTTGAGTTCTAGTCTAGAGATATTAGAAAGAATCGTTTTAAATAGAGGAATGATTGTAATGGAGCAAGATTGAAAGCACAATAGCAGTTAAGAGGCTTTGCCATAATCCACTGACTGGTCATGGCAGCGCCAGCTTGGGTGGTGACATTTGGGATGAAAGCAGTGGGAATTTTTGAAAGATGTGTATGAAGATGAAGTCAAGAAACCTTGTGGTCTGTTGGGTGTGTGAGAGGGTTCTAGAGAAGCTTGCAGTTTCTGCTGTGGGGACCCAGATAGATGTGCTGATGCCATTTCATGATCGTGAGACCACGGTGGAGTGATGAATGGATTCACACATACTGAATTTTAGCAGACAAGAAGGCATTCAGGGAGAGAAAGCCCACTAGGCAGTTGAGTTATATATAATACCAATACACATGGCCTGAGATATAAATTTTGAAGTCATAAGAATATAATAATATAATTGAAACCTCTGAAATAAATAACTCTTGAGAGAGAGAGAGAGAGAGAGAGAGAGAGAGAGAGAGAGAGAGAGAGAGAGAGAGAGATGGTAGATTGAAAATAGAATTCATTCAAATTCATGTTATGTAAACGTAGTAACAAAAGTATGTCAAGATTAAGAACCTGGACTCTCAAATCACATGGCACTGGACTCAGATACTTCCTTACCATCTATTAATACAACATGGGTGACAGGGAGAACAGATAAGGTAGTGAAAGAATGAAGAACAGCATCTGACATTTAGTAAATCCTCAAAATCTGTTTATACACTAGGTAGAGAAAACTGTTACTAAATAAATGTTGTCGATAAACCCCACTATTTTAATAAGAGGTGATAGATACACCTCCGAAATAAAGGCAGTTTCTCCAGATCTTAAATTTAATTTTATCCAAAAATTTAAAACTACGTCAAGGGGCTGGAGAGATGGCTCAGTGGTTAAGAGCATCAGCAGCTCTTCCAGAGGTTCTGAATTCAATTCCCTGCAACCACAAGGTGGCTCATAACCATCTGTAATAGGATCTGATGCCCTCTTCTGGCGTGCAGGTGTATATGCAAATAGAGCACCATATAAATTAAATAAATAAATTTTTTTAAAAACATATCAAAAGCTGAGAACTTTGGACATTGTCTGATGTTATTTGTACAATAATTTTTGTAAAAGTTTACATGGGAAATCAGATTATGCTGAAATAAATTCCTATCAAGAAAACTGAAATTGTCATTTTGAAATAGATTATGAAAATTGCCATAGAGTTTGTCTTTTCATACATGTGTAATGGTTAGCCTCAATGTAATGCTTGATGTGCAAGGTCATCTGGTTAGCCGCATAAGACATTAGAAATTGAATGTCTCACTTTCCAGTCATTTCTTTTCATTTCTTCATTTATCTGTGATGCAACTTCTTACCCATTTCTTTTTAATTAACCAAGGTAATTTTGTGATTATGTAGAGTCATTGTATACTAAAAACGGTCCTCTCCACTTAGTAAAATGCTGGAATGTCACATGCTTTTCTTGACCACCATCGTCTCACTCCCATCCCGTGTCCCTTTGTGTTTTGCATTGTGTTCCTTTCCATGGAAGATCATCTGCTCTGGATTACCAGGAGTTGAATGAGGATGGAGAGCTCTGGCTGGTTTATGAAGGGTTAAAACAAGCCAACAGGTTATATCTGTCTCCTCAAAGGGGATTGTTATTAACTTGTTTTCCTTACTAACAGTGGACTCACAACTTTGATGCATTGTGTCTTGTGCATTTATTGCCCTCCTGAGACAATTAGTCTCAATAAAACGTAGACTCTGCAGCCAAATACCTTCTTTAAAATTGTCTCTACTAACAGATACTGCTAAAGCTCAAGTTGATTATAGGTGAATACAAATTGCTTCATATAACCCACAGTGCTGTCAGGAGTGAGTGTCTAAAAATTGTGATTCTCACTAGGACAAGTTATTGGAGCATGGCCGCTAGTCCTTGTTACCTGGACAGTAGCTTATTTGTGATAAGTGTCAATCTGGGATACACATTCCTGTAACAGATGTGGCCACTTGCTCATTATTGTGATGCTGCCTAAAAGTGTTGTCAGGTGCCTGATTCAGCAGTCTCTTGTGGTTATTGTGAAATCCAAAGCCAGAGAAATCAGGATAACCACCTGAGCTCAGCGATTTACTTCCAGAAAAAAACGAACAACATAGAATTAGCTGTGTCTCTCTTTAACACATTCATCTTCCCTAGTGATGTCTCTGTGTTAAAAATCTCATAAAAAAAATTCCATTTTAGTGATTATAACTTTAAAATCCTTACTGTTAAATGGGCTATGCTTGTTCGGCTTTGTTCTAACCATAACCATTGGCATTAACTTCCGTGATGTTGGCTAGCTTTCTTGAAATTTCATAACTAAAATATTTTAGTCTGCTATTAATGGTTTGCTCACAATGGCATGAGTAAGTTTTACTCAGCAGTTAATAACAAAGGAAATCAGGATTAAGTGTCTTTTTTTTCATGTTAGTTAATTCTTGACTATAACTTTGCCCAAAAGCTGTGTCTTGTTAGGATTGTTAGATATGTAATTTCATGGGGAGAGATGACAATTCTGTCTACACACACACACTTACAGAACTACTAGACTCCATTTGGGTTAATCTATGGGTTTCCAAGTAGTTACACGCCAGCCTGTCTGTTCTTGGATAACTGGACAATATTAAAAACATGATTCTGGTTCTACCTTTGCCTGAAATTCGTAACTGTGCTTTAAAGGTCTATTTCATTAGATTGGGGGTGTGTAATCTTGCCCTTTACAATGCAGCTATTTATTTATTTATTCATTTATTTATGGCAATGATACCATCTTTGCCAACTTAAGGACAACTTCATACAATTCAAAAGAATGCCAATGTTTCTGGCACTTGAGTTTCATAACATTGGAGTCAGGAGATGCACAGACCCTAGAGTATCCGCTTTTCCTATTCCTGCAAAGGAGCATTGTAGCTTCACACCCATCAGTGTGAACTTGGGGTGTCCTATCCCCTACAAACCTGTGTGGCCTCTCCGCAGGCTCTTGGAATCCCAGCTGCAGTCACAGAAGAGGAGCCATGAGAATGAGGCCGAGGCCCTCCGTGGGGAGATCCAGAGCCTGAAGGAAGAGAACAACCGGCAACAGCAGCTGCTGGCCCAGAACCTGCAGCTGCCCCCCGAGGCCCGCATTGAGGCCAGCCTGCAGCATGAGATCACACGGCTGACCAACGAAAACCTGGTGAGCAGAGTGGCGGTGCCCCAGTCTGCTGTGTGTTGTTTTTGGACAAGCACAGCTCTTCCTTGTTGGGAAAGATGCTCTTCTGTCTCTGATAGAAAGGGAAATATGAAGATGCTGGTAGAAATGATTCAAAGTAATGAAACTACACTCAGGCTGTTTCTCACAGCAGTCTCTTGGAGAATTGAGCCCTCACAGACCTTACCTGTAGTGTCTGGAAGAAAGTCTCCTGACTACGTGCTAGGCTTTAAATACCAGAGAGATACAGCTACAAATTATTTTACTTTGATCCCACGCATCCAGTGAGGATGCCATCCAGCCTGTCTAGCAGACAAGCCAGGGAAGGTTCTTGGTGGAACTAAGCATGGGCTATGGGTTGACACTGGACAGAGCTTCTAAAACGGGGTAGAGGGCCTAGTATTGAGGTTGGCACATTTTATTCTTTTAAGCAGAACTTGTACAATAGTAAGGAGGGTACTTTTGCTTTTCCCCTTACCAGATTCTGAATGCTGACATGGACTCCAAAGACTTTTCCTTTTTTTCTCATTCCTTTAAAATGTTTTTACCAAGAAAAAAAATTATTTTCTATAATTTTTCTTTCTCCATCACATTATAACTTTGATTACATATTTGCAATTTTTAAAATCTATGTAAATTTTACAGATATACTCATTGCATAAAAATCAGTGAGATATTATAATTGCAATTTTTACATAAAATCTGTTCTTTAGTGACATGAAAAAATTAGCACCTTTTAAGATCTGTGATAAAAGCGTTTGAATCTCTCTGAAGGTCTAATTGCATTAGCGATAACTGCCAACCCAGAGTATTTTCTCTCCAGTCTGTCTTATGTGCGAAGTTCCATGGTAGGAATGTGGGGAAGAGGGTGAGGGTGTTGTCTGGGCTCTTCCAGCATGACTGAACCGTACTACTCAATGGGGAAGCCTTCTCAGTCACAAAGTGTTCTTTAAAAGTTGTGTTTTACTCTTGTTGCTTAAATACCTAACAGTGCTTTTGATGATTAAGAATTGACCAATGTGTGGAATAATATTGACTGATCACTGTGCAGATTCTTTGCTTCTGAACCATCGTCTAAACTGCTAGGTGATCTCTGAAATAGGTTTGTTTCTGGGTGGTAGGCTCTCAGTTTATTCACTAAGTTAATCAAGTGTTGCCCTGCAGCCTATCTGAACTATTAACATTCTTGGCAAATTTTGTACCTAATGCAGAAACAATCAATCCTGCACTTTAAATAGAAGACACTAATTAGTTTGTGTTAGGCTACCCTTTGCAGATCAGCTGCTTCTGCCATTACACTGACTGCTAATTCAAAGAATATTACCAAACTCAAGTGTATGGAAAGATAGGCCTTTCCAGACTACTTAGAGTTTCTCAGTCTTCCTTATGCATTTTTTAAGGATGCACTTGAGCAGAATATTAAGGCAACCGTATGTCTAGGCTTAGTGCTTCTGAAGTTTTACCTTGCATACCCCCCAGACACACATGTACTCACAACACGCCAATGCACATGGGCATGGCTTTCTTTCTCTCCTGTGCATGGGCTGCACAGGCCTCCCCCATGCTGCCCCTCGCCATCTCCACGGTTCCCGATGGCAGTGGGGGGCTCACAGCCCTCCTGCCTTTTTTATTGTGTTGCCTCCCTTGCCCTTGCTGCTCTGCTGGTAGCTGAGCAGTGTAGCAGCTTGGGAGAACCCACAAATGAGGGAGGAGTAAAGGGTTGCGAACCGAAACGTCAGCCTTCTCTGGGTACCACGGTCCCCTGTTCTACGGACCTGCTGAATGACAGCAGCAGCCTGGCCATCACCTGTCTCCACTGGTCATGCTAACTAGATCTGCAGATACGAGACTCATCTATACTAGAAAAAACCGTGGTAATGGCAGGTGATAAATTGGAACTTGTGAGTAGATATAGTTTCATTACCTGTGTTTTAAAGTAATTTTAAGTTAATTTTGCTGAGAGGTAGCATTCCCTCAAAGACACAAAAAACAAATATCCATTGTACCTGTTTTTTCAGTATTTTGAGGAATTATATGCAGATGACCCTAAGAAGTATCAATCCTATCGGATTTCACTTTACAAAAGGATGATTGTATGTAAACCCCAGTGCTTTTCCGTTGTCTTCTGCTACTTCTAGCCTTCTCTAACTGAAGAGCACACTGCTGCCTGCCGCTGCCTAGGAGGCCTCTTCCAGCGTCTTCACAAAACCTCTTCCCTCAGCCTCCACAGCTCTCCTTAGCCAGTGTGCCGTCTCTTTCAGTGTCCTGTGTCCACTGTGTGGTTCGATCTTAACCCAAGGCTTACAGTGTGATGGAAGTACAGCCCAGCACTGGAGATGTTAGCAGCTGGTCCCTTGGATCCCCAGTCTGCTGTCTGAATCCACTCTTGTGCGAGCTGGAGAATGAACCAGCAGTTTCTAATAGTGTTCTCCATAACTTAGTGACAACCGCCAGCCACCTTCACCAGCTCATGTTCCTTCTAAGCTTTCTTAGTCTGGTCCTGTCCACTTCCCTCGGAATTCCTGAGTTTCTAACTGCCTGTCTTTACTAAATAGAGCCAGTCATCACAGATGGCTGACCTTTGCTTTAAATGTACAGGCGCTCTCTCTCTCTCTCTCTCTCTCTCTCTCTCTCTCTCTCTCTCTCTCTCTCTCTCTCTCTCTCATTTTTTTGTATTAGGCATACAAAGTTAGTCTCTTTTTTCTTCTTTCTTTCTTTGTTTATTTTTTATTTTTTTTGAGACATTGTTTTCTCTATTGTAGCCCTGGCTGTCCTGGAACTCACTCTGTAGATCAGACTGGACTCAAACTCATGGAGATCCACTTGCCTCTGCCTCCTGAGTGCTATATAGCCCAGGCTGGCCTTGAATTCTCTCTCAGAATTCCAGGTACTTGGGTTATATGCATACACCTTTGTGCTATGTATCAGAAAGCTCTTTATCCTTTTTTTTACTTTTTTTTTGTAGTTTGGTTTGGTTTTTAAGACAGAGTCTTGCTATGTAACCCTAGTTAGCTGTGAACTCACAGAGATCCAGCCCCTGCTGCCTCCTCAGTGATGGAACCAAAGGTGTTTGCCCCAACATCTGGCTCAGCTGACCTTTAGTTCCCCAGACTTCTTTATGTTTCTTAAGCTTTAAGGCTAAGTTTAGAACTGGTAAATCAGAACAGTGCTTTACACACGGGGCGTCAGTCTTTACAGAAGTGCAGCCGTCCTCAGATCTCCCATAGAACTTCTCATGCACTCGTCAAGACTGCTCAGTCCCCCTTCACAAGTCACTGCATCCGTCTGTCCGTCCGTGAGTGGCTTGGCACAGGCGTCTGTGGAAGACTTCCATCACGCTGTAAAGGGACTTCCGCCGTGTGCTCTGGCATTGCCCCCATGTAGCCGCACCTCCCCCGTCCGCCCCGTGAGCCGGGCGGTGCTCCACCCTGAGCTCTTGTGCAGCTTTGATGTGAACTAACAGTGCTCTTGCTGCACTCTGTCTGTGCTCCCCTGCGCCTGGACCAAGCCTCTTCTGATCTCTCTGATACAATTCTCACTTTGATTTAGGATCTGATGGAACAGCTTGAGAAGCAGGATAAAACTGTCCGGAAACTGAAAAAACAACTGAAAGTCTTCGCCAAAAAAATTGGTGAACTAGAAGGTACTTAAATATATTTGTACAGTATTTGTGAAGTTTTATTTCCTGTTCAGGAGGTTTACAGGTGAATTTTCAGAGAAATAACCAAAATGACTTTTGACAATCCTGACCTCTGTGGAGTGGAAATTTCTACTTCTACATGTGGGGATAATTTTCATAGTAATATAGCAGTAAGTTGCAAACAGAGAAAATTCATTTGCAAACACCTAACAAACATCTCTGATATGCCAGTATCTGCCCTAGTCAGTATAGCATGTGCTTAAGAGCAAGGATTCTAGAGACAGCTTCTTAGGTTCAAGTCCTGTCTCTCCTACTTCCTAGTCTCAGAATATTTGCAAATTGCTGAACCTCTCTATGTCTCAATTTTCCCACATTCTCACTGGGAATGATAATGTAAGAACTGAGTGAGTTCATGTAGGTGATGCATCTACAATAGTACTAGTAAGTGCTATACACAACCTACTTGTTATTACTAGAGATATGAAAAGAAATGTGGTAGAGTTTGTCCTTAAAGAACTCATGATCTAGTAGAGAGAAAAGTGTTAATCAGAAACCATGAGTTATAAGAAAAGAAACACAATTTAAAAATATAATTATTTCTATATGAAATAGGTAGCTCCTTGAGGAAAAAAATCCAGTGTTAAACATACTAATCTTGTCTTGTGGGTTAGTTTGTTAATTTAGTAAGTTTTATTGAATGCTTCCTAGGTGCTAGACACAGTTGAAGTGCTTGAGATCTAGCTGAGAAAGACCAAGAAATGCTAACTTCATTCCAATAACCACATCACTGCTTAGGCATTTTAGAGACCTAGTTTCAAAGATGAAATGACCACAAGTGATATGCTCATCCTGGCCATCTGCCGTATTTTCTAGTTGTCATCTTTATGATTCTCATGGCACAAAGGGTAGAGAGTCCCCACCACTTGAGATAGGAGATTCTATCCAGTGACTTCTCTATTGGCTTTGCCTCACTCCATCACATTACATCATGACTGTTCTCTTTGACTGCTGGGGTCCTGCTCAAGCCCTGCTCAGTCTTTGGGATCAAAGGCACCTGTCACATCCTCAGAAGCATCCTGATCACACCATAGACCACATGACCCTGCCTCCCGTGTTTGGGTCATACTTTCTGTGGTTTTTCACTGTCATATTTTTAGCAGTTTTTCTGTTTGAATTTCTGGTCTCTGTGCTAGACCAAGAGCATTCTGAGCATGGATATCACCTCTTATTTCCTACAGTTACAAGGAACACAGTGTCTGACCTATGATAGAGCATAGTATCATGGTTGTTAACTTTGAAGAAGATATTACTCTCTTTAATGTCCAGATATTGAAATGGTTGCTTAGATGTCAGAAAGATTACAGCCATATATTTCATATAGACCCTTAGCATTACATGACTCATATACTACATTAAAACTTTTAAAACTGCAGCAGTTGGGGAGATGTCTCTGCATATAAAGCCCCTCCCACAAAACTATAAGAACCTCATCCCCAAAACGGGCATAAAAAGTTGTCAGGCATGGCAGCTGCCTGCAACCCTAGTTTTAAAGAGGGGTCCCCCCATAACAAGCTGGCTAGCCAGACAAACTGAAACAGCAAGCTCTGGGTTCAGAGAGAGACCCCACCTCAATACATCAGGTAAAGATAGATGAAGGAAGATGCACAATGTAACCTCAGGCCTCCACACACACATGTGCACCCTCGTGCATGCATGCACACACCCCATACATACAAACACAAGGAGAAAAATCTTTGGAAACTCCAGGTCTGCACACATGAGCTATAATGTTCATTGGCAGTACTTACAAATCTAGGTTCTTTTTTCAGAGAACCTTTACACTGAACTGGGCATCATGATAAGACAGCAGAGGATTTGCTATAAAAACAAGGGTATTGTTTAAACTGTGCCAACATTAGTAAATATGAATATATATAAAAGCCATTGTTATTTCACATTTTAAATCAGTTTCTTTAAAATGTATGTTTTACCAGTGAGCTAAACCCTCAACCTTTGAAATGTAATTGAAGAGAGAAGTTAAAATATCTCAAGATGCTATTCATTTTTGGCATTGTCAATTAGAAATCTAACCTTTCAGTTAAACTATCCTGAAAGGCAAGCAAAAAACATTTGTGCTAGTGTGGGTTAAACAAGAAAAGACTTATTTGTTGTTAATATAAGTCTATATTTTGAGTTAATGATTTATATCTAGAGGATAAAATGAAATAGACACAGCATGACAAGCTCTTCCACCACGTCTCTCTTCTTCTCCAGGTCTGCGTTTTACAGAAAAATGCCAGTCTCTGTGCACCAAGGCACCTCTAATAATCAAAGTTTGTTTGTTCTTTAAAAGTGTTAAAGCATATTTAAATCCTTTTGCCTTAATTTAAAACAGCAAGACTCTTGCCTCTCCTGTGGGTTTTATTTAATTAAGGACACATTTTAAAAAAGCAAACTTTTTAAAAGAAAAAGTGCCAACATGTATAATTTTTAGCAGAAATTATACAGCTAACTAGAGAGTCTTTCAAAATCTGGTCTACATGATGCTCTATTTTAATCCAGGAGTAGGTGTTACGTCTTGGTTTTCATTAAAAAAAAAAAAATCAGACCTGAAAGTATTTTAGAAGGCAGTAGCTGTTTTGATCCAAGACAAACAAAAGCCCAGAAACCACAGTGACTTACCCACACCCTGTCTGATATGTTCTAGTCTAGAACCTCAGCCTTCAGGTTCCTCTACTTTAGATCAAACTTTCCAGAATTTCTCTACTTGTAAGAAATTGTCTGACAACTGGTTAAACCTGAGATTAAGATCTTCGTGGTACTTTGGAGAGAAGAGGCAAAATTTTAGAGACTCTTTTGAATTGCTTTCCTTTTCCAGGAAAAAATAAAAAAGTTAAGGAGTATTTCCTTTTTTGGTGTGTGAGAATCTAAAAAATGAAACTAGAAATTGCTGCAGGTTCTAGAAGAACGCCTGGACCACAGCAGCAGGCTAAGTGACTGCTGACTCGGTCTGTCTGTGCTGCTCTGGCTGGTGATTTATACGCAATTGCAAATACAGTTCTCACAGAAAGTTATTTCTCAGAGGGATAGAGGTTCAAGAAGATGCCTGCAGGTTCAGTGTCTGGGGAAGGTCTCTGCTTCCCAGACGGTGTCTCATTGCCCAGCCCTCCAAAGGAGACATCATCTGTTTGCACATGACTGAAGTCAGCAGAAGAAAGGTGTTAGCCTTATGAGGGAGCCCTTATAAACCTGATTTTAGGCATTTTCACATCAATTTGTGCTAATACTGTCCTACTAACGCTCTTGATATGGTTTGAATTCGAGATAGTGGTAAATTTTAAATCAATGCTCTTTTGCTTTTAATGACTAGGTATTGGATTCTTAGAACTAACATGTGCTTCGGCCGTCCCCTTTAGAATGCTTTTCTTCTCTTTGAGAGATTTGTTTGTTTGCTTGCTTGCTTGCTTTTGAGACAGGGTCTCGTGTAGCTGAGACTGACCTGAAACTGGCTGTATAGCTGAGGCTGACCCTGTATGCTTTATCTACCTGACTGTTTCCCAAGTGCTGGGGTCACAGGCATGCTCTGCCGTTCCTACCCTGTTTTTCCATTCTGCGAGCGAAAGTCTGAATCTGTTTAACTGCTTTTGGTTGCTAAAGATTCCTTAGCAAATATGCTAAATTGCATATGCTGGGGACTTTTCTGTTGTGCTGTGGATACTTGATCTTATTACAAAGTAAACCTGACACAAAACAAACAAAACCCTTGCCAGCTTCTGGGTAGCTTTTTGATGTTACTACTTGTGTATCAGGCTCTGTGGCTGTTAGAGTAGACTTACCCTGTGATGTTGCTGTTTACCCAGTTTCAACTATTCCACCTGACAAACATTTCTCTCCTTTTTTGTTTCTCCGGAAGTGGGTCAGATGGAGAACATATCTCCAGGACAGATCATTGATGAGCCTATCCGGCCAGTCAATATTCCCCGGAAAGAAAAGGATTTCCAAGGAATGCTGGAGTACAAACGGGAGGATGAGCAGAAGCTTGTTAAGAACCTAATTCTAGGCAAGTGCTTTCTGCGTGGGTAAGATCCCTTCCAGCCAGGTCAGTGCTGGAAAGGCTAGTCACTAGGTTTGAAAATGATGTCATAGTCTTTAAAATTATTTTCTTGACTGGCAAAATGGCTCAATGGGTAATGGTGATTGCTATCAAGCCTGATGATCTGAGTTTGGTTCCAGGGACCCCTATTGTTAAAGATCGGTATCAGCTCCGGCCCCCCAAGACCAAGTTCTCAGCACAAAGGAGATTTATTTGCCCCAGAGGGACAGAAGGCAGAGAATAAGAGACAAACACAGAAGATAGAGGATGAGGGAGAAGGGGAAGGGAACAGGGGAGATGGGGAAAGGATAGTTGTCCCAGAGGGACAAAGGACTGCCTCTGGATAAAGGGGAGACAGATGTGGCCCATAGAAAAATGGCAGTTTGCCGGGCGGTGGTGGCGCACGCCTTTAATCCCAGCACTCTGGAGGCAGAGCCAGGCGGATCTCTGTGAGTTCGAGGCCAGCCTGGGCTACCAAGTGAGTCCCAGGAAAGGCACAAAGCTACACAGAGAAACCCTGTCTCGAAAAAACAAAAAAAGAAAAAGAAAAAAAAAAAAGAAAAATGGCAGTTTATAGGTACAAGGGGAAACCCTGTGTTAGGATGAAATGTTTGGTTTTAATCAGGCATGTTAATTAAGTGAGGCAAAGGGGGCTTTTGATTGCTGGACTTCAGTACTTTGTTAGCTGGACCTTAGTGGTCAGCCTCCTGAAGAGGAAGTGTCCAAATAAGGGACTAGACCTTGGTGGCTAGCTTTAGGACTGTAATCTAACGGTTTTTAGCAAGGCAGAGGGGATGGGGGAGGGGCAAGCTCTGCCAGAGCCGTGCCCGCCATGCCCCAGCCTGTCAGTCCCTTGGCCTATGGTAGAAGGAGAAAGCAGAGTCCTGTAGGCTGTCCTTTGCTTCCACAAATACATTGTGTCACAGGCCCTCACACAGCACACATAAAACAAATAAATGTTTTAAAAAATGAAGTTCTAACACTTCTGTTTTTTAGACAGTGGTCCTGTCGTGTCCATGCTTATGTTAAACTCCTGGGAGTTACCATCCAGTTTCAGCTTTCTGAGCAGCGAAGGCCATAGATGTAAGCCACTGGCAGGTCCAGCTATGAAGTTTTATGAGTCATCATTTTGTACTGCATTGTAGTGCTGTGGTAGAATCCTTACTGAGCATTCACTACCAAAGTGGAGAACGTGTCTAGGATCCATCTGCAAGGCTCCCTTGAAGCCAAGCCTCTCAGTTCTGGCTTCATGTTAACACCAGTCAGGAATTTTGGTTTGTTTTGGTTTGGCTTTGAGACAGGGTCTCATTGTATATAGCCCAAGCCAGCCTAGAACTTGATATGTAGCCAAAGCTAACCTAGAATTCACAGTACTCCAGTCTCTGACTCCCAAATACTAAAGTCTGTGTGTGCTTCCACTAAGGCCAGCATGTGAAGGTTGTGTTTGGGGAGGGGGGGCAGAAAGCAAACCCAGGGCCACATGAATAGTAGACAGATACTGAGCCATATCCTCAGCCCACTTAGGAAGCTCTTTAAAAGTGTTAATAGCCCCCCGACCCCAAATTAAGTCAATTGAAATTTCCAGGGCAAAGAGCTTGGCCACATCTAGTACTGTTCTGAAAATGTCTCAGGGATTCCCAAGTGTAACCGCAGTTGGATGCCACTATTGTAAGCCATTTAGGTTTTTTAATTTCTGTTTTCATTCCCCAGAAATGTTTATGACTAACTGTATTTAGGACAACAATTCAATAATATGGAGGAAAAAATACTAAGGAAAAAAAATCCCAGCAAAGTACAGAAAAGATGGGATAATTGAAAAAGGAATGGAAGAGGCATTTGGAGGGGGTCTTAAGGCCTTGAGTGTGAGCCTCTAAGAAGAATGTATAGGGGAGTAAAAGAAGGAACGAACACATGAACCCCTAAGTAGTTGTGAAACTAAAGCCTTCAGCCTCTGCCGGTCCCTCCTGCCAGCTGCCATGGTGACAGCAAAGGGATGGATGATCACACCTGATTTGACATTCCTCCTTCGTGGCTCTCAGCTCAGTGCTATATATAGGTTCCGAGTGCTTCAGTTTCAACATGATCTTCATTTAGCAAAAATGCTTAGGGGCTGCTGGTGGAAAGGGCGAAAGGATAGAGAGGAAAGACAGGCGTACAGGTTCTATAAACTTGTCCAGAAACACTCTTTGATGCCCACACCTGTTCTGTGCACAGTGGCTAAAGAGAACAAGGCACAAGGTGTGCTCCTGAAGAAAGAACATCCGAGGCGGAAAAGGTGCAAGGACGTGGGCCCTGGGTGGGAGCCATGGCACGTTCAGCAAACAGCAAGGAGACTTGTTTGGAGCAGAGTGAGCTGAGCATGGGGAAGAACAGGGCTAGATGATGTGGAGCACAATTTGGGTTTGGAATTTTATAAGCAAGCGAAGAAGCCCTTTGGAGAATTCTCAGAACAAAAGTGGTATAACCTAACATGCATTTTCTTAAGTAAATAGCTGTAGATACTTAGAAATGGTCTGGGACTAGGGGCCGATAGGAAGCTATTCCAGCAACCCAAGAGGAGGTGATAATGTCCTCAACTGGAGAGTAGCTAGTGGAAGTAGAAGTAGTTAGATTCTGGCTGTATTTTTCAGGGAGCACTAATAGGACTGATAAATTGGGCATATGGTGTGAGAAGAGTAAGGAATTTAAAAAGTGATGAGGTTTGTGACCCGAGAAACTGAAGATGGAGAAGTCCATTTGTACGGTAGATTCCATGAGGAATGGAGAACTTGGCTTGGGAGAGGCTTGATTTGACATGCCTGAGCAGAGACATCAGGAAGACAGTTGATAAACAAGACTGGACTTCAAGGGGAAAGTCAGGGCAGGATATATGAATTTTATATAGACATGTGCCCATAGTCAATAATTTCACTAATGAGCTGTTAAAATACTGTTTTGGGTTGTTTTTTTTTTTAATGACTTGCTCTGAATGATTGAGCTCTTACGCAACTGTGCTTTTATCTCCCACAAAACATGCCTCACAAAGACTTTCAGGGTTATGTAATTTTGTTTCTCCTTTTTTTCTTTATTCAGAATTGAAGCCACGTGGTGTGGCTGTCAATTTGATTCCAGGGTTACCAGCATATATCTTATTTATGTGTGTGCGACATGCTGACTACCTGAATGATGACCAGAAAGTAAGGTCATTGCTGACGTCAACAATTAACAGCATCAAAAAGGTCTTGAAGGTCAGTTCCATGTTCCACAGCTCATGGTTGTTAATGATGAGTCTGTGCAGAGGCACTGTGTCTTCTTTAGACTTGGACAGCTGCTATTCACAAAGCCTTTTCAGTCTTAACTACCAATTCCTGTTGCAGGAAATTTATGTAACCTTCCTGTGCTCGCTGCCTTCTCAGCACTGTGGCCAAATGCCTGACAGAGCCACTTCAAGGAGGAAGATCATTTTGAGGGCTCAGAGCTTAAGGAGGTGTAAGCCCATCTCAGAGGAGCAGGAAGCAAAGATGAATTCAGGAATGGGGCTGGACTATAATCCTCAAGGCCTGCCCCCTTTCCTCCAGCTAATCCTTATCTCTTAAGGATTCCACAGCCTCTCAGAAACCACTAGCTGGGGACCTGTGGTAAACAGGACACTGTCCACATACCTTCAGAACAGGTTCCTATCGGACAGTAATCAAGATGAATTTGATATTATTGCATTTAATTGTGGAGCAAAGTAATTCTTCACAGACAGTAATAGTCTGCTTTAGGTTTTACTGGGAACAAATTTAAAATGTTTAACAGAAGACAGGCATAGTGGCATACATCTTGAGGATCTCTATGAGTTCAAGGCTAGCCTGGCTTACAAAGCAAATTCCAGGCCAGCCAGATCTACACAGTAAGACCCTGACTCAATAATAAATAAGTAAAATGTTCAAATGTTTAGTGGAAACCAATTATATACATACATGTTAATATGTGGTCCATATATGTACAATATGATGCTGATGTTGAGATAAATGTCAAGTTCAGTAATATATAGCTTATTATAAAAAGATGACTGATGTGACACTAATTTTTTTCTTTCAACTTTTGTCCCCCTATTCTCCAATTCATCCCACGAATTATCTTGTTACCTAAAATCCTTGTGAAAACAACATGGAGATGGTAATCAGAGAAAAAAGGCTTGGGAAAGACAGTCGCTTTAACAGTGGAGGAGAAGCCTTCTAGCTCAGTGACTCCGGAGAAACACATCTCACTTCTACCTCAGTGTTTCTGTGAGAAACTAAGATGTGCTCCAGGCACCTTGCCTTCTGATTACTCAACTTAGCACAGCATCTAGGATGAAGATCCAGTAACTCTCTTGCATCTAAATGGGCTTTTAAAATTTTTATTGTAAAGTCCCTCCCCTCAGGGCTCAGGGAACCCTGCAGAAGAGGAGCCATCCTGGCAGTGAACAGGTCCCTGCAGAGGAAGTAAGGAATTGAGGGGCCAGTGGAGGTGATCCAGGCCATGGTAGTGGTGAGAATCTTGCAGCCTGACTCACTAGCAGCCAGAGTGCTTCTTTATTTATACAGAATTTAGTAAGCAGGGATACATTCATGATGTTCCAAGACATAGATCATATCCTTTTTGTTTTTGGACATGTATTTCACTTCCTCTTGCTCATCTTTTAGTCATCCATAATAAAATGTGACAGAACAGAGTTATATCCAATCATTTTCCCTCAAGTTTTAACATCATTAATAAACAGAGTTATAATTTTTACTCATTAACTCAAAACCCATTTTTTAAGAATCTGGAAGCATATAACAGCCTGTTCTCAGGCTGGTAGCTCTGGTTGCTTCAAGTACACTAGACCAAAACAAAATTTCCAAACCAGCCTGGGCATACTGCCATGTCCCAAGCAGTATATTATTAACTCTTAATAATCAGAGTATGCAGGAAAAATCCTCATATTGCCCTGTCCCAAGCAGTATATTATTAACTCTTAATAATCAGAGTACCCAGGAAAAATTCTCAGGCTACAACTGCTGCAGTTATTATTCAAATTATGGCATAATGCAATGTTTATATCTTTATAGAATTTGTCTATAGGTCTAATCCTGGCATTCTGTTGTTCCTTGGTCACATGACACCACAGTGGCTCTGCATGAGCTAACTTTCTAAGAAAGGGGGTCCTGACATCTCATTCTTTTATCATCTTTCCACTCCATTCTTTGCTCATCAATATAAGTCTCTGTATAGAGAGAGTTAACTTCAGCCAATCTAACTTTGTTGCTGTATATGTCAAGTAATTGCCTGAGTGTACAGTGGGAAGAGGCTTGCAATCTGAACTGTGGCCAACTCCTCTAGCCTACCAAATCCTGTTGACTTTTTTGAGTTTACTTTGTTTTGAATATCTTGTTCCTGCATAAGTACTGGGACAGATGTTTCAACAATGTCTCATAGCCTCATAAAGAGAGCTCTGGCTTCCTTATGTGTGTCACAACCTCCAAGGTGTAAGGAAGACCTTCAAGTAGATAAGGATATCTCCCTAAAAGCAGGAGGGTTAGTATGTTCAGAACTGTCCCAGAGAAGCTTAGAAGCAGCATTACTGGGAGAAGGCATAAATGATTCATAAGAAATTTTCCATCAATCCAATATCCCCAAACTGTACAAATTTTAAAAGTCCTTCAAGTATGTAACAGGTGGAGATGAAAACCAAAGGTGGCACAGCAGCCATCATGAGACTCAGCTCTGCTGGATCTTTGTCAAGCAGCTGTGCTGGCTTTGTGACTTTTGCTGTTCCCATCAGATATGGCTGTGGCAGTAGACCAGGCTGGCCTTGAATTCACAGAGATCTGTAGCTAGAGTTTTCCTGCCTTGCCCACAGTCAGGACAAATCTTTGTCACCCGCCAGTCCCACAGCCGCTCAGACCCAACCAAGTAAACACAGAGACTTATATTGCTTACAAACTGTGTGGCCGTGGCAGGCTTCGTGCTAACTGTTCTTATAGCTTAAATTAATCCATTTCCATAAATCTACACCTTGCCATGTGGCTGGTGGCTTACCAGCATCTTCACATGCTGCTGGTCATGGCGGCGACTGGCAGTGTCTCTCTGCCTCAGCCTTCCGTTTCCCAGAATTCTCCTCTCTCCTTGTCCCACCTACTTCCTGCCTGGCCACCTACTTCCTGCCTGGCCACTGGCCAATCAGTGTTTTATTTATTGACCAATCAGAACAATTTGACATACAGACCATCCCACAGCACTTCCCCTTTTCTTTTTTTCAAAGATTCCTACTACAGAGATCCTCCTGCCTCTGCCTCTCAAGTGCTGGGATTAAAGGTATGTGCCACCAACTCCCAGCTATAATTCTGGCAATATTCCTTAAGCTAGGTTTTTTCAAAGTAGAGACCTGACCTCAGTTCTCCTATCTCAGCTAAAAATACTTAATTGGACTAATATCTTCTAGGATTTCCTTCTTAAAGTCATTTCAGAATAATATTCTCCAAATATTAAGGGGTTTTAATGTGTTTTGTGCATACTTAAGGTTATAAACTGTATTATCTAAAAAAGTGATCCTACAAGAAGTTAACCATTCTTCATAGGATATTCTGTTCTGGGTACACTTGTATTATATAAAATAACAACCAGGACCAAAGACAGATGCTCTATAGTTTCTAAAAATCCAGGTTGTGCTCTGATGTACCAGTAAGAAATATATATCCTTTTAAACCAGGTAGGTGGCACACTTGGGAGGTAGAGGTAGGAGGATCAGGATTGAAGGCTATCGTCAGCTATATAGTGAGTCTGAGGCCAGTCTAGGCTGCATTAGACCAGAGAGAGAAATAGATAGGTAGTTAGAGAGGTATGTATCTAGAGAGAGAGGTAGGTAAGTAGACAGACAGACAGGATACATACATTATATATATATATATATATATATATATATATATATATATATAGAGAGAGAGAGAGAGAGAGAGAGAGAGAGAGAATGTTTATATGTATATAGAGGATAAATAGACACTAAATATATCTTTGTGTGTGTGTGTAAAATTATGTGTATGTATATGTACGTGCACATATTCTATGTGGAGGCCAGAAAACAACCTTAAATGTTGTTCCCCAGGAGAACCACCTACCTTGTTTTTTGAGACACTTTCTCAATGGGACATGGGACCCACTGATTAGGCTAGGCTGACTAGAGTAGGCCCTGAAAGGACCAAGCAGACGCCATAACAGGCCGCTCAGTCTTCTCTCAAAGATCAGGCCTCAATTTCAGTTTCCTGAGACTTGAGCAAGCAGTTTCTGGGAGGGCCATGAACAAAAGACATAGTCCTTGCAGTAGCTCCCTTTCTGCACATACTCTGACTGCTCAGGGTTCAGCCAGTTGTTTACTGACTGGGACCCCTCACCAACTTAGAGCTACGTGCATGGGTTAATGTGAACATGTGAGGCCAGCCAGCCTCCATGGCAGCTCAAGGACAGAGCCTGGGCCACTGAGTCAGCCCCCACAGTCAGTACATGCAAGGCCAGCCAGCCTCCATGGCAGCTCAAAGACAAAGCCTGGGACTTGTCCAGGCCTGCCCAAAAATGGTAACTGTAACCCCCAACTAACCCTAGCCAATTAAAAGTTACTAACATGATTACCACCCACATAAACCAATCCTGAGTCTGTTCCTATGGAGTCTGTAGACCCCACGCCCCCTTTCTTTAAAAACCCTGCCCCATTGCTATTCGGGGTCTCTCCTGCTCTGTTGCTGCGTCAGACAGATGTACAGAGTCCCGAGTTAACTCATAACAATACAAAGACTCTTTGCTTTTGCATCGGATTCAGTCTCTTGATGGTCTTTGGGGGACTCTGGGTACAACAGCCTCAGGGAATCTCCCATCTCTGCCTCCCCAGGACTACACCCAGTCTTTTACATGCATGCTGAGGATCAATCTCAGGTCCTCAGGCTTAGGCAGTAAACACTTTATAGACCTAGCCACTCATATCATTTTTTAAAAAGAATTCGTAAGATAAAACCATAGTTATTTAATGCTAGGCACCTACCCCAGGTAACTATTTTAATATTTCTTATACAAAATATAGGTAAACATTGATGATTCTGTGACTTTCCATGTCTGAACTAATATCAGAGGTTCATTCACAAACTCATAGCCATCTCCACTGTGTCTCCTCTTTGACCTCTGAGAAACACTTCCAGTGCCCGAGTCTCTTTCAAGCATGAGTCTCTTTCCTCCCTTGTCCTCATCCCATTGTGGTCAAGAGTCAACTGACTCCCTGTCTACTCAGGGTGAGGCCTCTTCCAGCTCTGCTTCACTGCTCGGAAAGTTTGTGGTGACGTGTTGTGACAAGAGCGTTGATCCGAGCTGCCTTTGAGGGTGTCAGGCTTTCTCGTGTCCTTCCTTACAGAAACTGCTGTAGCCTTTGTGCCTTGGGCTCCTTCTGACTCCTCTCAGTAATCCAAGCACAGTGAGGCTGGCTCGGCCGTGAATTGAACCGTTTTCTGCACAAAGGCACAGCTAAGTTAACTGAGCGGGATACTTTCCTGAAGGCAAGAACAGAAACATCTGGGGGACCTAGTTAAACGCTGCTGCTGCTGATGTAAAACTAAGATGTGGTTTGCTTGTGTGGTACTTTATGACGGTTCATGAAAGAAGCGGGTCTTCTGTGTCTGCTGAGCTTTTTTCCCTAAGGATAAGAAAACTTAGACTTATTTTCTCTTTCAGAAAAGAGGTGACGATTTTGAAACTGTCTCCTTCTGGCTTTCTAACACATGCCGATTTTTGCACTGTTTGAAGCAATATAGTGGAGAAGAGGTGAGAAAACCATGGTGGTAAAAACAGCATGCTGTGCTTTCTCTGACCTTTTAAAGGGGAAGTTTAAAAAACGTTTGAATCATGTTAATTTCCAAACCCCCAAGCATGTGGCTTAATGTACTGTTTCACTGATGCTTGCTAGCTTGTGGTAAACTGAGCAATGATGTCGTTTCCTCCTTGCTAGCATTTGAGAAAGCGTGCCAAAACAAATCCAGCATCAGTCAAGTGAATAATTACCAGAAAACAAAATCTTTTCTTAATATGTTGTGGTGGTCTGTGTAGAATTAAGATTGGGATATAGAATTATTTAAAAAAAATGAGTCTGTTTAGGCTAACCAATGGCACCTTAAAGGCAACCAACAAAAAAGGCATAATTAAAAATTATATATGTAACTGGGCATGGTGGTGCATGCCTTTAATCCCAGTACTCTGGAGGTAGAGAAAGGCATGTCTCTGAGCTTAAGGCCAGCCTGGTCTATAGAGCAACTTCTAGGACAGCCAGGGCTCACAGAGGAACCCTGTCTTGAAAGGAAAAAAAATCACATATGTATCTTTGGGTGTGTCTAAAAAAATCTATACTGATTTTGTTTGTAGTAGAGTGTTCATTCATTGTTGGATAGATTCCAACCAAGTGTAAAACTGTAAACTGTTGATTATTATCAAAAGCTGCTTACTGCGCATCTGACAGCACTTGATATACAGAATATGTTTGCCATTTGATTGTTATAACATCTCATGCGGTTAGCATTAAACCCATTTTACAGATGAGGACTCTGAGGCTCGGTGGGGCTCATCCATTAGCCGATAGCATCTTGGCATAAGGAGCAGAGCTATGACTCTGCATCTGCACAACTTGGAGACTTGTGGCCTGACCCCGCCCCTTTCCAATGTCCCATCCTTTGTCAGGAAGGCAGGCAGAGCAGCTTAGTCAGTAGCAATCTCTGGCACCCAGAGCAGAGGACTGTCATGGCAAAATAACAGGCTATACAGAGACAAGCAGGACACCCAAGAAGGTGGGCCTGTGAGAGCAGAATCCTGAGAACGGGGTGAAGAAGATCCTGGCTGGCCCCCCATTTCTACTGTGTCATCGAGGAAGCAGCTCCATCGCCAGGCAGGGCTGGTGAGCAGTGTGCTTAGGTCCAAGTGACTGGAAGAAGTGCCGCCTGTCTGGGGAGTTCTCCTTTAACCAGTGCTGCCGAAAGACTTTTCTAAGATCTCAAGGAAATCATTGTGTAGATTCTGTGAGTTAGACTAAAATGACAAAGTTCATTCATTTTCTAGTCATAAAAAGTGGTCTATTCAAGAAGATTATGCATATGTATCCCTCTGGGTGTGGTATATATGAATAGGACTATATTTTAAGAGCTAAAGAGTACTTTCAGTTATTTATTTAGTGTTTGGCAGTAGCCCCGCTGTTTGATTAATGAAATCTGTTTCTTTTTCTTAAGTTAAACCTCCCCCCACCCCCCACCCACCCCACCCCCGTCACCTCTTAGTCAGACAGAGCTCTAAGTGGAAGAGGGAGAGAGCAGGAGTGAAAACAGAGCAGTGTTGAGGATGGTCATCCCGGCACTGGGCATGGAGGTGCCGAGCAGTTGCAGAGGGAGGCGGACAGAGGCACTGGCTTCCCGGACACCACTAACACTGTGTTGATTCTAGGGCTTCATGAAGCACAACACGTCTCGCCAGAATGAACACTGCCTCACCAACTTTGACCTTGCTGAATACCGGCAAGTGCTGAGCGACTTGGCCATTCAGATCTACCAGCAGCTTGTGAGGGTGTTAGAGAACATCCTTCAGCCAATGATAGGTAAGACCGGTGTGCCTGAGCATCGCATGTGCTTGGCAACAAATGAGGCCAGCGGCACACGTGTCAGACATGTAGTCCTGTGGAAGACATAAAGTAGTTAGTACAACAAAATTCACTGTCTCCACCGGACTGAAGCACTAGAGTCTGTGCTTAATTCTCTCCAGAGACTTAGCTGCTCCTTGTTTCCAGCAGTAGACTCTTGCCCTTTTGTCCAATGTCAAATAGACTTCAGACCTCCAGCTGCTGTGGCACTACTGCACAGGCCTCCTGGGGGCCAGTGGAAACCAAGGAGGCTGGGTGGGTTTGCACTTGGCCTAGTGGTCCACAGTGAAAGGGCTGGAAAGGCCCTTCCTGGGGCAGCATACAGCTGTCATGGGTTTGCACCAGACACTCCTGTTGGAAGTGGTGGTTTCCTATGGCCTGAGTGGCTCACGTGCTTCTACCTGTGTATGGAGATGGACTGGGGGCCCATGCACCTCTCTTTATACTCATTCTGAAGGTTCTTTCATAATTTGTGTTGTCTGATTCCCTTGGGATGGGATGATATGAATGGAATCTTATGTATGATAGGAATTAGTCACGTCCCAATTGCAGGCTGCTGATTTTTAATGTAGCAGATTGTTTTGTTTTGCAAGTTACCAAACACTTTTATCTCAAGGCAGATTTGAGCCTTTTCAACTCTTCAGACTACATCAGGCTTCCCTTGCTTTCTTCCCCTGACCGTGTGTCCTCCACATTTTTACCTTTTCACCCCCTTCAGTAAGTCGTAGATTTCATTTCCTTTCACAGGCCCATATTTAAAACAGCTGGGGACATAAAAGTCTGAGGACGTCATATGAGATGGCAGTTATTTCTTCTCCTGTGCCTTCAGAAGCTATAGACTTAAAACACTCTAGATTGACCAAAATGCAGGAATTAACACAGAGGCAAGGAAGACCAGCGTCCAGCAATCTTTTCCGTCTTTGCCCATGGGTATTGGCTGAACAAGAAGTTTGCCTCCACACTGTCCTGTTCTTACTGTCCCCTTATCCCAGTCAGTTAATAGCAACAACAACTGTTTCTGAGTCAGTATAAGGTTTGTGAGGAGCTGAGTTTAGCACAAGGAAAAAAAACAAAACAACCCAGGTCTGATCACTGCTTTCAAGGGCCTCCCAGGCAGGGGATGGACATCTCAAAGTGGACATGTCAGAGTGGGTATCTCAGAGTAGACTTGTTAGAAGCTTTCTAAGGAGGCAAAGCTAGACACACACAGAGGGGGGCGGTGTACAGGAATAGAGACTACGTGTGGAGGAACGGAAGCTATCCCAGAGTCTCACAGCAGTTGTGGGGATCTCAGGACAGGGAGGGGTTCAGCTCTCCATCTCCACACCACTAACTCTAAGATCTTCTCCAAGACTGCTTCCCAAGGCCTGCCTTCCTTACTGTCTTCTTGTTACTGTTTTGTTCTTGTTACTTTGTTGTTTGATTTGTGGTTTTGTGTGTGTGTGTGTGTGTGTGTGTGTTTAATGTCTGAGAACAAATACAAAGAACACTTATTTAACCACTCTTAAAAACTTCTCAGATACCACATGCCAGTACAGTCCCAAAGCTGCTGCTTATTTTAGAAAATATAGCAGTAAGGTTACTTAATACTGTGGAAGATTTGTATTTAAAAAACTGACTACTTGTTAAAGTTTAAAATCCAAAGGCTTATTCTTGGGGCAGTTCCTTCCCCCACTGTCTTCATTCTCAGATCATTTCCTAAAGTGTTTTGTGTGTGTGTGTGTGTTTGTGTGTGTGTGTGTGCATATACATATGCACTCCCTCTGAATCCTCTGAATAACTGAAACCCTTGTACAGTCTCAGGCATGCTGGAGCATGAAACAATCCAGGGTGTGTCCGGGGTCAAGCCCACAGGGCTCAGAAAGCGCACCTCCAGCATCGCAGACGAGGGCACCTACACGCTGGACTCCATCCTGCGGCAGCTCAACGCCTTCCATTCAGTCATGTGTCAGCATGGCATGGACCCAGAGCTAATCAAGCAAGTGGTCAAGCAGATGTTCTACATCGTGGGTGCCATCACCCTAAACAACCTCCTCCTGCGCAAGGACATGTGCTCTTGGAGCAAAGGCATGCAGATCAGGTGAGCAAACACCAACGTGTGGCAGCCTTGCCCTGCTTGCTCTTGAGGGCTGGTGACGTGTTTCCCAGCAGTGCACCCAGTGTTGGTGCCACATGGCCGGCCCCAACCATGTGTGGGAACGGTGGTATAGAGCCAGGTCTCTCGCTTGGGTGACTTCTCTTGCTCAGGAGGAAACCCTGCTCCTCTGTTCAGCCACCTTGTTTGTAGGAGTGTAAGGATGTGCAAAATACACAACAGTGGACATTTGTTTTCTCTCTTTATTTGTTTTGATTGCACAATAAGAAAACATTAGGAAAAAGATGAAACTTTCTAGTATTTGGTGGTTGTTCTAGAAATATCTTTCCACATTAGGAATATGAGTGAGAATAGACCCAACAGGAGCTGGAGAGATGGCTCAGTGGTTAAGAGCACTTACTGTTCTTGCGTAGGACCCAGATAAGGTTCCCAGCTGTCTGGATGACACCTACACGAGGGCACCTACATGCTGGACTCCATCCTGCGGCAGCTCCAGGAGATGTAACTCCCTCTTCTGGCCTCTGTGCACACTGCATGCATGGTACATATACATGTATCCAACCAAACTCATACACTTAAAAAAATTTTTTAATTAAAATAGGTTTTAAGTTAAAGAAAAATAATAGGTCCAAAGAGATAGTTTACTTACAGTTGAATTTGAAGAAAAACTATATTCCATTTTTAAATTTTAGTTTCTTTTTTATTTTAGAGAAAAGGTTTCACTGTATAACCCAGTTGGTCTTGGACTCATGATCCTTCTGCTTCAGCTAGGAATGCAGGCATGCACCAACCATGCCCAGCAGCAACTAAATTTTGTACCCACTACTCATCATTGCCTCATTATTGTAACATAACTGAATTGGGGGGAGGACAAATAGCTATTCTGATGCAGCCAGTATATTCACTGAAAAAGAGAAAAGGGGTTTTCTACTAAATCTGTAATTAACTACTAGAGAACTTTAGTGTTCTATATTGACCGTTCTTATCCACATTTCACTTTAAGGTATTACCTCCATTCAGGGAGTCTAACTTTTCATGAAGTCATGCATTTTTTTTTTTTTTAATGACAAGGTCTCATGTAGCCAGGCTGATCTCACACTCAGCATACCCAGTGATAACTTTGAACTCCTGATCATCCTGCCTCTCCCTCCCAAGTGCCAGGATTACAGACATGCACCATCACAACCAACTGAAGTCATTCATCTTAATATCATAATGCCTCCATCTGCCTGATGACTGAATTCTGTCTCTGTGTCCATCTGCCTTAACTGTAGTTTAAAATCTATGGTCAGATATCTGGCCACCTAAACCCTAGCATCTGTGCGATTTCCTTCTCTCTCCAGTTTGGAGTCTTTGTCCCTTCCAGGGGCTTTCCCTTGCCCTCTTTTCTTCTGTCTCTGGGCTTTCTAAGGCCACTGTTCCCATTGTCAAGGCCCTTCCCTAGAGAAGCTTGAGTCCAAGGCACATGGTGGGGTCTCTGGTTATTCAGTCACCCAGTTTGGAATCTTCTTAATTTGGAGTGCATGAAGAATTAAGAGGATTATCCTGCAAAGGGAACCTGTATCTGAAATTGCAGGAGAAGCCAGAAAGTACATTCTAGTCAGCTGTTCAGTAAGGACAGAGTCATACAATATATTCAGTTTTGTTTATTAGCAAGTCTAATAACTTTCCCTCTGATGAATTTGTTTCCATCTTCCAATAAAGACTTGGAGTCCTTGTCATTCAGTCTTACATAATTACAATTATAAGCCTCATGACTTTATAATGATAAATGTTAAAGCACAGCTGATTAGATTTTAGAAAATTGAACAAAAATACTACCTGTCATTTTAACTGACAAGGCTACGTACACAAAATTAAGACACTTATGACAGCATTCAGAAAATTTGCATTTTCTCTTTTATTCTCTCTTACACTTTCTCTTTTTATTTTTGGCGTAGGTACAATGTCAGTCAATTGGAAGAATGGCTACGTGACAAGAATCTAATGAACAGCGGGGCCAAAGAGACTCTGGAACCTCTCATTCAGGCTGCTCAACTTTTGCAAGTGAAAAAGAAAACTGATGATGATGCCGAAGCCATCTGCTCCATGTGCAATGCCCTGACTACTGCCCAGGTACCGCCTCCTAGGGTGGAACACTGTAGTAGCCCTCTCAGAGGAATTCAGAGAGGTCAGGCCTGGCTGTTGCTGTCCTCTGCACTGACCTCCTCCCTTGACAGAAGATACATGACTATGTAAATCTAGGAGAGAGGAGATTTTATGATCAATTAATACATTTCAGTGCTATAGTAGTCCCCTATAGAATATTCAGCAAAGAGTAAGTGCCTAGGACTCTGTATAATGGTCTCAGCCTTGAGATACGACCTGGAATACGACAAAGTACTTGCTCCCTTGGGGCATATATTCTGTGGTGCTCCAGTTCATGAATCCAGTTCTATGTTATCTAATAATTAACAGTTCCTTATATTTTTCTACTTGGGGCCAGCAAGGTGGTTCAGGTAGTAAAGAAGCTTACTGCCAACCTGATGACCTGAGCTTCATCCCTGAAACCCATGTGGTAAAGGAAAGAACCAACTCCCAAGGTTGTCCTCTGTCCTCCACATGCATGCTGTGACACCGCCCATATATGTACACACATACACAGCATAATTCTTCCTCTCTCAGTTCTTCACATGATTAATTCCCATCACACAGTATCGTACTTGTAGGGGAAAACACTTCAGTTAAGAATGAAAGATCTCTACCTCAGGGCCTTACAGTTCAGTAGGGAAACAGAAATGCATGAAGCTGACACTATCATAGAAATTCTTTACAAGAAGCATTGGAGGTACTGACAGCCTTTTTCTGAGAGGCGCATTGAACTCAAGGACAGGGACCAGATAGGAAGGTGTCAGTGGAAATCGCAGCAGCTGGAAGAGAGCCCACTGGTCTCCTTGCCTGGTATTTCCTGCGCTGAGTCTTCGTCTTCCCAGTGCTCAGTCTCCAGCGGTGGCCAGTGTCATTCACTTTGCTCAGGGAAGACAGTCAGAACCATCATCTGTAACTTCCTAGTGTCAGACTCAAGTTTGCAAAAACTCCTGCTGTGAGCTTCATGTAAGTGTAAATCTGCAGGACTGGTGAGGTCTGGAGACCTTCCCCGTTTCTGCCAAGTACAGAAAGTAATGGTATAGTGGTGAAACCCAATTTGTAGATGTTCCTCTCCTCCAGCTTTTAAAGAATATACTCTAGTACTTAACTATTTCAACTTTAGTACATGCCCCCAAAGGTTTTAGGTGATATATATATATATATATATATATATATATATATATATATATTCTCACACACACACTCATTGAGGATAAAAATAACTTTCTGCCTTACTTAAACAGTGATGTTCCTAAGGTTAGCCTGGGCTACATAGTGAATTCTAGGCCAGCCTGGGATACACAGAGATGCCCTGTCTCAAGCCCTCCAGCACCATAAAAGGAAAAGAGGAATGAGCATTTTGTGAAAGAAATTTGATTTTTTTTTTTTTTTTAGAATTTACTACTAAACTGGATGCTGGTAACACAAACCTTTAATCCCAGCACCTGGGAGGCAAAGGCAGGTGGATCTCTGTGAGTTCAAGACTAGCCTGGTCTACAGAGTGAGTTCCAGGACAACCAGAGCTACACAGAGAATCTCTGTTGTAAACAAACAAACAAATAAAAAGAATTTACTCTTAAGTTATTGGTTAAATTTCTTTAAAGACCTTGTTTTTTTGTATAATTCATTTATAGTAACTCTTTTCTAGACATATGAGTTTTTAAGATTGTTTAAAGTTAATAATTCTGCTATTTTTATATGCCCATATGTACTTTTATATGAAGACAGCAAGTTGCAAAAGAGCAAAAAAAAATCAATTCATTCCATTTGTACAAAAATAGCATAAGCCAGCATGTATAGAAAGTGGCTCAGTGGTTGCCCAGGATGTGGCCAGCTGTTGTTTTAGGAGATGGGGAGGACATAAGTAGGGGCACTTTTTTTCCATGCTGTCTTTTGTACTGTTTGAATGTTTTTCTAAATTTTTTTCTTCTTAAAATGTTACATAACTACATTCTTCTTCTAAAACTTCAAACACGAAGGCAAATGTGTCCTTCGGTATCTCCTTCCCCCTCCCAGCCTCCCCCAGGTAGAACTAAAAGGGAGGGACACAGGTCCTTCCCACTCACCAGGTCATGAAGAGCCAGCCTGTTTGTGAGCTGTGCCCAAAGCTTTCCCTTTTCCCTCTCCAGATCGTCAAGGTATTGAATCTCTACACACCGGTTAATGAGTTTGAAGAAAGGGTCTCTGTTGCATTTATCCGCACTATACAGGTAAGGTGCTTTTTCTTTGTTACTGTTTCACCGCAGGGTCATTTGAGCAGAAGACTTACGGTGTTTTCATCTCTTACTTTTCCATCTTACTTAGGTTGCAGTGCATTCACTTTTTTATATAAGATTATAGCCCATAAATATTTTTAAACAAAGATTAACATTTTTCATTAAAGTTTTTTTTATAGAAATTTCGGTAGACGTCTCACAAATTGGAAGGACTGACCCTGTTTGTTCTTTTTCTTATCTTCTCAGTTGCGGTTACGAGACAGGAAAGACTCTCCGCAGCTGCTCATGGATGCTAAACACATCTTTCCTGTCACTTTCCCTTTTAACCCATCCTCCCTGGCTTTAGAAACCATCCAGATCCCAGCCAGCCTGGGCCTGGGCTTCATTGCCCGGGTCTGAAGTGTTGTCCAGGCAAACAGAGCATAGGAACAGTTGTTTCCGGTGAGCTGGTGAAAATGCATTTCTAAAGAAAGAGCACTGATCATCTCTAAGGGAAGACGTTATTAACTGGAACCCCCCCCCCTCAGGACCCTTTCACTTGGGAAGAGACGCCGTGTCCTGTGTCACCTTTAAAGCACCGTTCTTCTTCATCAGTTGAGTTTACATACAGCTAAATGATGGCAGGGAGGAATGAACGGAGGGAAACTGTGTCTTCATCTGACAGCAGTGATTTTAAATCTTTAGTGCTGCATTAAGTGACATACAAAAGTACAGCTCCATATGTATGAACTGTTGTTAGCAAGGCACAGAGAAAGAACCGAAAGACAAATCACCACACATATCATATCAGCTTAGGAGCCAATCATGTTGATATTGTCAAACTGGATCAAAAAATAAACTGGCAATATGTAAAGTAATTGCCCAAGTAACGTCCTTCTGTGTGTCGTCATGGTACAACAACTGTAAAGATGCCGGTTTGCTGGGTAGTGTAGTTGATCTTTTGTACTGTAGCTTACCAAGCATCTTCAATGACTGCTGCGTGCTGTCTCCTGACCTAAGTGATGCTCTTATTAGGCACTACCCAATGAGCTTCTCTTTCATCACTCTGTTTACAACTCAGCCAGATCAGTTTTAACTGGAGTATATGCAATTATCCACAGGTTCATCTGCACAAGGAGCAGGCACTGGAGTCGTATAGTAGGACAGGTTGCTTGATGTTTAGAGTTAGAGTGGCTGTTGATGTCATTGCTGATCAGGATGTGTTACATTGATATGCTAATTAATTTTACCTGTGTGGATATCACATCATGGTATAGTGTTCTGTAAAATTACTTATTTTTAGTTCCCAAATCTGATTCTTGCCATGCATATATTCAACCTTAACAGGTTCTATTTTTAATTTATTAAGTGTTAGCCTCAGTCACTATCTAGAAAGGACTGTCAGAATATTTAT
Organism: Peromyscus maniculatus bairdii; assembly: GCF_049852395.1. Taxonomy (NCBI): domain Eukaryota; kingdom Metazoa; phylum Chordata; class Mammalia; order Rodentia; family Cricetidae; genus Peromyscus; species Peromyscus maniculatus. The sequence goes on from NC_134858.1 coordinate 72,751,651, forward strand.
GATTCAGATCTTGAAACTTTGATTATCCTATAAGTTATTCAAAAAAGACATAATAAATCGTTATAATTCAGGGGGTTCAGGTGTTGCAACCTCTATAAATGTTCTCAGATATCACTGGATACTTTAAAAACATTATATTATAAATACATTAAGAAGATTTATGTAAGAAGTATAAGAAGATTATTACATTTTATAGAGGATTTGGTTTAAGTAAGACCTAGATTCTGTAAATTTTCATTATTAAATTCTAATTAAGCATATTCTCCATTTTTTTCCTGGAAATCTTATATAATAAATCCTTTGGGTTATGCAAGAACAAATTCTTAGCTTTTATTCCTCTGGTTCTTAATTACAATCATCAGTTTATATAGTTTAACTGTAAGATGGTCTATAACAGTGACATTTAAATATGTGCAATATTATTGATGAGAGCTAAACAGTTTCAAGTCAATGATAAATACTGTTATTAAACAGCGATTATTGTCCATTATCTTACTGGAGCCTGAATGTCCTTGTTTATAAAGTAAGAGGGTGGGACAACTGGTTGTTCCAGCCACTTCCCCATTTACAGTGCCCTATGCTTGGTTCCTAGAGGAAGGGACCAGAGTTACTCAGTCCATCCTGTTGGAAAGACCAGTGTTTGTGCCTGTCAGTTCCCTAGGGTTAATACAGTAATCACAAGTTTATGTAGCCACAATGTTTTCTTAACATACATCATTTAGATACTTTAGAAAAATCCTAATATATTTGTGTTCTTTGAAAGTTACTTAGTTGAGGTATTTTTTGTTACATGATGAACTGCTTTTTTGTTTGGAGATTTTGTTTTTTGTAGTGCTAGGAATTGAACCCAGGGCCTCGTGTATGTTAAATAAGTACTATCACTGAGCTACAGTCTCCACCCTTTATCAGTTCTACTACATTTATTTATTTGCAGAACCTAAAACACTAATTCAGCCAGATTCAGTTTTCACGGGTTTTCCGCCTGGTTTCAGTCACTGCATTAGTGCCGTGTGTCACACAGCAGAGAACGTGCGGGTGGGAAGTTGCTGAGCGAGCACAGCCGTGTGTAGGCTGTCTTCCCTCCACCCCAGCAGTCCTCCACTCCCCGCTCCCAGCTTAATCCTGTGTAGACGGCTGATGTACACCGAGTTTTGTCTCAAGACCACGCTGTCATAGCCACTGTCCCTGCGGCCCCTTTTCCTTACTCCAGACATTGTGTCCTACAGCTTCTGGCACTTTCCCTCACGGATTTTTCTCTGCTGTCAAGAACCAGCGCTCCTCTCGGTGGCTGTCCCCTCTGCAGTTTCTCCTGTTCAGTGGCAGTGAGTGGCTCAGAGTTCCTCTGATTCCAAGCTAAACGAAACTCAAAACCTGCTAACTGACTGTGTGTACTTTGTCGAGGAGGCACCAGGTTTCCGCTGGCTAGGTGGGATCCCCTCCACTCTGTCATCAGTATCCCCAGCTTCAGACACACACTCAGCTTCCCCCTGCCTGGCCCACTTTCCCACCTCTTCCCTCAGCCTAATTTACTGTGGCCCTGGTTGGCATGCATGGGGCTCACCGTTTGGTGTCTGCACACACCTTTCTGTTCTCATTTTTGTCCTAAGGACATCATTCTCACAAATTAGCCTTTCCATAATTCAGCAAGTGACACACTTGGCCTCCCAAGAAGGAGCTCTCGGCAGGCACGACAGCCCAGCACCTCTTCCTCTAGCAGCCCTGCCGGTAGCCACCCACTTTCCCTGCTGTGCGCGCAGCTCACACCCTTGGAATCCAAGGTGAGAAGAAGCAGTTTGCCCCTCCCTCCCTGCAGCTTTTCTTAGCCCAAGGCTGAGTCTGCCTTAGAGTAACTCCAAAGCGGGAAAGACGAGCATGAAACAGAACGCACCAAGGACAGCTTGGTGGTCCTCTGGAAGCTTTGAGCGTTCCACATGACCTGGCACTGCTTTGAACGCAGACGACAGAACTAGAACCCAAAGCCCAGTGGTAGGACATTTAGATTGGGGCCACTTTAGATGACCTGCTTCGTTACTGATCCATTTCCGTAGCTAAAGAAAGACTCCTTATGGGCGAGCAAGTGTGTGTGATACACACCCTTTACTAGTGTATACAGGAGGCTGTGGACATCCTTTGAGTCTCGGTGTCTTGATTATTATGAGAAATTACTTTTCTGACAGTTCTAGAAAAAGAGGAGCTACTACCATTCTGAGAAGCCCACAAGGAGTTCACACGCACGCACGCACGCACGCACGCACGCAGTTGAGAGTTCTTCAGGAGGCATAATCCAGGGTCCTCTGGGTAAGACCAGCCTCTTAGGATAGAGAGCAAAGGCCCGTGTGTGACCCTGCACGGTCCTGTTGAAAGTCGCACAGAAATAGGACCACATGCATGTGCTTCACACCAGCACTCCCCTTTGTTACCTCACTTCCTCACAGCGTCACAGGAGGTGGCTCCCACAATCAATGTGAAGGTAATTAATTCACAGGGACAGTGAGATGGTCAGTGACTTGCCTAGGGTGGCCCTGCCCTCTGGCAGGAAGGGCAGGGGCTGTCCTGTCCCTCCAGATGCTGCGGAGTGACCTGGGCTAGTAAGGGTGCTCTTCATCTTGACTGGGGTGTGGAATAGACAGTGAGCACCCACTTCTCGGGAAGCCGGGGCACAGTACATATGGCACCGGCTGTGACTCGACTTGCCTTTTGTCACGAATCAGTGCTCCTTGACAGGGTATGGACTCCCAAATTAGAGGTTGTCCGAACTAAAAGGGCGGGAAGCAGTGAAAACCTCAGATGTGAAGAGGCAAGGCAGGCCACTCTCCACACCCCTGAGGTTTCCCTGAGAGAGCCCCTGGCTGAGCTGCCGCTGCTGCATAGAGGAGCCCAGGACATTAAGTTCCTCCCTCCCTGGGGCTGTCCACCCTAGGTGGGTGGTGTAAGCTTGGAAGCCACAGCATGCTGCAGGGGAGGAGCTGGGAGCCATGCTGGGGGCGTGCATGCTTGAGCCACAGGCACTTCATGCTCGTGAGTTGTAGTTTGTTCAGACTGTGCTGTGAGGGCCGCCTTAACCCTTGCCCCCTCCCTTTTAGAGCTGCCTTAAGTCCCCAGAACTTGTCCTCAGTGAGGGATATCTCGCCATGTTTCTTGAGGTTTTGTGAGGGTTTGGATGGGATGCGGCCTCCTACCACTGATTCCTCCCTCCCCTTCCTGCGTCTCCCTGCCCCCTCTGTACTGTCCCTGCCACGCAGAGACTAGAGTTTATGAAGCAACCAATGAAATGTTAGCTTTAAGAGTGTTTCTGGGGTCGGCTAAGCCCCTGTGACAGTAAGCAAATGCGCATGCGCACGCGCCTAAGCAGGACAGAGGTCAGAGTATTCGCGGGATTCTCGCTTTTCACTAACCCTTGTTAATAAAGGCAAAAATACAACTCTAAGAACTTTTTATGGACACCCTTTTAAAATGCAAAGGTGCCCTACTGTGAAAGGCTGAGGAAACGCAGGGGAAGTAGCTGTGTAAGTTCTGATCCATTCGAGGACCTAAAGTAACTGTAAGTTCTGGTCGGTTTCTCATAGATCAAAAACTGAAAGATGCCATGTCAGACATCTCCCAAATGCATTTGATACGTTTTTTTATTTTATAATCTGGTCTAGCTAAAAATGTTCATTAGCTTAACGTCATGGGTAGAACTAGACTCATAACATATCTGAAAACAACTAACATTTTCTTGGCATTGTGATATTGCTTGGAATAGTTGGGAAAGTTTTGGGTTTGTTTGTGAAGGTTGAAATTGTCATATATAATTCAATGCTTAGAAAGCTAATGCATTCCCATGCCTTTTCCAGAGTTAGTAGTTTCAAATAACTTACTGTTATTATGTGTTATAAAATCTTAGCCTAAATCACGCAAGCCATTATTTTTCCTGAAAATAGTGATTTCTCCTTTAAATCTGGATAAGTGTTGTGATTTATGATCCCTAATTATGTTCTTTTGTGGGTTCCTGAAGTAAAATCGATTTTCTTGTGTTCTTTGAAAGTTTCAATTGTTCCAACAGTGTTGCACAGATGCACCCATGGATTTAATGTACTGTGTTTTTCTTTTAACTGTTGATAACTTATTGTGAAACGGACCTGCCTTTCAATACAGTGAAATACAGGGACACTGCAGTTTTCAAATCTTTTTCTTCCTTGGATCTGGAGAAAGAATTTTCTTGATCTACACAGTTAATCTCTGCAAAGTGGTTAGGTGAGGAAGCAGAAATATTGCAAGGTGAGGGGCATTATTACCAAGCCTCTTCAGGTCTGAACTGAGCCCATTCCAGAGTGTCTCACGGGAAGTCTTCTAGAAGGTTAACAATTCACCTCATATCAACAAAGCCTTGGAAACATGAGTTTTTCACTGGATATCACCTAATGCTAAAAGGAAAGCCAAAACAATATCAGAATGACGTTTTATGCTCTGAATTTGTAGCTGTCTAACGTTGTACTTAGTGTGTATCTGTCATAGCACTGTATTCTCCTAGCTACTGTAGAAAATTGTTGAAATAAAGATAAGGATATAAAGAAATTCTGTCCATGTCTGTAAACCCACCTCACATGTTAACACAACAAAACAAATTGTTACTCTGAGGATTAATAAATGTTAGTCTGCAAATGAGAATCTCAAAGGGTCCTAGGAATGGAAAGGGTGATAAGTTCTCCATCTGTACTGGAAAACAGTGAAATACAAATGGCCAGCCACAGAGGCAAGCAGAGTGACTAGACCAGCTGAGGAGCAGTGGCCTCTTTTCTTCAAGAGAGGCATGCCTGGGTAGCCTTGGAGCCTCCGACAAAAACCACAGCTGAGGCCTTGGGGATGGGATGTGGGTTTTCAGAAGCTTAAACAAGATTTGTGTCGAAGTTCAGCTTTTAGTACAGAGGAAAAGACAACTATATAGACTAGGATGGAAATGAAAGGGTGTGTGTGGGACACTCCTTTGGAAGGAGGAAAAAGTCTGTGATTGACTTAGTCTTAGCTTCAGTCATGCCACGGGAGCGTGAATATTAGGCTGGATGATAACTTATATCCCATTTTCACATCACAACAAGTTCTCCCCAGGCTCAGTTAGCAAGGACTTGCCTTCCTGGAACACCACAGCAAGGTCCCAGACAGGCAGCGCAGGAGTGACATTAGCCACTAGCCCTGGGGAATGCATGGTCTTGTGTACTTCAACATGTTACAAAGTCATGGGAAAATTAACATTTGCTAACGGCTTCTCTTTCTAAACAGATAAGAACTCAATCAGGGTTTTCTCTCCCAAGTGAAACCATTCGCTATGGCATTTTATGATTGTTAGAATTCTTTTCTGAGGTACAGGATAGAAGTCAAACTCGCTCCACCCCAAAGGGAATCCATTTTCTGACATAACTGAGTTGGGATGTGTCTAGGTGCCCAGTCGTTGGCCTTGCAGATAGACACATTACTATCCTTTAGTTAGGCTTCATTCTTAGCCAGGGTCTCCCCAAGTTGTGACAGAGCCCCCAGAAGCACAGCTCTGCCATCTAAGCCTCTTTGTTAGCATTGCCAGTCACATGTCAGAAGAGAGTCTCATTGACCAGATTGAATTCTACATGCTTTTTGTTTGTTTTTTGAGACAGGGTTTCACTCTGTAGCCCTTCTGGAACTCACTCTGTAGCCCAGGCTGGACTGGAACTCACAGAGATCCACCTGCTTCTGCCTCCCAAGTGCTGGGATTAAAGGTGTGCACCACCACCACCTGGCTCCACATCCTTTCTTAATCACTGTCTGGGGGAACAGAGCCTGGCCAGCCTGAGCCACACCCCACCACTGGACCTCGAGTCACCACAGAAACAAGGGGGGGTGTGATGGCTGTGCCGTACCAAGGCAAGGACGGGAAACAGTTAACCAGAAATGAAAGCACACATCTACCCACGGGAGAGAAGGGAGCAGCGGCAGCTTGTACCCCCGGAGGTGTGCCTCATTCCTCAAGCGTGGGGCTGCTGGGCTCCAGGATGACATCCCCAGTGAGAGCACAGAGGGGTCAGGAAGCGAGGCACTGTGCAATTGAAGGATTCCGACATGGCATTTGCCACCCAGAGCAAGACCTGGGAATCGTCCCCTCGGCAGGGCCTACAGTGCTGCTGGAACCAAAGCATGGGCACTGTGGGGAAACGGCAACATAAAACCTTGTCACGTGATCTTCCTAGCATGATGTCAGCCACTCTGCTGGACCCCGCATTGGAGTTCAAAGAAAACACAGGTTAGGTGAGGTTCAGAAGAGAACTCAAGTCCTCGGGCAACTTGACCTGGGGAAGTGGCAAAGGGACGCAGGGCTGGAACAAGTGGTGAGATATCCCAGCGGTCGGAGGCAGGAGAACTGCGAGTTCGAGGTTAGCCCGGGCCACATCAGTCAGGTGAGCATGGGCTAGAGTGCAGTTTGTTCTGGGAAACACAGAAGGTCCTGGGTTCCATCCCGGTACTAGGGGAAAGGGAAGTGGAGTGGACAAGTCCTGTGAGACCAATAAAGAGAACATGAAGGATTCATGAGACCTAAATTACTAAACATATATTTCAAAACATCAGCAATGTTACCACTGAGAAAACAAAATACCAAGTTTATTTCACCAGTAGTAAAGTTCTGGAATTCTGTATTACTAAGTCTGTATTGCCAAGAAACTTGAATGAATGAGAGAATTCAGCTAATGTTAACCTACTTTGGGAAACACACACACACACACACACACACACACACGAGCTGGGTTATATCAAAGATTCAGGCCCTAACCCAGGGAAATGTGAAGATACAGGCCCCCCTTTTCACATACATCCTGGTAAATTCAGGATTCTGCATTGAATAGCCTGAGCTAGGTTGACGAACACTGTATGGAAAGATGGGACTCCTTTGTGGGAGAAGAGAAGCCTGCGTGGCAGAGGCCAGAGGAAGACATCAGGAGTCTCCTTCAGTCACTTCTTACCCTCTTCTGGAGACAGGAGGAATTCATCCATTCATATAGTTTGGCTCTGGGGATCAGAATGTCTGAGTCCTGGGAATCTGAACTTGGGTTCCCTTACTTGAGCTACAGACATTTTACTGACTCAGCCATCTCCCCACCCACAACCTCAGGCAGCTAGAAGAGAGAGAGGGAGGCAAACATGGGTAGGAATGGAGTTACTCAATAAGAAGTGAGGAGACAGACCGAATTATCCTTGCAAAGCCAAGCCAATCTTAACACTAAATATTCCTCAAAAGTAGACTTTAAGAGGTACATTCTGGCCCAACAGCATCAAGAGCTCTATGAACCCACTGCCTGTGGAAACTGGTGACAATGTTTTTTGTTTGTTTGTTTGTTTGTTTGTTTGTTTGTTTGTTTTTAAAGGGCCTTCTAAGCTGGGCGGTAGTGGCACACATCTTTAATCCCAGCACTCAGGAAGCAGAGGCAGGCGGATCTCTAAGTCTGAGGCCAGCCTGGTCTACAAAGTGAGTTGCAAGGCAGCTGGTTTTACACAGAG